>NW_004443980.1:2583500-2595342 GCF_000243295.1 Trichechus manatus latirostris
TGTAAAATGGTACAACCACTTTGGAAATTGATTTGGCACTTCCTTTAAAAGCTAGAAATAGAAGTACCATAAGATCCAGCTATCCTGCTCCTTGGAATATATCCTAGAGAAATAAGAGCTGTCACACGAATATATATATGCACACCCATGTTCATTGCAGCACTGTTCACAATAGCAAAAAGATGGAAACAACCTAGGTGCCCATCAATGGACGAATGGATAAAAAACTATGATATATCCACACAATGGAATATTACGCAACGATAAAGAACAACGATGAAGCCGTGAAACATAACATGGAGGAAGCTGGAGGTCATTATGCTGAGTGAATTTAGTCAGTCACAGAAGGACAAATATTGTGTAAGACCACTATTATAAGAACTCAAGGAAAGGTTTAAACACAGAAGAAAACATTTTTTGATGGTTATGAGGGTGGGGAGGGAGAGGGAGGGTTATTTACTAACTAGATGGTAGATAAGAATTATCTTAGGTGAAGGGAAGGACAGGACACGCTACAGGGGAAGTCAGAACAACTGGACGAAACCAAAGCTAAGAAGTTTCCTGAATACTATCAAACACTTTGAGGGACAGAGTAGCAGAGGTAGGGGTCTGGGGGCCATGCTTTCAGGGGACATTTATGTCAGCTGGCATAAAAAAGCTTATTAAGAAAATGTTCTGCATCCTACTTTGGTGAGTGGTGTCTGGGGTCTTAAAAGCTTGCAAGCGGCCATCTAAGATGCATTAATTGTTCCCAACCACCTGGAGTAAAGGAGAATCAAGGACAGCAACGACACAAGGAAAGTATTAGCCCAAGAGACAGAAAGGGCCACAGAAACCAGAGACTTCATCAGCCTGAGAACAGAAGAACTAGATGGTGCTTGGCTGCCACCAATGACCACCCTGACAGGGAACACAACAGAGAGTCCCAGATGGAGCAGGAGAAAGGTGGGATGCAGAACTCAAATACTAGTAAGAAGACCAGACTTAATGGTCTGACTGAGACTGGAAGAACCAAAGAAAGCTTGGCCCCTGGATTCTCTAGCAGCCCAGAACTAAAACAACTTGTGATACCAACTCTTCAGACAGGGATTGGACTGGACTGTGGGACATAAAGTGATACTCATGAGGAGTGTGCCTCTTAGCTCAAGTAGATACAAGGGACTAACCAGGCAGCTTCTGTTCAGAGGTGAGATGGGGAGGCAGACAGTGTTAGGAGCTTGTTGAATGGACATGGGGAATCAGGGGTGGAAAGGAGGAGTGTGCTGTCACTGTATGGGGAGAGCAATTACAGTCACATAACAATGTATGTATAAACTTATGTATGGGAAAAAATAAATAAATTGACTCTTCAACCACAAAAAAAAAAAGCTTGCAAGCGGCCATCTAAGATGTATCAACTGGTTCCAACCACCAGGAGTAAAGGAGAATGAAGAATACCAAAGACACAAGGAAAGTATTAGCCCAAGAAACAGAAAGGGCCACATAATCCAGAGACTTCATCAGCCTGAGACCAGAAGAACTAGATGGTGCCCGGCTACCACCAATGACCGCCCTGACAGGGAACATAACAGAGAGCCCCTGATGGAGCAAGAGAAAGGTGGGGTGCAGAACTCTAATTCTAGTAAGAAGACCAGACTTATTGGTCTGACTGAAACTGAGGATCCCCAGAAAGCATGGCCCCTGGAGTTTCTATCAGCCCAGAACTAAAACAATTTCTGAGGCCAACTCCTCAGACAGGGATTGGACTGGACTGTGGGACATAAAGTGATACTCGTGAGGAGTGTACCTCTTAGCTCAAGTAGATACAGGAGACTAAATGGGCGGCTTCTGTCCAGAGGTGAGATGGAAGGGTGGAGAGGGTCAGGAGCTGGTTGAATGGGCATGGGGAATCAGGGGTGGAGGGGAGGAGTGTGCTGCCACAGTGTGGGGAGAGCAATTGGGGTCATGTAACAATGTGTGTATAGATTTTTGTATGGGAAACTAACTAGAAATGTAAACTTCATTTAAACTACAACAATTAAAAAAAAAAAAAAAAGAAAGCTACTCTCAAAATTCTACCAGACAGACCCTGTTTTCTGAAATGACTTCTCTTTAGATTCACTCTTTTTTATCAAAAACAAAACAAACAAACAAAAAAACTGGAAACATTAGACTCTTTCAAGAAAAATGACTGCATTCACATTTTCTTGGAAAGCCATGTTTAGATTCTTTATTTCTGAGCCAAGAGTTTCTGAAAAAGACAGGATAGGATGTACTTTCACCCCCTTCCCTATTCTATACATTTCTACCTTTGGGAGCCAGATGCTAAATTGTTTCCAGCCAGTTAATAATGTACGTGGTAGTGAAGCTCCCACAGGGAAGGAAGTCTGCCTCCATTTCCAGGGCTCTGTTCCATCTGCTGGCTGCTGGATGGATTTGGATTAGTCAAATAAAGGGAGGAAATAAAGCATAGAAGTGAATTAGTCTACGGTATAACCCAACCGTGTAAACCCAGGAGGTTACACCCACCTCATCACACACTGTGTGCATCCCCTCGCATGCCTGGAAATGCCTGACATTTGCGGTCACTGGAGCCCTGGTGGCACAGTGGTTAAGAGCTCAGCTGCTAACCAAAAGGTTGGCAGTTTGAATCAACCAGCCGTTTCTTGGAAACCCTGAGGGGCAGTTCCACTCTGTCCTATAAGGTCACTGTAAGCTGGAATCAACTCGACAGCAACAGGTTTGGTTTTACTGGTTAGTGTAACTGCAAATGTTAGGCTGTCGAACGACAAGATGGTCACCTCCAGATAGCATTCATTGAGGCCATTGACTATTTCCCTGTTTATTCACTCACTGATGCCTTTACAAACACTCTTTGAGTATCTACTTGCTGCGAAGCCCTGTACTAGATGCTGCAGAAGGTACAAAGGTGAGTCAGCCAGAAGCTCTGCCTTGAAGGAACTTCCGATCTAAGGATAAAGATAAGACACAAATGTGCATAAATATAATAACCTAAATATTTTATTTTTAGGTTAGTTGTTGTTGTTGTTAGTTGCTGTTGAGTTGCTTCTGACTCATGGTGTCCTTACGTAGAACAAAATGTTGCATGGTCCTTGCCATCTTCACGATCGTTGGTATGTTTGAGCCATTGTTTTGCCTATTGTGTCAAACCACCTCATTGAGAGTTTCCCTCATTTTCAATGACCCTCTAGTTTACCATACATGATGTTCTTTTCTAGTGACTGGTCTTTCCTGATGAAAGGCCCAAAGTAAGCAGGCTGAAGTGTAACCTTCCTTGCTTCTATGGAGCATTCTGGTTGTATTTCTTAGGTTAGTTAGTATGTAACTTATAGCTTTCATTTATTGGTTCCTCACCCTGGGCCACACAGTTGAAGAACATCATTGCTGATCATTATGGCCACCTTGAAAAGCATGTCACATACATTTTGCAGACAGGGAAACTGAAGCTCAGAGTGGTTAAGTTACTTGTCTGAGGTCACATGCCTAGTAAGTGACAGCCACGTCTGCCTAACTCTAAAGTATGTGCTCTTAATCCACCAATACATGACTCTCGAGATCCTTCTGTCCCTGTAGGATGGTCAGATAATGTGCAAGCACCATGGGAGTTCAGAGGAGAAAGAGAGAGAGAAAGAGTAACTTATGCTCAAGGAACTAGGGAAATCGTTGTGCTCTTGAGGTGAGCCTTGAAAGATTAGCAGGTTTTAGACCTGAGGAAATGGGAAAGATAGAAGAGATGGGATGGGGAAGGCCTGGTAAGGAGAAGGAAGGGTGTAGAAAATTCACAGGGGAAACATGGGACCTGAGGAGGGAGGAGTTAGCTCTGGGTAGAGGCAGTGGGGTGATGAGGAAGCTGCAGAGATAGGAGGGGCAAGTGATGGGAGCCTTGAACAGCAGAACAGAATGTGAGAATATATTTAAATGACTTTAATGAGAAGTCACTGAAGGTTTTTGAGAAGGGGAGTGACCCAATCAAAGCCAAGATTCAGAATGGTGGGGGACAACAGAGGGTGGAGATAGGAAGAGCAGGGATGCAGCCAGTGCTTTTGCTCATGTGAGAGTTACTGAGGCCTAGGGTATACCACTTGCAGTGGGATTGAGTGAGGGGACAGCTGCAAAGTGATTTAAGGAAATAGAATCTACTGGACTAAAGAACCAATATGAGGGGCAAAGGGAGGAGACAGAAATCAAACGAACATCTTGAGTCTGTATATCAGGAAGGATAGATGACAGATAGATAGGTAGATAGAGAGAGATGATGGATGGATGGATGATGGATGGATGGATGGAGATGGATGGATGATGGAGATGGATGGATGGATGGATGGATGGATGGATGGATGGATGGACGGATGGATGGATGGATGGATAGATAGATGCCCTTGAGCTGATTCTGATTCATGGAGACCTTATGTACAGTAGAACAAAACCCTGCCTGGTCCTGCATCATCCTCAAGATCACTGGAATGTTCAAATCTATCACTGAAATTTTCAAATCTACTGTGATAATCCATCTCACTGAGGGTCTCCCTCACCCTCACAAGCCTTTTATTTCACCAAACCTGATGGCATCCTCCAGCAATTGATCCCTCCTGATGATGTGTCCAAAGCAAGTGACCTAGACACTGTTCTACTGTGATTCATAAAGTTTTCATTGGCTAATGTTTGGAAGTTGATGGCCAGGCCTTTCTTCCTAGCCAGTCTTAGTCCTGATTAAACCTCTGCTGAAACCTATGAACCATGGGTGACTGTCTTAGGCATCTAGCACTGCTCCAACAGAAATAGCGCAAGTGGATGGCTTTACAAAGAGGAGTTTATTCTCTCACAGTCCAGTAGGCTACAAGTCCAAATTCAGGGCATCAGCTCCAGGGGAATGCTTTCTCTGTTGGCTCTGGAGGAAGGTCCATGTCATCAATCTTCCCTTGGTCTGAGAGCTTCTCTACGCAGGAACCTCAGGTCTAAAGGACGCACTCTGTTCCTGGCACTGCTTTCTCGGTGCTATGAGGTTTCCATGTGTCTCTGCTTTCTTCTCTCTTTTATATCTCAAAAGAGATTGCATTAAGACACTAATCTTGTAAACCTCATCAGTATGACCTCATCACAGTAATAGAATTTATAACCCATAAGGAGATCACATATAACCTCATAATAGTGATAAAGTTTACAACACATAAGGAAATCACATCAGAGTACACAATCATACAACACTGGGAATCATAACCCAGCCAAGCTGACAGATATTTTTGGGGGACACAACTCAATCCATGACACTCCACCCTTTGGCCCCCCAAAATTCATGTCCTTGCAACCTGCAAAATATACTCATTTCACCACATCACAGCAAAAGTCTTCACTCCAAGTCCAAAATCCAAAAATCTCTTCCTCTGTGAAATCCAGAATACAAGTTATCTGCTTCCAAAGGTACAATGGCAGAACAGGCACAAGCTAGACATTTCCACTTACAAATGGGAGAAATTGCAGGGAAAGAAGGAATAACAGGCTCCAAGCAAGTCAGCAGAACACATTACATTAGCCTTCAAGGCTTGAAAATAATCCTCTGTTTTCTGAGACCATTTACACAATAGCCCTGCTCTCCAGACTCCAGGTATTGGCCACAGTCTCTGGATTCTGAGTGGAGGCCCCTCAGCCCTGGGCTTCAGCTCTGCCTTCCAGGCCCACTGGGACTGCAACTCTGCTCCCTCAGCTTCAGGCGCACAATTCTCCTAGTCCATCAGAGTGACAACTCCACCCTTAGAAACAGCAGGAGCCATGGCTCCACCCTTTGAAACCCCAGAGGTCTCGGCCATACCTTTTGAGACTGAGGCAGCTCAGCTTCTTGTGTTCCTTGTCTCTTGATCTTCTGCTTCCTGTGGCCTCTTGGCCCTCAGGCCTTAAGCCCACATCTGCCCTTCTGGGTCTAGTGTTCCAAAGCTCTGTATTTCCACCGATTAAGTGCCTGGAGGCATCCCACTCCACCAGGAAGCCTCCTGAGCACAGGCACTCAGGTCCCTGGTTCTGTGGGTCGGCAAGCCTAGCTCCACTGATAAGTGCCTAGAGGCACCCCACTCTGCCAGGAAGCCTCCTGCGCACAGGCTCTCAGCTCTCTCCCTCCATGGGTCGGCTCCAGCACCATCTCACGCTGGCTTCCTGGTTCTGCTGTTGCTGGTCCTCTGCCACTGCTGCTGCTCTATCCATTCACAGTTTCAAAACCGCTTCCACATTTTAGGTATCTGTTAGAGCATCATCCCACTCTCTCGGTAGCAAATTTGAAATACCAGTGGCATAGCTTTCAGTATCACAGCAACACACAAGCCACCACAGTGCGACAAACTGACTTACAGGCGGTGGATCTGGAAGGACAGCAAATACCAACTTTGCCTACCTGTGATTATTTTGTAACTTTTGAAAGTGTTGGGTCTCAGTGGGTATTTTAAATGGGTCAAAAGGCCATATTTAATCCCTCAAATCTTAGTTTTTTCTAAAAAAAGAATGAGGTTGATGTTCTGAGAATGAAAGATATAAAACACTAAAAAGTTATCTCACACCAAAAGCAAAAGACTAGACACTGTGAAACAATTAAACAATGTACAATATGCCAGCTTGGGACCACTAGGAGTACCCTATGATCACTAGAGGACCACAGCTCCATTAGAGAACCCTCAGTATTATTTACCTCAGAGATGGCTGCAGTTAACACACATTCATTCAACAATTCTGACTGTCACCATGTGCCACGTACTGTGCTGAATGCGAAGGACAGCCCACCCAGATCAGCTTCCCCTTCACCTCGGTCAGTTCCCCAGCCTTTCTCTCTGAGCCTCCTGACTTAGTTTCCTCTGTTGTTGTTGTTAGTCACCATTGAGTGGATTCTGATTCACGGTGACCCCGTGCGTGTAGGGTAGATCTGTCCCATAAGGTTTTCAAGGCTGTGATCTTTCAGAAGCAGATCTCCAGGCCTTACTTTCAAGGTGCCTCTGGGTGGGTTTAAACCACCAATTTCTCAGCTAGTAGTGGAGCACTTAACTGTTTGTGCCACCCAAGGACTCCCTAGAGCTGCCTTAGCACAAATACTTTAGGGTGGCTTTAAAGAACAGAAATTTATTTTCTCACAGTTCACGAGGCTAGAAGTCTGAATTCAGGGTGTGGCTCTTGGGGGAGGTCCTTCCATGTCTCGTTCAGCTCCAGTAGCTGCAGCAATCCTTGTAGATATATGTCTCCATCGTCTGTCTTCCTCTTCTCCCTGTGTGTGTCTCTGTGTCTCATCTGCTCTTTTAATAACTAGAAGTGATTAGGTTTAGAACCCACCCTACCTGGTATGATCTAATTAACATAACAAAACACCCAGTTTCCAAACACCATTACATCCACAGGTATAGGGGTTAGGATTCCAACACATATTTTGGGGGGATGACACTTAATCCATAACACTTCCCTACCCTACATAATACCAAAGCATCTTTTAAATAGGATTAAGTGTTGTTCACCACTGTATTCAAGTCAAGAGAGACATAACCTCTATGCATTCAGATCCACACTAACAGTGGCCTCCCTAAGATTAGCTCTTGCCCCCATCTGTGCATTTCTGAAGGGTGATGCCTGTCTTAGGCGCCTCCTTGGATCATATCTGATCCTTCCCGCTGCCTGCTCTAGTTGACAGTGCAGCCCAGCAGGGCTACGAGTCTGCCAGACCACTTGCCGGAGTGCAGTTTTTACAGCCTTGTCCTGATTTAATCTGGACTCCAATTTGCTACTTAGTTTCCCCAAGCCCTTATCAACGTTTTAGATTTCAATGTGCCTTTTCTCGGCTGAATATCTGTGTTTCCAATTATGTCACCCCAGGTGAATTACCCTTCCATTGTTTAAGGTCAAACCTCACGTTGTTATTTCCTGCCCATACAGCCAGTCCCTTTCCCTTCCATCCCTTTGGGGCAGTTTCTCAATTGTCACTGGTGTTCCGAGATCCTATCACTATCGGGTTTCATCTGTAAGCTTAATTATGAAGCTATGCCCCATTTGGCTTCATTTCATTCCATGGTAAAAATGTTTATTAAGCACCCATTCTCTATAAGGCACCACAGGCTCCAAAGACATACCAGACATGCCCTTCTGTAGCTATATGAAAAAAAACTTAAGGGTCCCTAGCAGGGACTAGAAGTCCCTGTGGGGTACAAACAGTTAATGCTCTTGGCTGCTAACCCAAAGGTTGGAGGTCCAAGTACACTCAGAGGTACCTCAGAAGAAAGACCTGGAGATCTAATTCTGGAAAAATCAGTCATTGAAAACCCTACAGTGCACAGTTCCACTCTGACACATGGGGTCACCATGAGTCAGAGTCCACTGGATGGCAACTGGTATAGTAGCTCTTGGCGCTTGGCGCTATCACCGAAGCCCTGTGGGCTGGCTGGCTACTCTGCCGGCCCATGAGCAGAAACGGGGGGCAGGAACCACAAGAATATCAGTTACCTTCATGTTCCCCCAACCTAGCACATAGCAAGTGATTAGTAAATGTTTAGTGAAGGACTACCCACACAAGCAAATATTAAAACCAAAAAACCAAACCCGTTGCCATCGAGTTGATTTTGACTCATAACAACCCCATAGGGTTTCCAAGGAGCAGATGGTGGATTTGAACTCCTGAACTTTTTGGTTAGCAGCTTAGCCCTTAACCACTACACCGTCAGGGCTTCAAGCAAATATTAGAGAATATAAATAAATTTTTCAGATATAATTGAGTCATTGGTTTTCAATTTTGTTTTAATAAACTTCTGAATCCTTCCTTCAAACAAAATCTTATTTGTAAGTCTCCTACAACCTGGACCTGCCAGTATAGAAAATGACTGCACTGAGCTCCTCTTGTTCACATAAAATAGGGAACCCACGGAGAGCCCCAACACTATCCACTGCCCCTCCTTCCTGCCCCAAGCTGAAATACTCATTCTACTTTTCTCCACATACATGAGTGCTTCACTTCTTTCAAGAACTAGGCGAAATCTTTCTTCCTCTTGCCCCCCATGGAGACTCTCTGATCATCTCAGCCATAGTGTCCATACCCTTTTCTGAATTCCTGGAAGTCCAGTTGTCTGTCTGCTCTACTCTTTGGGTATATACTGAGTTTGTACCAATGAACACTCACATTTGCTGAGGTTTGCTAACAGCCAAGCCTAAAGATACACACATGGTCCCATTTAATCCTCAAGGCAATCCTGTGAGGTAGATGCTCTCCTTACCCCCATCTTACCCATGAGGAAATAGAAGCTCAGAGAGGTTAAGTAATTTGCCAAGGTCACACAGGTATTTATTGGTAGTGCTACAATTTAAACACAAATCTACGTATGTTTCCTATTTTAATGCACCATTGTTTCATCTTTCCAGCTAAACTGTAAACTGAAGTATAGGAACTGTGTCTCTGCCCTTTTCCCTCCCGCCTCTTTCTTAATACAGTGTTTTGCCCTGAGGAAGAGTATAATTAATAATTGTTCAGAGATTAATTGGTTCCTGAAGTATAATTCCTCATTTCTTCCTCCTAGTGGCTGACAGCTTCTGATAGGCTAGAGTCTAACCCTCTTTCTTCCTAAAGAAAGTTGTGTTTTTGAAGCTTGGAGAGAAAGACTGGAGCCGTTGAAAATATTAAGCACTTCCTCTGAGGCTGGGAGCCCAGCGGGAGTTTCACAGGTGGGAAAAACCAACAACAGTGACCTCCTCAAATGGAGAGGGGAGGCTCAAGGCAGGAAATCAAAGGTTCAGTCAGAACAGCTCTAGGGAGAGGGGAGCTTGGAAAGGAAAGAGAGACTATTTAGACTTGGATCACTTGGGACCCCCACCCCCAGTTTAACTTCTGGACTAAATTTTAAAAACAGCCAAGTAGTTAAAGCCCTGCTCTGAGTGAACTCTGGCCCCTCGGCCTATTGGGGACACCCGGAGAAAAGCTGGGCTTTGTGTAGAGTCCCCATGGAGAGGACGGCCAGGGCCCAGGTTGGGTGATTGATTGGGAGAAGCCCGGGAGCGCAGCGTCCCCGCACGAACACCCTGCACCTGTGCTGTGAATAAATAGAGGCCCTTGGTCAGCCTGATCTCCCCCAGCCCTTCTCCTCTGGCCGGGCGCCCCTTGGCCCCTCTTCCATAAAAAATAACCACAGGCTTAAAGTGAAAGAGATGATGACTCTCTTAGCCCAAAGTGTATGCGACTGAAACTGCATTATGAGCAAACAACAAATGTTATTGCTGTTAAGTGCCGTCCAGTTAGTTCTGACTCGTAGCAACCCTATGTACTCTGCCCAGTCCTATGTCATCCTCACAATCATTGCTATGTTTGAGCCCATTGTTACAGCCACTGTGTCAGTTCTTCTGGTTGAGGGTCCTCCTCTTTTTCACTCACCCTCTACCTTACCAAGCATGATGTCCTTCTCCAGGGACTGGACCCAGGGGGAGTAGTTAGACACTTCCTATATCCCTCTTACAACAGAGACCTGGAAAAACAAGTGATTTGATTCTATATGAATATTTAGGAGCCCTGAACAAGGCAAAGTTGAGGAATCCGTCTGAGTGATAGGAGAGAGGCAGACAGTTTGGAAGACGAAAAGAGCTCCAGAGCCGGGGCAGCAAAACTGCAGTGCTGCAGCCACGCCAGTCTGCAGTGAAGCAGGCAAACAGCTGTCCTGTGTGCGTGCTTGGGAAGCAGTTTCCACATCAAGAGAGACCTGGCAACAGAGATTCTGCTTGGACACTCCGAACCAGTGAAAAGCAGCTCCCAAGAGGCTAAGATAAGTACATGCGTGCACCCTTTCGCAGGGATGAAAAAAAAAAACGCCCATTTGGGAAAAACCTTTCTCCCTTTTACCTCCTCCCTCCACGCTGTGCACCAGGAGTCCGCTGGGCTGGAAGTCGATCCCAAAAGGCGCCCTGACCCATTCTCCTGGCCTTGGAGAGGAAACAAATAAGCTACTGGCTCCCCTAAGCCAGGGACACAGGGTCAACACAGCTCCTTTGATAAGCACAGCTATCAGGGGTCTGCAGACTCTGAGTGACTTACACTCCTGTATAGACTCGTGAGGACCCATCTCAACAGTGTTAGTCCTCACTACCACAGTACAACAGGGTAAACATCTGAAGTTTAACTTCAACTGCTTCAGCTATGAACTGGCAGATCTGTGACCCTCAAAAGAGCCCTGCCCCTTAAATAGGCACTTTTATCAATCTGCAGCAGGGGCTTGAGGACTGGTGGTATCACCTAAAGCGCCTAGTCACCTACTACAGGAGTCCAAGAAAAAGTGGTGCCCTCGAGTCTTTACAGCCAACAGAGTGGGGTGTTCATAGTCTGGCTGCAAAACTCACCTACCTACTCACCCTAGAGAATAGGGACACGCTTTCCTTTCAGACTCTCAGGGTCAGCTGTCAGCCCCCTGCCTGGCTCAGTGCGTGATCCCCTACCACAGCCAGAGTCCAGTGCCTGCACCAATCCCCCATGCCTCTCTAGGACTGGGGGTGAGAGCCTGTATCACACACTTGGTAACCAACTGCCTGAACACCCGAGCTGAACCTATATAGGAAAATTTAACAGATCCCTGTGTGCACATACTTATCTACAGAACTAACTACCTGGTGACAGCAAGTTAGAGATCCAAAAGTGTCAAAAATCAAATTAGTGCACACGAGCAGCCTATTTGGGCATATCAAAACAAAACAAAATAAGAAGCTAGGTCTCACTAAACAAATACAAAATAAAATTATAATAAATTATTGATGGCTCAGAGACAACAGTCCATATCAAGTCACACAAAGAGGAGGTCCATGATGGCTTCAGCAAGCTTCCAAAATAAAGAATCAATAAATTCTCTGGAGGAAGAGA
>NW_004443980.1:2600925-2609268 GCF_000243295.1 Trichechus manatus latirostris
GATGGGATGCAGAACTCAAATTTTAGTAAGAAGACCAGACTTAATGGTCTGACTGAGACAGAGGTGCCCCAGAAAGCATGGCCCCTGGACTCTCTATCACCCCAGAACTAAAACAATTTCTGAGGTCAACTCTTCAGACAGGGATTGGACTGGACTGTGGGACATAAAGTGATACTTGTGAAGAATGTGCCTCTTAGTACTTGACAAAGGGGCGGCTTCTGTCCAGAGGTGAGATGGGAAGGCAGAGAGAGTTAGAAGCTGGTTGAATGTTCACGGGGAATCAGGCAGAGGGGAGGAGTGTGCTGTTGTAGCATGGGGTGAGTGGTTGGGGTCTCATAACAATGTATGTAAAAAAAAAATTTCTGTATGGGAGACTAACTTGAAATGTAAGCTTCATTTAATTACAACAATACAAAAAAAAGAAAAGCTGAAAATCCCCCCCCCCAAAAAAAAATAAAATAAAGATCACTCAAAGAATTAAGTGCAAAAAAAAGTGCAATCCAGGAACTGGACCCTCCTGATAATATGCCCAAAGTATGTTAAGGTGAAGTCTTGCCATTCTTGCTTCTAAGGAGCATTCTGGCTGTACATCTTCCAAGACGTTCATTCTTCTGGCAGTCCATGGTATATTCAATATTCTTCGCCAACACCATAATTGAAAGGCATTGATTCTTCTTCAGTCTTCCTTATTTATTGTCCAGCTTTTGCATGCATATGAGGCTATTGAAAATACTATGGCTTGGGTCAGGTGCACCTTAGTCCTCAAAGTGACATCTTTGCTGTTTACACTTTAAAGAGGTCTTTTGCATCAGATTTGTCCCATGCAGTATGCAGTATGTCCTTTGATTTCTTGACTGCTGCTTCCATGGGTATTGACTGTGGATCCAAGTAAAATGAAATCCTTGACTACTTTAATCTTTCCTCCGTTTACCACGATACTGCTTACTGGTCCAGTTGTGAGGATTTTTGTTTTCTTTATATTGAGGTGTAATCCATACTGAAGTCTGTGGTCTTTGATCTTCATCAGTAAGTGCTTGAAGTCCTCTTCATTTTCAGGAAGCAAGGTCGTGTCACTTGCATATCCCATGTTGTTAATAAGTCTTCCTCCAATCCTGATGCCATGTTCTTCTTCATATAGTCCAGCTTCTCGGATTATTTGCTCAGCATACATACTGAATAAGTATGGTGAAAAGATACAACCCAGACACACGCTTTACCTGATTTTAAACCATGCAGTGTTCCCCTATTCTGTTCAAACAACTCCCTTTTGGTCTATGTACATGTTCCTCAAGAGTACAATTAAGTGTTCTGGAATTCCCATTCTTTGCATTGTTATCCATAATTTGTTATGATCCACACAGTCAAATGCCTTTGCATAGTCGATAAAACACAGGTAAACATTTTTCTGGTATTATTTGCTTTTAGCCAAAATCCATCTGACATCAGCAGTGATATCCCTCATTCCATGTCCTCTTCTGAATCTGGCTTGAATTTTTGGCAGTTTCCTGCTGACATACGGCTGCGACCATTTTTTAATTATCTTCAGCAAAATTTTACTTGTGTGTGATATTAATGATATTTTTCTATAATTTCCACATTCTGTTGGCTCACCTTTCTTTGGAATGGGCACAAATATGGATCTCTTCCAGTTGGTTGTCCAGGTAACTGTCTTCCAAATTTCTTAGCATAGACAAGTGAGCTTTTCTAGTGTTGCATCCATTTGTGAAAATATCTCAATTGGTTTTTCACCAATGCCTTCAGTGCAGCTTAGACGTCTTCCTTTAATACCATAGGTTCTTGATACTGAAGGAAGTATTGTTGTCGAATCGACTCTGGCTCATATCGACCCTACAGGACAGAGTAGAACTGCTCGATAGGGTTTCCAAGGAGTGGCTGGTGGATTTTAACTGCCAACCTTTTTGGTTAGCAGCCTAGTTCTTAACCACTACACAATATGTTGATCAATATTTTCCCCACAGAATTCTTCATTACTGCAACTCAAGGCTTGAATTTTTTTCTTCAGTTCTTTCAGCTTGAAAAATGTCTGGCATGTTCTCCCCTTTTGGTTTTCTAACTCCAGGTCTTAATACTTTGTCTTCTTGAGCTACCCTTTGATATGTTCTGTTCAGCTCTTTGATTTCATCATTTCTTCCATTCCCTTTAGCTACTCAAGTTTCAGAATCTCTTCTGACATCCATTTTGGTCTTTTCTTTCTTTCCTGACTTTTTAATGACCTTTTGCTTTTTCATGTATGATGTCCTTGATGTCATTCCACAACTCGTCTGGTCTTCAGTCATTAGTGTTCAATGTGTCAAATATATTCTTGAGATGATCTCTAAATTCAGGTGGGATATACTCAAGGTAGTACTTTGGCTCTCATGGACTTGTTCTAATTTCCTTCAACTTGAACTTGAACTTGCATATGAGCAATTGATGGTCTGTTCTGCAGTCAACCACTGGCCTTGTTCTGACTGATGATATTGAGCTTCTCCATCATCTCTTTCCACAGATGTAGCTGATTTGATTCCTGTGACTTCCATCGGGTGAGGTCCACGTGTATAGTAGCCATTTATGTTGTTTAAAAAAAGGTATTTGCAATGAATGGACTGTTGGTCTTGAAAAATTCTATCACATGTTCTCTGGAGTCATGTCTATTCCTAAGGCCGTATTTTCCAACTACCAATCCTTCTTCTTTGTTTCCAACTTTCACATTCCAATCACCAGTAATTATCACTGCATCCTGATTGCACATTTTATCAATTTTAGACTGCAGAAGTTCATAAAAATCTTCAATTTCTTCATCTTTGGCATTAGTGGTTGGTGTGTAAATTTGAATAATAGTCATATTAATTAGTCTTCCATGTAGGCATATGGACATTAACCTTTCATTGACAGCACTGTACTTCAGGATAGATCTTGAAATGTTCTTTTTGATGTTGAATGTTCCTCTTCAATTTGGCATAGACCATATGACTGTCAGATTCAAAATGACTAATACCAGTCCATTTCAGCTCACTAATGCCTAGGATGTCAATCTTCAAGCATTCCATTCATTTTTGACAACTTCTAATTTTCCTTGGTTCATATTTTATACATTCCACATTCCAATTATTATTGGATATTTGGAGCTGTTTCCTCTCATTTTGAGTAGTGCCACATCAGCAAATGAAGGTCCTGAGAGCTTTATTCCATACACGTCATTGAGGAGGAAGTTCTTCTCCAGTCACATTTTGAATGGCTTCCAACCTAAGGACTTATCTTGCAGCACTGTATCAGACAATGTTCCACTGCTATCCCTAATGTTTTGACTGCCCAGGTTTTTTTCAGCAGTAGATCGCCAGGTCCTTCATCCTAGTCTGTCTTAGTCTGGAAACTCTGCTAAAACCTGTTCACCATGGGTGACCTTGCTGGTGTTTGAAATACTGGTGGCATAGCTTACACGTCACAGCAATATGCAAGACACGACAGTAGGACAAACAGACATACAAGTGGTGGAGACAACAAATAGAGCCGTAATAAAATAGGCACCTCTGTACACTCATTTTAGAATCTATTCCCTCTCAAATGTCAGCTTTATGTCCTCACTGTAGTATGTATCTCAACATTGCTAAAATGTAGGATGATTAACCACACTTTCATTTTTTTTTACATACTTTCATTTTTATACTCTGATTTGAGTAAAATTAATTCACTGATTTCAAACAAAGTCTCGTTTGTCTTATTTGTCTCAAATACTTGTCTTTTTCAGGGGGAAAATGTATCAACAGTCTTCAATGCCTGATATATTTATAATATAGGTGGATGACCTATTGAGTTTTCTCTTTAATGAGTTTTGCACAATGCAAATGAGGACATGAGCAATGTTTTTAAAACAAAACACATGCACACACACAAAATAAAATGTGCTTTGAGAAAGGAAAGCAAAGGTCAGACACAGTTGTGTTTCAGACTAAGACAGAAAAATATGTATTTTTTAAAAATAAATATGTTCTTTAATTTTATTATGTAGTGATAAAAGTTGCTATTATTATACATAGATACAAAAATTTAAAACAAAACCTATAGTTTAAATACCGACTTGAAAATGCTCATTGTTTCTAATCATTTTCCTGATTCTCTGAAGATCTGAATTATATGGATAGCAGTTCATCCTACATTTTTTTTCCTTCCTTTAAAAAAATTGAAGTACATTACTCAAAATACAGGATGAAAACAAATAGTCTGAAGGAAAGTTGTTTGTATAGTGAGAAAACAAACAAGCAAACAAACCCAATAGCAAAAGCCACTATAAATAAAGTCAAAGACAAAAAAACAAATTAGAAAAAATTTTGCAAATTATATTACAACAGGTTGATTTCCTTTGTGTATGAAGAGTTTCTGGAGATCAACAAGAAAAACTCTGACAATCCAATACAAAAATGAGTAAAATAGATGAACGAACAGTTCACAGAAAAGGGACAAAAAATGGCCCTTCAAAAAGTGAAAAGATGCCAAATCTTACTCAGATGGCAAAGATGAAAAAAAGTAATTCCATGTTGGGGGAGGTTGGGGAAGCAGGCATTGCTGGAGAGAATGAAAATATATACACCTCTATGGAGGACAGTTTAGTCACACAAATAAAAATTTCAAATGTATTTACTCTTTGACCTGGCAATTCAGTTATAGGAATTTATCTTATGTATATTGTTTTACACATGTAAAATTACACATGTATAAAGTTACTACAATATTGTAATAGCAAAAAGTATTTCAAAAATCCTAACATCAGTCAACAGGGGACTAGTTAAATGAATTATGGTATGGCTCCATCTTTTTTATCTAAAATCCTGGGGTCAGATGTGGCTTGAATGTCAGAATTTTTTTTTTTTTTTTTTGAAATTTACAAAGCTAATACAGTGCATATACCATATATTATGTAACACTCCAGAGGGTTCTGGGGCAGTACTTAGTAATCAAATCCATTCATATTTCTGCAGAAAAACTATAAATATCATACTAAGTGAGAGAAATAAGACTATAAACTGACTCATCTCAATTCAAGTCATGCTTTGCTACCAAATGAGTTTGCCAGAAGTTTAAAAAAAAACTGTGCATTTTCAGAGGATTTTTTACATTTAGAAATTGTACATAGGAAACTGTAAGCATGTATACCCATATAATAAGAATATCATACAACTATAATAAAATAGGAGCCCTGGTGTTGCAGTGGTTAAGCATTTGGCTGCTAACCAAAAGGTTAGCAGTTTATGTACTAAACAATCTCTAAGACATACAGTTATGTTAAAGTACAAAATATGTGTATTTGCTACTGTATGCTCTCCCTTGTCATGAATTGAATTGTGTTCCCCAAAAGTATGTGTCAACTTGGCTAGGCCATGATTCCCAGCATTGTGTGATTGTTCGCCATTTTGCCATCTGATGCAATTTTCCTATGTGTTGTACGTAAATCCTATCTCTATGATGTTAATGAGGTGGGATTAGAAGTAGTTATGTTAATGAGGCAGGACTCAATCTGCAAGATTAGATTGTGTTTTAAGTCAATCTCTTTTGCATTATAACAGATAAAAGCCCACAGACAGACAGGGGGACCTCATACTACCAAGAAAACAGTGTTGGAAGCACAGCGCATCCCTGTGCTAAGAAGCTCCTAGTCCAAGGGAAGATTGATGACAAAGACCTTCTTCCAGAGCAAACAGAGACAGAATGCCTTCCCCTGGAGCTGATAGCCTGAATTTGGACTTCTAGCCTTCTAGACAGTGAGAGAATAAACTTCTGTTTGTTGAAGCCATCCACTTGTGGTATTTCTGTTATAGCAGTACTAGATAACTAAGACATCCCTTATATAAAATATCTAGAATATATGTAGGCAAATGTATAGAGACCAACTTTATTAGTGGTAACCAGGTGAGGGGGGAGTGGGAGTCATTGTTTAAGAAGCATTGAGCTCTGTTTATAGAGATGGAAAACTTGGCAACAGATACTGGTGGTGACTGTACATGATTGATGTAATTGGTGTCACTGAAGTAATTGTACATGTGAAAAATGTTGAACTGGCAAATGTTGTGTATATATATTGGCTTCTGTAGGCTAAGAATGGGTCTGGAAAGACTACATTGATTACCTCTGGAGAGAGGAGGAACTCTGGATGGGAGGGAAGTTTTTCACTTTATATCCAAGTGGTTATGAGCCAGGCACTAAGCTAAGTGCATTATTCATACTAGATCTGCTCATGCAAGGTAGGTATGAATATTCCCATTTTAGAGATGAGGAAATCAAGGTTCAGACAGAACCGTACCACAGTAAGTGGTGTAAGCGGGAGTCTACACCAGTCTGCCTGGTCCTGAGTTCTATGGCACAAAAGAACATTTTAAAATGAGAATTAGGTGGTTATCTACTGAGAGCATGTGTGCCAGTTATGGCCGGAAGATGATTATTTTCTTATGCACAATGTCCGAAACATTTTCAGTTCTGCTGTGCTCTGACTCCTTTGGGCACTGCAGGTAGTATAGAATCAGGGAAGCCTGCAGAGCAAGGGGTCTGGGCATGGGTAAGGGCTCAGAGGGTGAGCTCTCCACCACAGAGAGCCAAAGCCCTATGGTGTGCAGTGTGTGGGCATGTCTATCCGCCATGGAGAGGCAGTCTGGTTGGAGAATGCATTGTCCTCTTCTCCGGATTGCTCATGATCACTGGGTGGGGGAGGAAGGAACTAGGAGGGCACAAACAGTTTTCCCTCTTAAAGGAACTCTAGCTCCAAAAGATCCACCTTCTGGTCTCAAGTACTGTATATTTGAAACTGCAGTTTGACATTCGTCAAAACTGACAAATACCACTTGGATTTGTCTTTTCTGCTTTATTCCTTTGGCTTCATGATAGAGAGAAGCAAAATAGGTCATGCAGACACTTTTCTCATGATCAAATACATGGTAGAGGTCTGGACCCAGTGACTTTTGAAAGACTGATGGATTAAGTGTCTGCTCCAAACATAGAGGATCTTTTACCTCCCAGAACACTAAGAAGCCACACATGTTCTAGCCTGTCTACTGTCTTCCTCACCCACCAGGAACAGGTGCCAGATAGGAGTCTTTGAAATAAGCTGACTTTTAGCTAATGATCAGAGAAAAATTAAGGCAGAAGTACCTGGGCTACTAATCAAAAAGTTGGAGGTATGAATCTACCCATTGGCACCATGAAAGAAAGTCCTGGCAATCTACTTCTGGAAGATTAAAAAAAAAAAAAAATCCATTGCCATCAAGTTGATTCTGACTCATGGCAGCCCCACGTGTTGCAGAGCTCCATAGGGTTTTCAATGGCTGTAATCTTATGCAGTGCTGCTAGGTGGTTAGTAGTTGCAGTGCCATACATTGCTTTTGTGTGGGCTTTCTAGCCATGGTCTTGTAACTCCCAACAAGTGATTGAGCGGGACTGTGCAGATATGGTAATAGTAGCCCACCAAAGGGATTGGTCAGTTTTGTCATCCCGCTGGGCTTGAAATGAGTCACCCCAGAGGCAGGAAAGAGAAGAGGCCACCGCCACCAAGGAAGAACAGCTAGGAGCCAGCATGTCCTTTGGACCTGGGATCCCTGCACTGACAGTCTTCTGAACAAGGAGACAGAGAGAGAGAGAAGAAACACTGAAGGCAGCAAGACATAGCAGCAGAGACCCAGTAGCAGGAGACCTGGTAGCAGGAGATGACATGCTGGGCTTTCCAGCCCATGTAGAGAGAAAGCTGACTGCCTTTGGGCAGAGGCCTAGGGCCAAGAAGAGACGGGGCTGTGAGCATGGCTGGGAAGAGGCTAACCTGATGGACGAACTGTATCCTGAGTGTTCCTGAACCTGAATTGTAAACTGTTACTTCCCTAATAAACCCCATAATCATGAGTATTGTCTGTGAGCTCTGTTTGGCCATGGCAATGGATTTTTGAACCTAGGAGATATCAAAATGAGGCAAAGACACCACAGAAAAAGAAACCTATAGACCAATATCTCTCATGAATGTAGAAGCAAAAATTATCAACAAAATTCTAGCCAACAGAATTCTGCATCATATTAAAAAAAAAATACACCACGACCAAGTAGGATTCATAACAGGTATGCAAGAATGGTTCAACATTAGAAAATCAATCACCGTAATTCACCATATAAATAAACGGGAAGAAAAGAATCACATGATCATCTCAACTGATGCAGAAAAGGCATTCAACAAAGTCTAACACCCACTCCTGATAAAAACTCTCAATAAAATAGGTGTAGAAGGGAAGTTTCTCAACATAATAAAGGGCATCTATGCAAAACCAATGGGCAGCATCATTCTTAGTGGAGAGAGGCTGAAAACATTCCCCTTGA
>NW_004443980.1:2610377-2637187 GCF_000243295.1 Trichechus manatus latirostris
GGTCTAATCTCAAAAATCTACAAGAGAATCCAACACCTCTACAACAAAAAGACAAATAATCCAATTAAAAAATGGGCAAAGGAAATGTACAGGCACTTCACCAAAGAAGACATTCAAGCAGCCAGCAGACACATGTGGAAATGCTCACGATCACTAGCCATTAGAGAAATGCAAATCAAAACCACAATGAGATACCATCTCACGCTGGCATTACTGGCATGAATCAAAAAACCTGGAAATAACAAATATTGGAGAGGCTGTGGGAAGAACAGAACTCTTATGCACTGCTGGCAGGAATGCAAAATTATACAATCATTTTGGAAAATGATATGGTGCTTCCTTACAAATAGAAATACCATACCATCCAGCAGTCCCACTCCTAGGAATATATCCTAGACAAATAAGAACCGTCACACAAATAGACATATGCACACCCATGTTCATTCCAGCATTGTTCACAATAGCAAAAAGATGGAAACAACCTAGATGCCCATCAGCAGAAGAAAGGATAAACACACTTTGGTACACACAATGGAGTATTATGCAACGATAAAGAACAATGATGAATCTGTGAAACATCTCATAACATGGACGAAACTGGAGCACATTATGCTGAGTGAAATAAGTCAATCACAAAAGGACAAATATTGTATGAGACCACTACTGTAAAAACTCATGAAAAGGTTTACACACAAAAAGAAACAATCTTTGTTGGTTATGAGGGACTGGAGGTTTTGGGGGGGAAATACTAAATAAACAGTAGAGAAGTGGTAACTGTGGTGAAGGTAAGACACCACACAATACGGGGAAACCAGCACAACTTGTACAAGGCAAGGTCATGGAAACTCCATAGACACATCCGAACTCCCTGAGGGATTGAATTGCTGGCCTGAGGGCCGTGGGGATCATGGTCTCTGGGAACATCTAGCTCAATTGGCATAACATAGTTTATAAAGAAAATGTTCTACATTCTACCTTGGTAAGTAGCATCTGGGGTCTTAAAAGCCTGTGAGTGGCCATCTAAGCTACTCCACTGATCTCACTCCTTCGGGAGCAAGGGAGAATGAAGAAAACTAAAGATGTAAGGGAAAGATTAGTCCAAAGGACTAATGGACCACATCTACCATGGCCTCCACCAGACTCAGACCAGTACAACTAGATAGTGCCCGGCTACCACCACTGACTGCTCTGACAGGGATCTCAACAGAGGGTCCCCGCCAGAGCGGGAGAAAAATGTAGAACAAAGTTCTAACTCACAAAAAAAGACCAGACTACTGGCCTGACAGAGACTGGAGAAATCCTGAGAGTGTGGCCCCCAGACACCTTTTTAGCTCAGTAATGAAGTCACTCCCAAGGTTCACCCTTCAGCCAAAGATTAGACAAGCCCATAAAACAAAACAAGCTGAGGGGTAAGGACGAGACAGCAGGAGGAGACAGGAAAGCTGGTAATAGGGAACCAAAGGTTGAGAAGGGAGAGTGCTGACATGTCATGAAGTTGTTAACCAATGTCATAAAACAATATGTGTACTGTTTAATGAGAAACTAGTTTGTTCTGTAAACCTTCATCTAAAGTACAATAAAAATAATTATAATAATTATATTAAAGAAAAAAAAGACTTGTTGAGCTTTATTGTCATTGTTCTTGACCTGCCTGTGCAGAAAAACCTTGAGCCCTCTTGAACTGCATGACACAAGGATATAAGGAAGTTTCACCAAGGCATTCATTCAGTGAGTCAGTGTGCTACAGAAGCAGTGCTAGAAGCCAGCATTCCCTTTGGCCCAGCTCAGTCCACCCTGTCCCTTTGCCACTCAGCCAACCCTTCTAATGCCCGTTCGGTTCACCTCTTGCCCTGGCTAACTGGCACATAGTAGGCTCACAATAAATATTTATAAGATAAATACATAACTTTTTCTCACACAGGCCTATCCAGGGCTGCTGGAAGGAGCTTTTATTTTTGCTTTCTCTTGCTCATTTGCAAAGGAGTGTAGCCAAAGTTAGGATTAAGGGTTTACTGCTAACCTGTGATGAGATTTCCTAATATTATAAAATGAAACAACTGCAGAGAAGAAAGAAGGGTCCTCTTCTTTGGCAATTATTTATGGTCTTGAATCCAGGTAGCCTAAACATAGAAATGTGCACATTAGTCATAAATCCACCTGCATTCCCGACACCTGAGGCCTGGGGAGCCTGCAGTGTGGCTTGTCAGGTTCTGCAGAGGAGCTGACATGACAGTTCCACCGCACACACTGAGCCCCTTCCCTGCCCTCCCGCGCAGCCCTGCCTGCTTTCCGGGGACTCACTGCCATCAGGAAGCCAGGGCTAGCTGCCTGACTGCCTACCTGCCTGGCTCCACCCAGCCAAGGGCCCAGTCAATGGTGGTGCCCGGGGCCGAACCACAGACGTCAGGGTGTGTGGGTGAGCCCTGCAGAAGTCTCCACTCGTGCACTGCAGAACAAGCAGCATATGTTTTCTTGGCTAAAAGGTGTTTAAATGAAATCATTTTTTCCATATTACTTTGAAAAGTTTATTTCATCAGCATGAAAATGTTTAAGAATATTATTTGGGGGGTTTAAAATAAAAAAAAAAATCACCATATTGAATTTGTTTCTTTTTTACTCGCTTAGGGAAAAGAACACGGTGATATTTAACTCTTTCCTTAAAGATTTGAGGTGAAATGAGTTTATAAATAGCGCTTTGGGAATCAAACAACAGCAATGTTTGTGACAAAACAGGGAAGGGGAGGCTTGCCCCCTACCAGTGTAAGGTTACTGGGGTCAAGTCAGTTTGAGTGACAGCTCTAATAAAACAGACCAGGCTCCACTATCAGCCAGCTCAGCAGGGCCACTGGCATTCCACTGGGAGCTGCCGATGCCAGCTTCTGGATTCCGGCAGATTCTAGAGCCATCACAGCTCCCACCCTGGAGACCCACACTCCCTTGAGCTGGCAGACACTTAGATGGAAAAGCTCTAGGGATCCCTATGAGGCTGGGCTATGTGACGGAGTCCCGGGCCTCCCTTTTCATTCTGCAGAAAACACCCCTCTCTGATAGTTTTCACAGAGAGTAACAAAATTAGACGGCTCTAAGCCCTGGTGGCACAGTGGGCAGTTCTACTCTGTCCAATAGGGTTGCTATGAGTCAGAATCCACTCCACCACAATGGGTTTTTTTAAGCTGTAGTAGGAGCACTGGTGGTGCAGTGGTTAAAGTGCTTGGCAGTTTGAACCCAGCAGCTGCTCTGAGGTAGAAAGATATGGCAGTCTGCTTGCGTAAAGATTTAGTCTTGGAAACCCTATGGACAGTCGTATTCTGACCTATAGGCTTGCTATAAGTCAGAGTCAACTCAAGAGCAATGGGTTTTTTTAAGCTGCAGTCACAAGCAGACCTGTTCCTAAGATGTATTTCAGCAGGTCTAGTACAAGTGCATAAATGGAGGCCTGCCTACTCTAAAACCAAACCAGCTGCCATTGAGTCAACTCCAATTCATGGCAACCTTGTGAGTGTCAGGGTAGAACTGTGCTCCGTAGGGTTTTCAATGGCTCATATTTCAGAAATAGCTCACCAGGCCTTTCTTCAGAGACATCTCTGGATGGACTCAAACCTCCAACCAAGCATGGTTGGTTTCGGTTAGTAACCAAGCATGTTAACCATGTGTACCATCCAGTTTAACAAACTGTTAAATTTGTTTACTCCTCTACTTTTACAAGTACACCTTCATAACAACCTGGAAGGTCTGGTATAAATCTAGAATTTGCATACTCCTCAGAATCCTGCATTAGAGCATGGAAGTTTGGGGGAAGCAGGATTCTGCCGCCTAGTCCCCAGTCTGTGACCCATCCAACTGCCCTTTCCTCATTTGGTTCTGTCCAACACTATACAGACTTCAGGTGGACACATGGAGATGCCCCAGCCCTCACTTCCAAGCTCCACCCACACTGCCCATGAAGCCCATCCTCAACATCAACACCAAACTGCACAGGCTTTGGAAGTGGGCTTAGGCTGTTTGGGCAGCATTCTAGGGTACTGGGAACACAAGGGTGGTGTGGAAGTGGGGAGGACAGGCTGTGAGTGGGCACGAGGACCCCATACCAAGGGGCCCAGACAGGGCCTCATGACTAGGTCATTAGACAGAAGAGTAGAGGGTGAACAACTGGCAGAGGGGAGGAATAGGGGATACCAGATCAGGGCTGCTGAGTTCCTTCATGAGTTGCAGCTTGTATTTCTGAGAACTAGGAGGGGGTGAGGAGGGGAAGGGATGAGGGAAGCCAAAAGGTCTAAGCAATGCTCTGCTCAAGGGGTATGAGTGAAAGAAGACAAGCATTTAACTTTAAAAAGATGAATCAGAGAGAGGAGGGAAGGAGGACGCGTTGCTTAGGGGACACAGAGCTTCTGTAAGGGCGATGGGAGATTTTGGAAACAGACAGTGTTGATGCTTGCACAACATGATAAACATAATTAATGTCACTGAACTATACATTTGAAGAGTGTTGAAATGGCAAATGTTTTGTTACAATATATATTTACCACAACGAAAAAAAAAAATTTTAAAGATTTATCAGGGTCAACTCTTTGGAACTTGGCATGGACTGAAAATGGTGGATCAAATTTTTATCTCTGGAGATATCCCCTGCCTTTCTCAAATGCAATGTCAAGGAAAGGGCAGACATTAAAGTAACCACAAGAAACCTAGAAATATGTTCTTCATAGATGCAGGACTTTGAAGAGCTTTTCTCTTTAAATGAAGGGAGGCGGGTGGCAACTTAAGAAGCCCTTCAAAGTCCTAATGGCTTTCAGGTTTTTGCAAGGCCTTTCTATAAAACCAAAAGACACAGATGAATTAAAAAAACAAAAAAATTAAGCACATGTGGAAGAAAATAGTACAAAAAGCCTGAGTTTCAATAAGAGAAAGAAATCAAGAACAGAGCAGCAGTAGTCTTCGCATGTTGTTAAGAGCAAATGAGGCCCTCGCTGGACGTGATCCAGAGAGGTGGTCTCATGGGCAGCCTCTTGAGACTGTATGTTATGATACAAATGCTGTACTTATGGAGCACCTTTGCTCCAAGCAGTTCAAATTCTCACTCTATCCACATTAAATTCTGTCTGTATTCTACAAGGCAACTTGTACTTCTCCATACTCCTTTCACCGTCAGGAGAATCACGAAAGATTTTTCCCCTCTCTTCTCTTCTCTGTGTCCTTGATCCTGTCTCCACATGTGCAGTATCAAACCAGTCAAGGGAAATCTCAGCTTCCCTTCTTTGATCATTTCTAACTCTGGCTGTTAGTGCACCATTTCTCTTTTTTTTTTTTTCTTTTCTTTTCTTTTTTCTTTAGGTGAAGGTTTACAGAACACATAGTTTCTCATTAAACTGTCAGTACACATATTGTTTTATGACATTGGTTAACAACCACCATTTCTCTCTTATCCCCACACACCTGGGGCTAGGGTACGGGGTACTGGTCCCTTCTCTCTTTCATCTCCATTCACCCTGGGCTAGGTTAGGGGGTACCGGTCCCTTCTCTCTTTCATCCCTATTCACCAGGGCTAGGTCAGCAGGCACCAGCCCCTTCTCTGTTTCTTAGGCCCGATGATCTGTTGAAACAATTCACAAACTGCAGGGAAAGGGTTTACTTTAATCTAGAAGGAAAAAGGAAACAAACACAAGGGTCTAAGAGGACTCTCAGCACAGAGCTCCCATGTCTCCAGGGGATATGCTTTCCCCCTTCCGAGAGCAGACTGTTCACTCACGCCAACCAGGAAGCTCCAGTGAGCCTCCGTCCTCTGAGGCCTTTATTGGCCTCACCATAACACCATGGTAGACTACATCATGAGTACTCATGAGCATCCTGAGGCTTAGTCAGTATTGGGCCCCCAGATGGTCCCTCTTGGCCTAGACAGTCCCCACTGATTGGCCTCAGAAGTGGTCCTGCTCTCAGAAACCAGAATCAAAGGCCAAATTGTTTACTATGAAGGATGGGAGTGTAGGAAATGCTAGTGACAGATTACTGTGACAATGATATACATGAAGCAGCTAGAACTTGGGTGCAGAGGTAACCAAACTAAAAAATGAACGTAATAGTCAAGGATTGAGGAAAGAGGCAAAAATTATTTCTTTCCTACTAGTGAGAAATCTTAGACTCCAACTCTCCATAACTTCTCATAAGGCAAGAACAGTAGCCAGAAAAAGACTCCAGACCCCCATCTACTGAACTCTTCTCCATGCACCAGGCTCTGACTGTGGCCTGATTACCATGATGCCTGCACAGGATAGAGAACCAAAGCACAAGATGACGAGAATACATAGAGGAAATTTCAAGAGCAGCATGAAAATAATTACAGGTTGGAAGGAAACTTACTCCAAGGGCTTAAATCTATGTAACCTGGACAAGCAATCACATTGCTAAAGAGAAATATGATAGTGGTGGATGTGAAACAAGCACTGAAAGGGCATAAACAAAGGCTTAGTCTATACCAAGGGAAACATAAATTCAATGATGTGATGGAAAATATAGGCTCAGTTTGAGGAGAATTACTATATTGGGAAGATCTATGAATCTGTTGACAGTTTCTCAAAGAAAGTGATGGCAGCCTGCTAGTTTGCTTCATTTAAAACCAGTCTATATGAGGAGCTGGAAAATATATCTCAGGGAGTAGGACTGTGGAGCAGGCGGGGAATGGGTGGACTTCATAAATCTTGTTCATTTTTCTTCTTGATGATTCTTCTCTCCTGTTTCCTCCCATTCTCTTTTCCATTCTCATGCCAAGTCCCCCTCAAATCAACAAAATCCTCTTCCATGGAAAACTCTTCCCAGGCTAAGGGATGAAAGGTCTTGACCAACAGCCTGGGATTATGAATGTGATTGAAAATCGGTCTGCATCACTCAAGCCCTTAAAGACCATCAAAGGGGATTTTGTCTGGGTTATCTTCCTTTGAAGACCTGGCTTCCTGTGTTCAAAACACCCTGTTTCTCCACTGCTTGCTGCCACGGAATTAAAGATTTAGAATGTCAGCTCTTCAAGTCAGGAGTTCAGACCATAGTTCAAAGGGCTGAGCTGATCAGGCAAGCTAAGAGACTTTTTCAACTCTGGTAAGACTGAGAAGCAGTCTCTCACACCCATACTGGAGGAGTGTGATGATTTCCCTAATGCTTTTTCAAGGGCCTTTATTTTTATCCAAATAGCTTCTAGCAGTGCCAAGTGAAAGGAGAGGTGTCACTACCGTCCAAACTATAAATGAGCACTACAGTCCTATGTGAATCCAACTGAAAGAGAATTTTGCTGGAAGGTCCAAATAACAAACCACTTTTTCCATATGTCAGAAAGCCTGAGGTCTTCATGAAGAAAAATGCAGCGTCCTGGACTGTTCATCTGGTATATCTGTGGAAGGACATAGATGAAAAGCCCTGTAAAGAAAATGCTTGCTTTGCACCCACACTGCTCTCTGCTCTGAGGGTGCCCAAATAGCCCCTTGATTTAGTATTACAGAAGCACACTCTTGTGTGAGAGGCAAAACTGTCTTCGGAACATCAGAACTTGGACCCAGGGTTTTATTTACTGAAATAAACATTGTCAAAATAGATAGGGACAGAGAAGATGGTTTTGAAATATGTTCCTTGTTATAACCCTGTTGCCAGCACTTAAATGGTGGCTTGAAGAAAATCCCTGCCTGGCATCCCAGGGGAGCAATCCCATCTTAGGGCTATCTGCTGACATAGCTGATGCATACTCAAGACATCTGCCGAGATGAACTGCTGTGTGGCAGAAAGTAGGACCAAAGCCTGTAACTAAGAAAGAGTCCCACTGTGAGGAAATGCAACCACATCAGCTTTGCTCATGTTTATTCACGAAGAACCTAGCTTGTGCTTCTAGATTTTGAAAGCACCTAGTATAAATATAAAACCCAAAGAATGCACTGGACTTTTAATCAGAAAAATATTAACATAAAAAAGCCACAAGCTGACACCACATTTGCTCTCTGAAGCACATAAAGGGCTCAGTTTCCCTCCCACCCAGCCTCACCTGTACTCCTTACTCATCACTTTTTCTAGAGTTTCTGTCCTCTGCTTGTCTCCTATATTTTCTCCCCAAACCCAGGTTTCTCCCAGCTCTCAGGAAAAATGTGTTTCCTCTATTAGAACGCAAGCTTTGCTCTGTCCCTTCCAAGTGGTTATACATGCATGCCATCCACCTGGGCTTCCTGAGTCTCACAGTCTCTTAGGGGTTTATGGGAAACCTCGTGCTCTGCAATATCTCCGGACATGCTAGGGTGATGTTTGGGTTCTTAGCATCACCCCTGGGTCTGATTCCTGTTCCCAGTGAATTCCCTCCCTCTTCTCTGTTTCTTACCTTTGGAGTAAAAAATTACTTCTCACTAAACAGTGTTATCCCTTTTCTTTACCACATGTCTATATACTGGACATCCTTCCCCAGTTTATCTAGCCTCAAAGCAGCAGACTTTTAGTGAAGTTGGGGTTTATGAAGTCAGGAGGGCAACTGCAATACAAAAACAGCACCGAAAACAATTCAAAATTAGATCTCTTGTGCCTATGTTTTATTGATTATGCAAAGGCATTCAGCTGTATGGATCATAACAAATTATGGATAATATTGCAAAGAATGGAAATTCCAGAAGACTTAATTGTGCTCATTAGGAACTTGTTCTTAGACTAAGAGGTAGTCATTACAATAGAACAAGGGGATACTGCGTGCTTCAAAGTCAAGAAAGGTGTGCGTCAGTGTTGTATCCTTTCACCATACTTGTTCAATCTGTATGCTGAACAAATAATCCAGGAAGCTAGAATACACGAAGAAAAATGAGACATCAGGATTGGAGGAAGACTCATTAACAACCTGCGATATGCAGATGACACAACCTTGCTTGCTGAAAGTGAAGAAGACTTGAAAAGCACTGATGAAGATCAAAGACTACAGCCTTCAGTATGGATTACACCTCAATGTAAAGAAAACAAAAATCCTCATAACCAGACCAATAAGCAACATCATGATAAATAGAGAAAAAAATGAAGCTGTCAAAGATTTCATTTTACTTGGATCCACAATCAACACTCATGGAAGCAGCAGTCAAGAAATCAAACAATGCATTGCATTGGGCAAATCTGCTGCAAAAGATCTCTTTAAAGTGTTAAAAAGCAAAGATGTCCCCTTGAAGACTAAAGTAAGCCTGACTCAAGCCACGGTGTTTTCAGTCGTCTCATATGCATGCAAAGCTGGACAACTAATAAGGAAGACCAAAGAAAAATTGATGCCTTTGAAATATGTGTTGGTGAAGAATACTGAATATACCATGGACTGCCAGAAGAACAAACAAATCTTTCTTGAAAGAAGTATAGCCAGAATGCTCCTTAGAAGGGATTATAGCAAGACTTCATCTCATGTACTTTGGACATGTTATCAGGAGGGTCCAGTCCCTGGAGAAGGACATCATGCTTGGTAGAGTACAGGGTCAACGAAAAAGGGGAAGACCCTCAATGAGATGGATTGACACAGTGGCTGCAACAATGGGCTCAAGCATAACAATGATTGTGAGGATGGCTCAGGACCAGGCAGTGTTTCATTCTGTTGTACATGGGGTCACTATGAGTTGGAACCGACCCGACGGCACCTAACTACAACGACTTGCCTTATGTCCCCACTGCTGGAATGATCATCACCCATTCCCACACTTCCTTGGTCCCTCTTCCTTGGTTCCTCTGTTTTCCATTTACTCTCATCTTCTCTATTCCTCTCCATTCCCAAACTTCCCATCTTCTCCCTCTTGGTCTAACCAAGGAAATTTTAAAATATTCTAATCTTAGTATGTAGAACAAGACGGTGTTTTAGGCAATAGAGCCAGATCACCTATGTTTATATTCCAGTTCTATCACTTACTTGCTGTCTAACCTTGGGAAAGTCACTTAACCTAGCTATGCCTCAGTTTCCTCATCTAGAAACTGGGGCTAAGAATAGTACTTACAGAAGAAGGCTGTTGTGAGGATTAAATGAATTAATATGTGTAACACACTAGAATAGTGTCTGGCACATAATAATTTTTCAATAAGTGTTAGTGTTATTTTATTAATTCTACTCCAGTACCTTCCTGATTACACTCTTACTGCTTTTTCACAATGAAATCGTCCAAACAAAATAAAAGTCCATTCTCTAAGAATAATTTGTTCATCAATCTTGAAATAAATTTTTCTACTTCCTAGATAGGCAGACACAGATTTTCAGGGGGTCAAGGAAGAGGTGGACACTTCTGGAAGACCCTCCCTGAACAGTAGCATGGAGCTACCAGGTACTGCTGATTTTACCATCAATTCACTCACCCATTCACTAATCAACAAATATGCATTGTGCCTCTAGTATATTCCAGGCCTTCTAGTTGCTGGCACCAAAGCAGTGAAAAAGCAAAATACCTACTCTCACGGAGTTTACATTCTGGTGGGAAGAGACAAATAACTGTGTAACATGCCAGATGATGAATAATGCCGTGAAGAAGAAACAGGTATGCTAAGAAGCTGAAAGTTCAGAGTAATGGGGAAGTGGTGCTGTGTTCTATGTGGAATGATCAGGAAAGGCTACTCTGATTAGGTGGCATCTAACCACAGACCTGGAAGAAGAGAGAGGATGAGATACACCAAGAAAGAGAGTTCGAGGCAGGTCAGGGGATGCGAACGCCCTGGAGTGGGAATGCTTGACTTTGTAAGACACAGCCTCTAGGCTAGTGTGGCTGAAGAGAAGGGTGTAGCAAGGATGACGGGAGGAAACAAGGTCAGAACAGGATGGGGCTGGGAGCACACCATACAGGATCTGAAAAAAAGCCATGCTTTACAAAAAAAATCACGCTGTTTTCTTTGGCTTTTACTCTGAGTATGATGGGAAGTCTCGGGTGAGTTTTAAACAAAGGGGTCACGATCCTTTCTACATTTTAGAAGCATCACTTGGCTTCCCAGTGAAGACAGACTGTAGGCAGGTCAAAGGTGGGAACAAGGGTAGCAGCCAAGGATCTACTGCTGTGTGTAGATGATAGATAGAAAGGTAGATAGACTGACAGACAGACAGATATAGATACATAGACAGATAGATAGATAGACAGACAGGTAGGTAGGAGGTAGATAGAAAGAGGCTAGATAGATGCGTGTGTATTATATAATCACTTTAATTAAGGATTTCCCCGTTAATTAATGAGTTAAATAAGAAAATCTTTGACATGGGCTCATTTATAAATGAGTGAAAGTCATGATTACAAGCACTTTCAAAAATACACCTATAAGTAGGATCATTGCAAATACAACAGTTAATTCATGTCCACATTTTCCTTCATTTATATATTCATTCATTCGACAAAATCAGACTGATGAGGACAAAAACACCAGGCTCAGCATTGCCATCAGTGATGTTTTTCTAAAATAGTGAACAATGCTTAGTAAAGTGCTAAATAACACAAAGTACTCTCTTCCCTTAATGTATACAGTAGGACCATTCTTAGAAAAGTCTTATTAAAACCATGAAGAAATATGTGTGTGTGTGTGCACATACATATATTTGAGCTAGGTTCTAAGCTCAGGTAATTATAAACAGGTTTTGTACCTACACGAATGTCTGAGACATTAGGAAGTTGTATGGGATACAAGACCATTCTTCATTGGGCAGGACCGCCCTGAGCATAGCAGGTCACCTAACATCCCTGGCCTCTACCATGAGTCAGTACCAAAAAAAAACAAACCAAACCTGTTGCTGTCGAGTCGATCCCAACTCATAGCGACCCTATAGGACTGAGTAGAACTGCCCTATAAGGTTTCCAAGGAGCAGCTGGTGGATTCAAACTGCTGGCCTTTTGGGTAGCAGCCGTAGCTCTTAACTACTACGCCACCAGGGTTTCCATGAGTCAGTAATGCACCCCAAAACAACCAAAAACATCCCTGAAATTTCCAAAGCCCATCCTAGAAGGCACTGCTCCTGTTGAGAACGACTGATACTGTCCAAACATGCTTCCGGTTCTCCATTTCCCTCTAGAACATCCTAAGCAAGTGCTCAACACATACTTGTTGAATGGATGAATATATAAATGAAGGAAAATGTGGACACGAACTGTGGAATATCAAAGACCCTGAGGAGTAATTAACCATCAGTAATTGGATACCTTTCATAGACATAGAAAGTTTACTGAGGCAATCATATGCTGTGAATGCTTTTTTTACGGATTCTTACAATAATCATTAAATACCTCTTTTTGAACTAGCAGAAACTTTAAGTTAGGTAGAGAACTACCAATGAGTTATGACCACATAACAAAACCTTGAGGGAACTTCATTTATACTGCACCTGTCTTCTGCTTCTTTCTTTTCAAACTTATTGGCAAAGCCCCAGGCCATACCCTGCATTATAATAACTTCCCTTTCTTCAGCATCCCCATCTCCAAAAAGCAATGAAAATTATCTGCCCCTAATCTAATGATCCAACAAGCATTCCCAATTGCCTTTTGCACAATATTAAAGCTCTAGTTGCAGGCTTCAGAGTCCCTGGGTGGTATAAACGGTTAATATACTCAGCTGCTTCTAAACAGGGCACTTTTCTCAGCCTCAAGTTTTCTTCTTGCCTGTACTACCTCTGTGGAGTTAGAAACGCTTTTTGGGAAAACACCAATTCGGACTCAGACCCGATATGGAAGGTCAAAGTGTGCACCCTCACTTGTTTTTAACAACTTGCCTTCAAAACCTTGTTTTTAACGTCCTGGAGGACAGCAGCAGGGAAATCATGTTTTTCTTCAGTTTGTCAATTTTATGACTTTCCTCTTTGTTGACTTATGGTCCTCAGACACTTATTCTGGAAATTTCCTCTTAAATCAGCACAAAAGAGTTTTGAAAGATCCCAATAAAACATTTTACCGTACAGATCTGGTACCCACATTAAAAACCAACACCCTTGCTTCCAGGAAGACAGGGTCATGGAAACAGTCTAAATCTTGATCTGCAGTGAAGAATCTTTAGTTATGGCCCATAAGACAGACTCAATGACAGTCCTTCTTTGGTTTCCGTGACTGAAAATCCTCCCATGGTATTTTCACAAATCTTCATTATGAGGAAATATGGAGGTTTGTTGACAGGTGAGAGAAGGGGAATCTAATTTTAATACGGCAATTCCCCTCCCCAAATATGAATTCTGTGTAATAGAATTGTTCAGATGCTGTAAAGTAACAACTGTACACAGACACTATCACCTGGAAACCCAGAATTCATTCCAGAAAAAATGTATCCTTAGTTTCAGCAGACAAACTAGGGAAATATTTAGCCTTTGAAAGATATTGAACTGATCAGACAAACACACAAATATGTAAACAATGGGGTTACCACAACAAAATTTAGCAGCAGTTGTGAAGGTGTTATTCATTCATTCATTCTACATACATTATTGAACACCTACCATGTGCCACCACCTATCTGTCAGTTTGTCCTACTGTAGTGGCTTGTTTCTATGATATGGAAGATATGCCACTGATATTTCAAATACCAGCAGGGTCAACCATGGTGGACAGATTTCAGTGGTGCTTTCAGACTAAGACAGATTAGGAAGAAAGGCCTGGTGATCTACTTCTGAAAATTAGCCAATGAAAACCCTATGGATCACAGAATATTGTCTGAGATTTCGACTCACTGACTTTGGATGTATCATCAGGAGGGACAAATCACTGGAGAAGGACATCATGTTTGGGAAACTGGAGGGCCAGCAAAGGTGAGGGAAACTCTCAATGAGATGGATTGACACAACGGTTTCAACAATGGACTCAAACATACTCACAGTCATGAAGATGGTGCATGACTGGGCAATGTTCTGTTCTGTTATTGTACATGGTGTCACCACAAGTTGGAGCTGACTCAACAGCAACTAACAACAAGAACAACATCATGTCACTCGAATAGACATATGCACGCCCATGTTCATGGCAGCATTGTTCACAATAGCAAACATACGGAAACAACCTAGATGCCCATCAACAGATGAATGGATAAACAAACTATGGTACATATACACAATGGAGTACTACGCAACGATAAAGAACAATGATGAATCTGTGAAGCATCTCATGACATGGATGAAACTGGAGGACATTATGCTGAGTGAAATAAGTCAATCACAAAAGGACAAACATTGTATGAGACCTCTATTGTAAAAACGCATGAAAAAGTTTACACACAAAAAGTAATAATCTTTGTTGGTTACGAGGGATGGGAGGGGTGGGAGGGACTACTAAATAGGCAATAGAAAAGTGGTATCTTTGGTGAAGGGTGAAACAGTACACAACACTGGGGAAACCAGCACAACTTGTACAAGGAAAGGCCATGGAAGCTCCACAGACACATCAAAACTCCCTGAGGGACTGAATTGCTGGGTGGAGGGCTGTGGGTCCATGGTCTTGGGGAACATCTAGCTTAATTGGCATAACACAGTTCATAAAGATAATGTTCTACATTCGACCTTGGTGAGTAGCATCTGAGGTCTTAAAAGGCTGTGAGCGGCCATCTAGGATACTCACTGGTCTCACCCCTTCGGGAGCAAGGGAGAATAAGGAAAACAAGATACAAGGAAAGATTAGTCCAAAGGACTAATAGACCACAGCTACCACGGCCTCCACCAGACTGAGTCCAGTACAGCTAGATGGTGCCCAGCTACCACCACTGACTGCTCTGACTGGGATCACAACAGAGGGTTCTGAACAGAGCTGGAGAAGGATGTAGAACAAAATTCTAACACACACAAAAAAGACCAGATTTACTGGCCTGAAAGAGACTGAAAAAGCCCCAAGACTATGGCCCCCAGACACCCTTTTAGCTCAGTGGTGAAGTCACTTCCGAGGTTCACCGTTCGGCCGGGGAGTGGACAGCCCCATAAAACCAAATGGAACTAATGAGGTGCAGCGGTCCAGGGACAAGGAGTAGAAGGAAGAAGGGGACATGAAAGCTGGTGATAGGGAAACCAACGTAGAGTAAGGATAGTGTTGACATGTAGTGAGGTTGTCAACCATTCTTATAGGGCAACATGTGTACTAACTGTTTAATGAGAAACTATTTTGTTCTGTTAACCTTCATCTAAAGTGAGAATAGCAGCACAACTAGAAGAACATAATCGATGTCACTAAACTGCGCATGTAGAAATTTTTGAAATGGTGTATCTCTGGCTATGTATACTTTCACCAAAAAAAAAGGTTGAGAAGGGACATGTTGTGGGGTTGTTAACCAATGTCATAAAACAATATGTGTACTGACTGTTTAACGAGAAACTATTTGTTCTGTAAACCTTCACCTAAAGTACAATAAAAAAAATTAAAAAAATAAAAAAGAACAACATCATGTGCCAGACATAATGTTGTTGTTGTTAGGTGCACTGAGTTGATTTTGACTCATAGTGACTCAATGTGACAAAGGGTTTTCTTGGCTGCAATCTTTACAGAAACAGATTGCCAAGTCTTTCTCCCACAGAACCACTGAAAGGGTTCTAACTGTCAACCTTTCACATAGCAGCGGAGCGCTTAACCATTGCACCATCAGGGCTCCCTGACATAGTGTTAGAAGCTGGAAATATAGAAGTAAGACAACAGGTATGATCGTGTCTTCCTGGGAGAGAATTATAATTACAAGGGACTGTGGAATTACAATTTAAATCTATATTACAAAGAAAAATCCAAGGAGCTATGATATTATAAGAGTAGGGACTAATATTTTGGGGTCAAGGAAAACGTCCAACTGGGAAGCCGTTGAAGTATGAGAAGGAGGTAGCTGTCATCTCCTTAAATATCTAAATCACTAAGAAGACTAGGCATTCTCCCAGAAGTCTTCATTGTTTATTTTAGTGCTGTTTTCCCTTGTCCCCATCAAATACTCAGCAAGAATGGCTTGCATTGGCACAAGAGCACATGGTTGGGAAAGGCGGCACAATTCTTATTTAGAGCTACATTATCCTGAGTCTAAATGATCCAGACAGTAACTCTACCTCCTAAATCTGAGCTAGTCCCCATTCCTTGGTCATTAGCATTAAGGAAAAGAAATTGAACTCAGAGCCTCTGCCCCTGCTGTTGACTCCTATGTTGCTCGTTAATCACACTGAGTTGCTGAATTGTTTAGACACCTTTCCAGGCTATTTACAGTAACACGTCCCTTATGTCTGTCAGTAATTTTTCAACTCCATAGTAATTGCAGAGTTCTCCGTGAGACACAATGTGAAAAAATAATTTACTCAAGTATGATTATTTTATTTCGGTAGAGATCAACAGGGAATAGAAAAGGAGACTATTTTAAAAAATCAGTGATGTAGGTCTTGAGCTCCAGAGGGTTTCTTCTTTGGGATATTTTTAGAAGAAATGGTCTTATCCTCTTTGTCTCTTGCTCATTACTCTTTTGAGGACAAAATGGTTCTTTATTAACCCACCAACCATCTTGGATCTCCAAATGACTAGTTCAATCAAAGAAAAACCTATTTTATATACACAAAGTATATTTACTATATCAAAAACATTCTCCTGGGTTAGTTTTGGGATCTCCTGCAAGTTTGCAAATATGCATAGATTAGACCATTATATGGTCTAAGGAAAAAAATATACGCTCTCCTCACTTATCAACATGGTTAGGTTCCAAAGACCAGGTCATTATGTGAAATCAGTGTTATGAAAAATTGGGGGATGACTACATCAGACCAGAAAGTGGAGGATGACTACATCATTACATAACTGCCAAATTACATCATTACATAACTGCCAGATTAAATCATTACATAATGCCAAATTACATCATTATAAAAACCAAACCTGTTGCTGTCAAGTTGATTCCACTCATAGTGAACCCTACAGGACAGAGTAGAACTGCCCCATAGGGTTTCCAAGAAGTGGCTCGTGGATTCAAACTACCGACCTTTTCGTTAGCAGCCTGAGCTCTTAACTACTGTACCCCCAGGGCTCCACATCATTATATAACTGCCAAATTACATCATTACATAACTGTCAAACCATTGAGAATCATGGCCCAGCCAAGCTGACACATAACCTTAACCATCAAAGCCAGTGCCTCACGCTTCGGCATTCGTTATTGCCAGACGTATGTCATTAATGTGCAAAATAGTCTGATAGTAGATTTTTTACTATTGTCATAAACGCAAACTGTCAGATAACGAGACAGTCAATAAGTGAGGTGTACTATGAATTAGTCCCAACGTTCACACTCTGGAGTCCCTGGGTGATGCAAATGGTTAACATGTTCAGCTGCTAAACAAGAGGTTTGAGGTTTGAGTCCACCCACAGGTGCCTCAGAAGAAAGGTCTAGGGATCTACTTCCGAAAAAGAGCCATTGAAAACCCTGTGGACCACAGTTCTACTCTGACGCACATGGGGTCACCGTAAGTTGGAGTCGACTCAAGGGCAACTGTTTTTTTTTTTTTTCATTCACACTCTAGCTTGAAATTTGAGTAATTCACAGCAGATCTCCCCCCACTTCCTCCATTTGATGGGCTGTTTTTGCCCACTGGGAACACTCTTCCTGTTCACGTATCTCCAGCATCAACACAGCAGCATTCAGCATCACACACTAAGTCCCACTCTTCTGCACTTTTCTTGACCTCATGGTCATAGCAGCCAGACCTCCTGAGATCCCAAGACAGATGCTAGCCAGGAAAGGGACCTATAGTGTAGTTACCAGTCATAGCACCCCTAAAGCCTTTGCCACTGCCTTGGACATGATAAGGACACAGTTCTGCTAATGGGCCAGCTTCAAGGACCTCCAACAGCATAAAGGAAAAAGAGTTTCCTCCATCTGTGCCCAGGGCTGTGAGGCCCTACCCCTCTCCCAGGTGTCAGGTTCTGAAGCAGCCTCTTCCATTTTGGCTGCATTTAGTTTTTTCTGTCCAGCATTTCAGAGGCACCTCCTGCCTCTGTCCTCAGCCTGGAGAAGAGAAACTCAGCAGAAATAACAGGATCTGTTTGTCCTCAGTTGACCTCCAAGGAAACTAGGACGCCAAGAGGCTAAGAAGGCAAAGTCTGTCAATAGCGCACCAGTGGTTGAGGCTGGTTTTCAGTGGCATCTCTCCAAACAGTCAAAATCAGTGTCAAACCACCAGCCCAGGAAGCCTCTCCAAGATGCTCTGAGTGTTTATTCAGCAACTAAGTGTTCTGCCCAAAATGGACTCCATCCAATGGTGAGCTCAGGCAAATCAAACATTCATTTGCACAGTTCGGAGTGATGTGCCCACCCAGCCCGTGAAGTCTAGCTGAGCTACCTCCAAGCTCACAGGTGCCAGGCTACCAGCCAAGCACAGCAGTGACCTCTGGGCAGGGTGGAGGGGGATATTTGCCCAGGTCACTGGCACCCCAGCCAGAAGCAACAGTGAAGGACACTGTGGTGATGTGGAAAGAGGATAGGTTCGAGTCACACTGGCCAAGGTTTGGATACTAGCGCTAGCTCTTTCAACCTGTGTGACCTTGGGCAATTTCCTTAATATCTATAGGACTCAGTTACTCATCTAAAGTGAGCATAATGATAATACCTTCATAGGGTTGTTGTGAGGATTTGAAATCACAGAAGAAAAGAACCTGGCACAGATCCTGGCCATAGGAAGAAACCAGTTGCCATGGAGTCAACTCCAACTCGTGGCGACCCCATGTGTGTCAGAGTAGAACTATGCTTCATATGATTTTCAATGGCTGGTTTTTCAGAAGTAGATTGCTGGGCCTTTTGAGGCACCTCTCTATGGACTCAAACCTCCAACCATTTGGTTAGCAGCCAAGGGCATAAACAGTTAACACCACCCAGGGATTCCAACCCTACACCCGGCCATAGTAGGCAGTCAAATAAATGACAATAAAGAACAAAAGGCCTTCCTCAAAGGAGTTGCCAGGTTCAGTTTGTGCTGAGCTGATGGAGATAGCAGGTCTTCCTTTGTGTCAAGACTGCTTTTGAGAACCTAGAGGGTGTGCAGCCAGGCGTGGAGTGCGGTGGAAAGATGCCACCCTGGAAGATAGACGCCAGTCCTGTCCTGCTCTGTGGACTTGGACAAGTCATGTCTTTATTGGACAAGTCTCACTCTACTCATTTATAAGATGGGATTGTTCTGAGTTATTAATGTCTAAAGCATTGGGTTTGAATCATACACTGTCACTTACTTGTTATGTACCTTCTGAAACAACTGCATCTCTTTCTTCACAAAGAGCTCATGGAAGAAGATAACTAAAGCCAAGCACACATTACCCAGAATCCTTAGTTATTAGTTCTCAAAAGGGCAGGAAACAAGTCTTCATAAAGGATTTAGTCCAAAACCCCACACCCATGAAATGTCATAAAAGTTTAGACCAAACTTTGAAGATCTCCATTTTACAAGAAAGAGACTATACCATGTCCAATGGTGCAAATTCCTCCAACCTTCTGCAAAGACTCCACTACAGTTTCTAGACAGTACTTACTAGTGAAGGTAAGTCAACTTCTTGGAAATATTTTTAACTCCAAGAATGGAAAAAAAGAAAAAAGAATTTTCTTATTAACAGAGCTAATGAGAAAATCAAATGTATCAGAATCTTCTTTTTCCCAATATTCCAGTCAGACAGATTGTGAGAGCTTCCTAACCCCTACACTCCCAAGAAATGCCCTAACTCCAACTGGGAAGCACAGCCTCGTAGTATATTTTATAACTTCCATGTTCACAGCCATCATGAAATATACCAGCAGGGCTCACTTATGGAGCCAATGGAGGAGCAAATAAATATCTTACAAGAAAGTAGTCTTCCTGCTACTGGAACTGCTGTCCCAATTTTGGTTTAAAACATTATGGGAAATACTGAAAGGCATTATTAACTTTCCTACAGCTCTGTAGCGCCTTCCTACCCACTTGCTGCTACAGAATTGGGCTAAAAACTATACATGTTGTCATCTAAATAATTGGATGATTAAAACGTCCCTATAAAAAACACCCTACATACCCAGAGGGCCACCCACTCAGCTGATCTCTGAAATGGTGTTTGTATTTCCATCTTTAGGCATCAAGAGAGGCTGAGAAACTTCTATGCAATTTTGGCATAACCTTTCCTATATCTCTGGCCAAGACACAAGACATCTCAGCCGGAGGAAGAAAAGCTAATAACATACACAAGCATGATCCTGTGTGCTGTTTATATGCATGTCATGAAACATCTGGTCCTGGCTTCTTCTGAGACATTCTTCTCGGGTGTTAGAATCTGTAGTTATTTTGATAGAGACCCTTTGGCATACATACCTCAATACACATCTTACAGGCAAGTTTTCCACAGAACACCAGGATTAAGTGCCTATCTTTTGCAGGAAAAGAACATCATTCGTTTACTTTTTCTCTACATATTTCTTGGATGGATTTTCCAACCAGTGCCTGTAAAAATTCTCCTGCAGATTACTCAGATCATAGAAAGCATTCACAAAGCTTTATCTGTTGTTCTACTCTGTATCCCCGGTGCCTAGAACTAGTAGGCATTCAATAAACATTTGCTGAATAAAGGAAAATGACTTAAACTTACTTATTTTAAAACAAGTAAGGTACAACTGAGGAACCGTTAACCCGCACAAGGGAACAAAGCGTGGATTTGCGTTGATCAAAAGTCTGTGAATTTGCCTTTGGGTTGTAAGAAAAAAAAGAATGCAGAAAGAGGAATAAGTGGGAAAAAGGCAGATCTGGCAAGCAGCAAAATGAACAAAATAGCTCCTAATTGTTTGGGGAAATCACACACTTACACATACCACACACACCAGTTTGGTTAAACTACAAGTTCACAGTCAGGGTTTTCCTGCAACACTACCCCCATCTAGTATTTCTCACTAACGGTGTGAGATCCCACTGAGTTATATAAATCATTCTGTGTTGGTGCCATTTTCTGCAGGCACAGTGAGGAAAAGGGGATTATGGGAGCTTATTTTTACACTGTGGTAAAACTTATCTGGACTCAAAATGTTCCTGCCTCCATTTCCTGCTCATCTATCCTGTCAAAAGTTTCTTAGATGTTTTTTCCTAATATTTTTGACAAGTTTTTACTTCCAATGTGGAGCTCTACAGGAAGTATGAATATTGAGAAACAAAAAGCTATGAGATGTGTTATTTTCTACTCCTCCTTCCCCTCCACCCATAAGTTTGTGGTTTTAAGAAGACCTGAAATAAAACCACACAATATACTGATAAGAGGGTTATATTGTAATGTGTTATGGAGAAACCATAAAATGCTCAGCAGCTCAGCTCAGTAAAAATTGAATTGTATGTCTCAAATTATGTGGACTCCACAATTCCTTGGAATTTATAGCACTCATGGCCAACAGGGTTTTTTATTCTCTATTCAAGTAATATAGGCCCTGGGAACAGCTTCTCATGGCCATTACCATACCTAATGAATATTTTTTAAAGATATATATATATATATGTATGTGTGTATATATGTGTGTGCATCTGTGTGTAATGTATAATACATACATGTCATGTATACACAGTTATAGATAGATTTTTAAGGATTTAAATTCTATAAATAGAGTCCCTGGGTGTTACAAACGATTAAGCACTTGGCTGCTAACCAAAAGTACTTGGCTGCTAACAGTAATCAAATACACTTGCCACTTCAGAATCAAGGCCACCTAGAGGTGCCTTGGAAGAAAGATCTGGCAATCTTCTAAAAAATCAGCCATTTAAAACCCTGTGGAGCACAGTTCTACTCTGACACATATGGGGTTGCCATGAGTTGGAGTCAACTTGATGGCAACTCTTTTTTTTTTAACATTAAAGTTTGGTTTTGGTTTTAGAAGCCAGGGAATTCAAGGTTGATTTACCCTGATCCCCACCTGCAGCACACTCATAAATTGAGCAAAGGCCCTGAGGTGGGAGCATGCCTGGGTGTTGCAGGTATAGCAAGCAGGCCAGGGTATTGGGAAGAGTAAGCAAGGAGGGGGGTATATTAGGAGATGAGATTGGAGATCACAAAACATTTTATTCCAAGCAGTGTGGGAAGTCCCTGGAGAATTCTGGGACAGATGACACAATCTTAAGTTTTAAGGATCCCTCTGGTTGTTGGGTAGACAATGGACCATAGACCGTAGGGTGGCAAGGGTTGAAACAGTGAAGCCAGTTAGGAAGCTTGGTCTGGAGTAGTAATAATGGAGGTGATAAGAAGTGAGCAGATCAATGCATGTATTTTAAAGAGAGCCAAAACAATATGCTGGTGGTTTGGATGCAGGATGTGAGAGAATGAGTCAATGATGAACTCAGGAATTGTGCCTGAGCAACTGGAGTATACCTTCTATTCCTCTTCATCCCCTGCTGCTTTTCTAATACTATTTGCCACTGAGTTGACTCCAAGGTGGTGACCCCATATGCATCAGAGTAGAACTGTGCTCCATAGGTTTTTCAGTGGCTGATTTTTAGAAGTAGATCACCAGGCCTTTCTTCCAAGATGCCCATGGGTGAACTTGAACCTCTAACTTTCAGTTAGCAGCTGAGAGTATTAAACATTTGCACCACCCAGGGACTCAAAAAAGTTGTGGGAAGCCATTGTCATGTTCCTGCTCTTGTTGTGGGGGGCTCCTAGCACAGAATTTTATATGAATTGGAAGCCAAAGGCAGAGGCCTGCTGTCCTTGTCCTGCTTTTCCACAAGTAGCAAAGGGGCCGTCAGTGAGGGTCTGTGGGTAGCAAAGTGTCTGGGGAGCTGATTCCATTCTTCAAGCTCTGGGTTGGAGAAACAGGTTCAGCCTACCATGGTGCCCTTTCTTACAGTAATAAAATGGACTTGCTACTTCAGAATCTAAGAGACTATAAAAAAAAACAAAAAAACAAACTCATTGCCATCGAGTCAATTCCAACTCACAGTAATAATGACTATTCCTAATAAAAGAGAAGCTTCATAACCCCCTTGCTTTGGGTGATGTGGGTCATGTTCCACCTTCCTTTTATGATGGCCTGCCACATATGCCCTCTGTTCCCAATGGGAAGAGCTGTAGCTTGTGGTGAACATGAGAGCTGGCAGCCTATTTAAGGCAGGCAAGTTCTACTCATCTCCAGGTGATTGTTGTCATGTACAAATGCAGACCAAGTGTTGCCAAATCTTAAAAAATTTTCAAGACAAACTGGAAAATATGGGCTTTTGTATGAAATCTCCTGTTTTCACACTGGCTCAACATTTTTAAATATTCCATGAGCCAGAACAAACACATATGGCTAGGATCCATTAAATAGAAAACTGAAAAATACTGATCATGGTGTTATATTAAAACATGAGCATCAAATCATGAATATTTGTTTTTTTATGAATGATTTGAAGTTTTACACCCACTCTAAAACACAGCTTCTCAAGTTACTAAAAAATCACCAATACTATATATGACAATGCATCCTAATGTAAGAGATGAAATTAAGTGCAGGAAATAAAATTTATTTCTTAATGAAAACTGGCTTATCACTGTAATTAAAAGTATTAAAAAGCAAGCATGTATTGTACTTGAATGTTACTTGAAAGAAACTTAAACACTTCTTGCCCCTACTACATAGTAGGAAGGGAGTTATAATCTTCAACAATCAATACTGTCCCCAGATCGTGAACATCTAGAAAGCACTACTACAGCAAATCTGAATGCAACTTGTATATACTGGTTAATGAGACAATAACGGTTTCAAACCAGTAAATCTAGAAGATGAGAATAATACAAAAGAAAAGCTGTAAACAATGTGACAGTATTTTCAAATATGGTATTGAAAAGAACATCAGATTATTTACCCACATTGGACTATCCAGAATTATGAGGTTAAGGTTATATATAATTTACCTCTAAGAAAAAGTAAGCATATTGTTAAAATGATAGGTTTTTGGTGGCAATTCAAAATAGGATGATTCTCATAAAAATTATATGGCAATTTTTAAATGAGAAAAACCTGTTGTAGAATAGATAAAGCAGACAAATTGTGGTTAGTTGAATTTGCAGTTGGAAAGTGCAGTGTCTTGGCTAGCCCTAGAAATAGCTCCCAAACATACTAAATGTAGAACATTAGAGAAGTTATTTAATTTTTATTAGCCTCAGTTTCCCTATCTAAAAGATAGGAACAATAATATAAACCCTAATTATTTCATATGGATGGTATGAGAATCAAATGAGATAATGACTTTAAAAACTAGACTAACAGGGAAATATAAGATGGTTATTTATAACTTCTATATCATTAAGAGGGTTTGCTAAGATAATGTAGCAGCCATTAACTTTTTAGTATGACATTATTAATTAAATTAGAAAGGATATCTACTCTAGTGGATATTTTCAGTTGTCAGCCTATGATCTATTTCTTCCTTTCCCCATACAAATAGCACTGTAAATAGTCTTTAGGAAACCACCCCACCCCCATTATCAATCATATGTTTTGCATCAGACCCTTGTTATTAGGTGACATTGAGTCAGTTTTGACTCGTAGTGACCCTGTGTACAACAGAACAAAATACTGCCCAGTCCTGTGCTATCCTCAAAATCGTTGTTATGTTTGAGTCCATTGTTGCAGCCACTGTGTCAATCCATCTTGTACAGTGTCTTCTTCTTTTTCGCTGACCCTCTACTTTGCCAAGCATGATGTCCTTCTCCAAGAACTCTTCCCTCCTGTTAGCATGTCCAAAGTACGTGAGACCAAGTTTTGCCAACTTTGCTTCCAAGGAGCACTCTAGGAGTATTTCTTCCAAGACAGACTTGTTATTCTTCTGGCAGTCCATAGTATATCCAATATTGTTCGCCAACACCATAATTCAAAGGCATCAATTTTTCTTTGATCTCCTTATTCATTGTCCAGGTGGACAATGAAAAAGAAATGCAGCAGATTAGATTGTCACCCTGACCAGAATAATTGGTACAGAGACTAACACATAACTTGGTACAAAGATTAGCATAAACTCAATCAGAATCAATGAACTATGATGAAATATTTGCTGAGACTTCCAGGAAGAAAAACAAAAGCTTTGAAAAAAAGCAACTAAAAATTAGCAGTTACAAAGTTCTCTCATTTATCTTTGATTTAATATCATTACAAATAATTTGGAAAATAATTAAAGCAATAATATTTAAAAAAAAACATGTGAAGCATAGCCAAAATGGAAACATAGACAAATTAATAATCTTAAGATTTTTATTATTAAATAAAAAAAATTGAAATAAATAAACATTAAGAAACCAAACTTAAGGAAATCAGGATAATCAGAAAACAGAAAAATCAATAAATTGACAACTAGAAAAACTGGTTATTTGAAATCAACAATGTTGAATATGAAACTCTGAAAAAATTTTACTAAGAAAATAGAGAAATAACCAAATATATGTGAAAGAGAAATAACAAAAATACAGAAGAGATTTAAAATTTCATCACGAAGTGACAGAAAAGTTAAGAAAATCTTAACTACCACTCAAGAAAATTTTATTAGTAGAGCAAATTTATTCAGAAATCCTTTAAAAATATAAAATAGAAATGACTGAATGAATGCAAGTGAACACCATTCTGTAATCATGCATGAGAAGACTGATAGATAAGTTGAAAGTAGGTCTAGGAGACTCCAAGAACAGAAGCAATGTACACAAGAATGGAGTCTGGGGTGTGTTGCCTGATCACTACATTCACAGCATCAGTGAGAGTGGCTTTTTTTTTTTTTTTAACTGTTGTACTTTAAGTGAAAGTTTACAACTCAAGTTCATCTCCCATACAAAAATTTATACATACTTTGTTATGCAACCCTAATTGCTGTCCCTATACTGTGACAGCACACTCCTCCTTTCCACCCAATTTCCCGCATCCATTCAACTAGCTCCTGGCCGTCTCTGCTTTCTCATCTCGCCTCTGGACAGGAGCTGCCCATTCAGTCTTATGTATCTACTTGAACTAAGAACCACACTCTCCAAGAGTGTTATTTTATGTCCCATAGTGCAGTCTAATCTTTGAAGAGTTGTCCTCAGGAATTGTTTTAGTTCTGTGTAGACATTCTGGGGGCCATGCTTCCTGGGGATCCTGAGAGTGGCTTTTTACATCCCTAATTTGGAACAAGATATAAGTAGCAGACTTTTGCTTCTGAGGTTGGAAAAGAAAATATGAATGTTTGGGTCCAAAGGATGGGAAGTCTCACAGTAGTCTGGTTATATCACGGAGGAAGAAGTAATAACATTCATCCAGAAGATAAGCTACTGACACATATTGCTCAGGTGAACAATCTACCTTTCTCCTATAATAACTGAAAGTAACTACAGTAAGCAACAACAGCCAAAAAAAAAAAAAAAAAAAACCTGTTGCCACATCAAGTCAATTCTGACTTATAGAGACCCTACTGAACAGAGTAGAACTGCTCCATAGGGTTTCCAAGGCTGTAATCTTTATGGAAGCAGACTGCTACATCTTTCTCCCATGGAGCAGCTGGTGGGTTTGAACCGCTGACCATTCAGTTAGTAGCTGAGTGCTTAACCACTGTGCCACCAGGGCTCCTTAAGCAACAACAGCATCTATATAAAAAAATAAGAATGGAATCTGAAAGAAGTATAAGCCCAGAATCACTAAACACCCTGATAAAAGTACCAGATTTAATAAATAGGAGAGCTAACATCTGAGGATGCACAGTTAATAGACAAACAATACTTTTTTTTTTTTTTTATTATACTTCAGGAGAAGGCTTACAGAACAAATAGTTTCTCATGAAACAGTAGTACACATATTGTTTTATGACGTTGGTTAACAACCCCACAACATCTCAACCCTCTAACTTCTCAACCTTTTTTTTTTTGGTGAAAATACACATAGCCAAAGATACACCATTTCAAAAATTTCTA
>NW_004443980.1:2637720-2638802 GCF_000243295.1 Trichechus manatus latirostris
TATAAGCTGTGTCATGCCAATTGAGCTAGATGTTCCCCGAGACCGTGGTCCCCACATCCCTCTGCCCAGCAATTCAGTCCCTCAGGGAGTTTGGATATGTCTATGGGGCTTCCATGACCTTTCCTTGTGCAAGTTGTGCTAGTTTCCCCTGTACAAACAATACTTTTAAAAAAAGGATAATTAATATTTTCAAGGGAGAAAGACAGGATATTACATCCATGAAAAAAGAGCCGGCTATTATGTAAAAGTACCGACTGGATATCTTAAAAATAAAAAAAAAATAAACTTTTAAACAAACTCAACAGATCGAATAGCAGAATAAATATTGATAAAGAACAAGTTAGCATCCTGAAAGCTTAAGCTAAGTAATTCTCCCAGAACAGAAAACATGATGGAGAGTATGAAATAGAAATATAGATCATGGAGGAAAGATCCAAAGTTTCAACATTTATCTAATAAAAGTTGAAGAAAGAGAGAAAATGGGAGCAGAAGGTAATCAAAATTAATTAAAAATAATAGACTGTTTCTCAAAGTTAAAGCAAAACACATCTTTATACTTACAGGGTCCACTGAACAATAACTAGCTCATATTTTGATATAAACAAAAGAAGTCTAAGGACATTCCGTAAAAACACCAAAGGGACTACACTTTAGTAGTGGAAGTGAATTATTCATGGAGTGAAGTCTACTCTAGCCTGCTTCAGTGGGAGTAAACTGACCTTCAAGAAACATAACTTCTTGCCAGACCAAAGCCCAACATTCTTTAGATAAAGACAACAAAATCCAAACATTCAATAACACAAACTTCAATGTCCAACATCCAACAAAAAATTACTAGACATGCCAAAGGGCAGTAAATATGACCAATACTGAGAGGGGGAGAAAATCTTTAAATTGAAACCAACCTAGAAATAACAGAGATGATGGAACTAGCAGACAAAGACAAGGATGCTAAAATAACTATTATGATTATGTACAAATATTTATGCTTGCTGAAAGTGAAGAGGACTTGAAGCACTTACTGATGAAGATCAAAGACCACAGCCTTCAGTATGGATTACACCTCAACATAAAGAAACAAA
>NW_004443980.1:2638902-2673957 GCF_000243295.1 Trichechus manatus latirostris
TGAAAGTGAAGAGGACTTGAAGCACTTACTGATGAAGATCAAAGACCACAGCCTTCAGTATGGATTACACCTCAACATAAAGAAACAAAAATCCTCACAACTAGACCAATAAGCAACATGATGATAAATGGAGAAAAGACTGACATTGTCAAGGATTCCGTTTTACTTGTTCCACAATCAATGCCCATGGAAACAGCAGTCAAGAAATCAAACGATGTATTGCATTGGGCAAATCTGCTGCAAAAGACCTCTTTAAAGTGTTAAAAAGCAAAGATGTCACCTTGAGAACTAAGGTGCAGCTGACTCAAGCCATGGTATTTTCAGTCACCTGATAATGCAAGCGAAAGCTGGACAATGAATAAGGAAGACCGAAGAATTGATGCCTTTGAATTATGGTGTTGGCAAAGAATATTGAATATATCATGGACTGTCAGAAGAACAAACAAACCTTGTCTTGGAAGATGTACAGCCAGAATGCTCCTTAGAAATGAGGATGGTGAAACTCTGTCTCACACAGTTTGTATATGTTACCAAGAGGGACCAGTCTCTGGAGAAAGGCATCATGCTTGGTAAAGTAGTGGGTCAGAGAAAAAGAGGAAGACTCTCAATGAGACGGACTGACACAGTGGCTGCAACAATGGGCTGAAGCATAGCAACAATTGTGAGGGTGCTGCAGGACCAGGTGGTGATTCATTCTGTTGAACAAAGGGTCACTATGAGTCAGACCTGACTCGACAGCACCTAACAACAATAACAACACAAATATTTACAGGAAAACATGAACACAATGAGGAAAGAAATGGAAGATATTTAAATGAACACAATGGAATGTCTAGAGATGAAAAATTTAATAACTGACACGAAAATTTTACTAAGTGTATGAACATCTGGTTAAGCACTGCAAAAGAAAAGGTCAGTCACTTGAAGACATGGCAGTAGAATTTAGGTAATATGAAACACAGAGAGACATAAGAATAAAAAAAAAAAAAACAAAGCCTCAGAGACCTCTGAGATGATATTAAGCAGTCTAATATTTATGTAAGTGGAGTCTCAGAAGGGAATGAGAGAAATAATGGCTTTTTCCAAACTAGATTAAAACTGTAAACCTACTGATTCAAGAAATTCAACAAATCCCAAGGAGAATAAACACGTACACACCAAGACACATAATAATCAAAGAGCTGAAAACCAGTGAAGAAAAAAAAACTTAAATGAAGTCATCAAGAGGTTCTGGTTAAGATGGCAGCTTAGTTAGACACACCATAATGACCCTCTACAACAAAGACTTGAGAAACTAAATAAACAGACACAAATAATGACCTCAGATCCCAGAACATCAAATGGAGAGTTGAAGAAACAGATTGAGCACCGACTGGTAAGAGACACAGAACAAGACCAGTGGGAAAATAGAGAATCATGGATCAACGGCACCATTTTGGGATGGCATCAATCAATAATCCAGAGTTAGGAACCCAGGAAAGTAACCTCAGGGAGAACACAGCTGGTGGCAAAGATTCTGTGTAAACAACCCTGGAAAGAAATGAAGAGGTGGGCAGGACACAAGCTGGGACAGGGCACCCCTGAGAGGGTGAAGCATGGGAATGCTGTAGCTTTGAAACCAGAGAACTACAGGGAAGTGCTACTAGAGTCAAGTGAGGTAGACTGAATTATCGGAGCCTAAGGGTAGGAAACAGAATAGAAAGGGAGTGCATATTTTCAGAGGATCAAAGGGTAGGTACAAAAGTGTGGGCATGAGCTCCAGTCTCCCAGTGAGTGCAAGAATGGAGGGAGCTAGGAATTAGTGCAGGGACCACTAGCAGGTGGCAGTGCCTGGCCATTTAGACAGGAGATGCCCAGTGAAAAATCAACCTGCATAGTAACAACTAGAAGCCCTCCCACATACCCAGAACCAGCCCTGTGCAAACTATCACCTCCTCCTGTCTCTGCAGGTTTCACCTCACTCCCCTTCCCTCCCAGAGGTGCCTGCCATCTGCACTAATGAACACAAGCTCCACTCTGCCCCCCTCCCCTCCCTGAGGCACAGGCTGTCTGTGCTAATGTGCACAATCCTCACCCCATCCCACTTTCCTCCCAGAGATGCCTGCTGTCTGTGCTAATGGTTAAAAGCCCCATTCTGCACCCTCCCCTCCCTGAGGTACAGGCTGTCTGTGCCAATGTGCACAATCCTCACTCTGTCTTACTCCCCTCCCTCTAGCGCAGGTGATCTGTGCAAACACAGGCAGGCTCTGCTTCACACCTCCCCCCATCCAGGACAGTTGGGGCTCATTCTCCCTCCTCCTCCCACCCACACACTCTCCTGGCTGAGCAGGACTCCACACCCTGCTCTGCTGACCCTACCCTTGCTGAGTGGGACTACGCACCCCACCCTGCCTACCCCTCCCTGTGACCCATCCTGCACTTCAAGGGTCTCACTAACTGCTCATGCCAACACAGAGCTGTGAAAGTCTTCTAACCAAACAATACCTGACACTACACATTGGAGAAAGGACACATTCAAGCACCACCATGCAATCCTCTAAGAGAACTCATACATGCCTAACATCAAAGGACCCCCGTGTCTGTGCAACCTACCATGACCACCAGTGAGAAGAAATCATACCTAGCCAACCGACAGCACCAAACCCATAAATAGACCAACCAACCAGCAGCACCATAGTCAGACACAAACCAATACTACAAAACAACGTCAATTAAAACAATACAAAGGAAGGTAGACAGTATAAAGAGAAAGGGAAAATCTAAGCTCCAGATATATCAAAACAACACAAAAAAGACAAATGTAAAATCAATAAAGAAATATATAAGCAAATAAAATAGAACATTAAGGCCTTGAAGATAACAGTCAATTACAAATCACATGAAGAAACAGGATACATTGCATCAAGCAAATGAGCTAAATAAAGGGGTGTAAAACCTTTCTGAGGAAGAACTGATAATAGAACTACCTGACAAGGAATTCAAATGACTAATACTTAAGCTCCTCAAAGAAATTAAAAAACAAAAAATCAAGGGGAGTTAAAAACCTATAAGAATTCAGGAAAGCAATATAAGAACAAAATGACAAACTCAATAGAGAAAGAGAAAAAATACAAAAATAACAACTAGAAATTCAGAAGTTTAACAATAATATCAGAAATAAACAACTTAGTGGAAGGACACAGAAGTAGAATTGAATCAATGGAAGAAAGACTCACCAAAATAGAGGACAAATCCCTTTATAAAGATTGAAGAAAAATGAAGAAAGCCTAAGGTTTATGTGGGACACCATAAAGAGGAATATTATTCTCATATAAGGAATCACAGTAGGGGAAGATATAAAAAAGAGTAGAGGAGAATTTTTGAAGACATAACAGTACAAAACTTTCCAAATATGAAGAACAAGATTTCCATCTAAGAAGCTCAACAAACCCCATCTGGATAGACCCAAAAGAAATTCACCAAGACATATCATAATCAAATTTTCCAGAACTATAGATCAAGAAAGAATTTTGAGAGCAGCTCGAGAAATGGAAATATCACTTACAAAGGGGCCTCAATAAGACTAAGTGGTAATTTCTCATCAGAAATCATGCAGGCAAGAAGGCAATGGGATGACATGTACAAAGACCTGAAAAAAAAGAACTGATGATCCAGAATCATATACCCAGCAAAGTTGTCTCTCAAAAATGAATGCTAAATTAGGATATTCCCAGATAAGCAGATATTAAGGTAATCTGTAACCAGCAGGGAAGCCCTATGAGAATTATTAAAGGGATTCTTTCAGATAGAAAACCAATGACATCAGACAACAACCTGAGATAAGGACACATGACAGAATCCAGGCCAGATAAAGACTTCACAAAAGTAAAATAAAGCTACAAAATAAATTAAAGGGGACAGAAGATATAAAGGGGTCAACAATGTCAACTTCTAAACAAAAGGAGGAATGAATGGTGTAGTTACAGAACTTCCATATGGAGAAGAATTCAAGGCGATCACAAGACATGACAGAATGTTTTAAATATAGGATGATAAATGTAAAATTCAGAGTAACCACAAAGAAAAGCAACAAATCTACTCAACAAAACAAAGAAAAAGAGAATAAAAAAGACTCAATAAACACAAAAACAACAATAATAAATGAAAGGAAAAGAAAATCCATATACAAAAAGTACTTAACACAGAAAGTAAAGAGGAAAAAAGAAACTGTTAACACCACAAAAAAGTGTAACAAAATGGCAGCATTAAATCCATATCTATTGATAATCATACTAATTTTAAATGAGTTAAATTCACCAGTCAAAAAATGGCCTATCAATACGTTGTCTACAAGAGGCAGACTTTAGACACAAAGACATAAACAGGTTAAAAATCAAAGGATGGAAAAAATATATACCAAGCAAACAGTAACCAAAAGAGAGCAAGAGTGAATATTAATGTCTGACAAAATAGACTATAAGTCAAAATCCATTACAAGAAACAAAGAAGGACATTATATAATGATTAAAGGGACAATTCAACAAGAAGATATAACAATAATAAATATTTATGCACCCAGTGACAGACCTCCAAAACACATAAAACAAACTAACAGAAATCAAAAGAAAATTGTTCTATAGTAATAGCAGGAAATTTTAACACACCACTTTTGATGATGGACAGAACAACTATTAATAAAATCAACAAAGATACAGAACATCTATATAACACAATCAACCAACTCAATCTCATAGACATATAAAGAACACATCACCCAACAGCAGCACAATACACACTTTTCCAACACAAATGAAACATTCTCCAGAATAGACCACAAAGCAAACCTAAATTAATTTAAAAACATCTAAATAATACAAAGCACCTTCTCTGACCATAACACCATAAAACTAGGAACCAACAGCAGAAAGCACAAGGAAAAAAAACAAATACATGGAAAGTAAATAATATATTACTTAAAAACTATTGAGCCATAGAAGATATCAAAAATGAAATTTAAAAAAAAACTTAGAATCAAATGAGAATGAAAACAAAACATGTCAAAACACTTGGGGCACAACAAAGCAGTGCTCAGAGGAAAATTTATAGCAATAAATGCAAACATCGAAAAAGAAGAAAGGTCCAAAATCAATAACTTAACCAAACAGCTTGAGGAAATAGATAAGGAAGAGTAACAGAGGACCAAAGCTACCAGAAGAAAGAAAATAATAAAAATAAATGAAATAGAAAACAGAAAAAATCAACAAGGCGAGAAGCTGGTTCTTTGAAAGGATGGATAAAATAGTCAAATCACTGGCCAAATTGACAAAGGAAAAAAATGAGAAATTGTAAGTAAACAAAATGAAATTGGAGACATTGCAACAGATATAATTGAGATAAAGAGGATCATAACAGAATACTACGAAAAGTGTACTCCAATAAATTTGAAAACCTAGAAGAAATGGAAAAATTTCTAGAAACACACTACCTACCTAAACTAACTCATATTGAGGAACAAAATCTAAACACCCATAATAAAAGAAGATATTGATGCAAAAATCCTTAACAAAACATTAGCAAATAAAATCCAGCAGTATATAAAAAGAATGATCATCATGATCAAGTGAATTTTATCCCAGAAATACAAGATTGGTTTAACATTCAAAAATCAATGTAGAGGAGTGACATCAGCAATGTGGCAGGGCAGACAGCTCCAAACTCTTATCTCTTCACAGAAAAATCTTAAAACAAGCAGAAAATGTCAGACTAACGTTTTCAGTTAAAGGTTTACAGCCACCAAGTAAATGCTGAATCAAGAAAAAGGCACAGTAGGAAAGTTTTTTGCTTACCCTTGCCCTACTTCCTTCATGGCCTGGTGTCAGTCTTGAAGACATGGTCTCAGTGTGAGACATGTTCTTAGTGTGAGGCATGTTCTCAGTGTGAGATCCTGATTCCAGAGGGCGCAAGGAAGACCCTATTTGCAAACTATTTTATTTGTCTGTCCCAACCTGTCTAGGGCTACCAAAAGGACTAACCCTAGGCATTATATCTGTTTCATCTAATTTGGAACTCACTCAGGGTAGAAGAGTGGTGGGCATTGCTCAAAAACATTATAAGGCAAATGAAAAAACTGCAGCCACTTGGGGCAAAAGACCATGATGGAGACATTAAAAAGAACATCTAAAGCCTGAGAAGAAAAGCCAGAGAGAGTTTCTTTGGTAAATTAGGACATGCAAGAGTGCTAGTGCATACTGGAGAATTTAGAAAGATATGCACATGCCCCAGACAGGACATATTCTCAGAAAAGTCTTGAGAAGACCCTATACTTTCACCGTTAGCTGATCTCTAGGCTCAGTGCATGAAGGAAGTTAAGGCTAAGGTAGAGTTACAAATGGCCTAACAAAATGTTAAAGGAGTGCCAAGACAAAGAGCCAATCTGAAAAGACTGGAGGAAGTTTTTGTTTTGTTTTGTTTAACTCCTGGAATTCAAGAAAATTTCTGTAAAAACATTCACTGAATACAAGCTACTTATATGTGAATGTTCATAGCAGCATAATTAACAATAGACAAAAGGTGGAAATAACCCAAGTGTCCATCAACAGATGGAACAAGATGTGGTACATACATACAGTGGAATACTGGTGTTGTTGTTAGGTGCCAAAGAGTTGATTCTGACTCATAGCAACCCCGTGTAATAGAGTAGACATGCCCCATAGGGTCTTCTAGGATGTAATCTTTACAGGAACAGATTGCCAGGTCTTTCTCCTATGGAACTGCTGAGTGGGTTCAAACCATCAACCTTTTGGTTAGCAGCCAAGTGCTTAAACATTGCACCACTAGGGCTCCTTAATGGAGTACTGCTCAGCCATAAAAAGGAATAAATGAAGTTTTAATCCATGCTACAACATGGAGGAACCTTGAAAACATTATTCTAAGTGAAATAAATCATACACAAAGGGACAAATATTTTATAATTTCACTTATCTGAAATATCTACAATAGGCAAATTCATACAGACAGGGTGTAGATTAGAAATTAGCAGGGGTAGGGAAGAGGGGAAGATAGGGAGCTATTGCTTAAGAGGTACTTGAGCTTCTGTTTGAAGTGATGAAAAATTTTGGAAATAAATAGTGGCAATGACTGCATAACATTGTGGATGTCATTAATACTACTCTATTGTACACTTAGAATGGTTAAAATGGAAAATTTTCTTATTATATATTGTATCACGATTTTTAAAAAGAGGAAATATTGCCATAGTAATTCTCATAGTAATTGAGAATTGAAAGGGCATTTATGAAGAACCTACAGCTAATATAATACTTCATGGTGGTAGACTATAGAATCACTATGGGTATGAATCGACCCAATGGCAGTGGGTTGGTTTTTTTTGGATTGAACATCAAGAACAAGGCAAAGACAACTGCTCTCACCGTTTCTATTCAGCATTGTACTGGAGGTCCTAGTCATTCCAATAAGGCAAGAAAAAGAAATAGAAGACATACTGATTAGAAATGTAGAAATAAAACCGTCTTGATTTGAAGATGTGACCTATGTGTAGAAAATCCTGAAGAATTTACAAAAAAAAAACTGCAAGAATTAGTGAGTTTAACAAGGTTGTAGAATATAAGGTCAGTATATAAAAATCAATTGTATTTCTCCTTATAGGCATGAACAATTGGAAAACAATGCAATTCATAACAGTACAAATAACATGAAATACTTAGGGATACATTTAACAAAATACATGCAAGATACCCAAAACAAAACATGGCTCAGAGAAATTAAAGCCCTAAGTAAAGTGAATAGAGAGCTACACCATGTTTGTGAAATAAAATACTCAATATTGTTAAGATGTCACTTCTCAGCAAAGTGATATATAGAAATCCCCATTATAATTCCAGGATGCTTTTTTAAGAAAATAGTGAGCTGATTCCAAAATTTATATGGAAATTAAAAAGATCTAGAATAGCCAGATGAGTTTTAATCAATAAGAATAAATTTGGAAGACTTGTACTATCTGATTTCAAAACTTATTATAAGGCTGTGGTAATCATGAGAATGGTATAGTGGCTAAATGCTAGACAAATACATCAATGGAACTAAATAGAGTCCAGAAGTAGGCTCACACGTCTATGCTCAATTGATTTCCACAAAAATAATTCATGATAATTCAATAGGTAAGGTATAGTCTTTTCAACAAATTATGCTAGAACAATTGGATAATCATATGTTAAAAAAAGTAAACTCAACCCTTGCCTCACATCATATATGAAAATTAATTTGAAATGTATCATAGACCTAAATGTAAAGGCTCAAACTATAAAATCTCTAGAAAAAACATAGAACATCTTGCTTTTTAAGACAAACATCTCTAAGATAGAACAACAACAAAAACCATTGTCATGTATTGAATTATGTCCCCCAAAAAATGTGTGTATAAGTTTGGCTGGGCCATGATTCCTGGTATTGTGTGATTATCCTATATGTTGTAAATCCTGCCTCTGTGATGTTAATGAGGGAGGATGGGTGGCAGTTGTGTTAGTAAGGCAGTACTCAATCTACAAGATTGGATTGTGCCCTGAGGCAATCTCTTGAGATATAAAAGACAGAAGTGAACAGTGGGGGGGGTGGGGGCACGACCCCTCATACCACCAAGAAAGCAGTGCCAGGATCAGAGCATGTCCTTTGGACCCAGTGTCCCTGTGCAGAGAAGCTCCTAGTCCGGGGTAACATTGATGAGAAGGCTGACAGAGAGAGAAAGCCTTCCCCTGGAGCTGACACCCTGAATTTGGACTTTTAGCCCACTTTACTGTGAGGAAATAAACTTCTCTTTGTTAAAGCCATCCACTTGTGGTATTTCTGTTATAGCAGCATTAGATGACTGAGACAACCATCAACCCATTAAGTCAATATTGATAAACTGGACTTAATCAAAATTTAAAATTTCTGCTTTTCTAAATGAAAATGCAGACTTGATGAAAATATTTACTATATATATATACATATATACACTATATATATATTCACTATGAGTCAGAATTGACTTGATGGCAACAGGTGTATATATATATATATTTATAGAGAGACAGAGGGAGAGGGAGTTATGGATTGAATTGTGTTCCCCCCAAAAAATGTGTGTCAACTTGGCTAGTCCATGATTCCCAGTATTGTGTGATTGTCCACTATTTTGTCATCTGACATGATTTTCCAATGTGTTGTAAATCCTGCCTCTATGATGTTAATGAGGTGGGATTAGCAGCAGTTATGTTAATGAGGCAGGACTCAATCTACAAGATTAGGTTGTATCTTAAGTCAATCGCTTTTGAAATATAAAACAGAGAAGCAAGCAGAGAGACGGGGACCTCATAGAAAGAAACAAGAGCCAGGAGAATAGCGCGTCCTTTGGACCTGGGTTCCCTGAGCTGAGAAGCTCCTCTACCAGGGAAGATTGATGACAAGGACTTTCCCCCAGGGCCAATGACAGAGAGAGGCTTCCCCTGAAGCTGGCACTCTGAATTCGGACTTCTACCCACCTAGACTGCGAGAGAATAAATTTCTCTTTGTTGAAGTCATTCACTAGTACTAGTATGAGTACTCGATAACTAAGACATACATATATACATACATATGTGTGTGTGTATATATATATATAAAACCATAAAAACCCGTTGCCATCGAGTAGATTCCAACTCATAGCAACCCTATAGGACAGAGTAGAACTGTCACATAGAGCTCCCAAGGAACAGCTGATGGATTAGAATTGCTGACCTTTTGGTTAGCAGCTGTAGCTGGTCATAGCTCTTATATAAATAACTCTCACAACTCAACAATAAGACAAACTCTTATATGCGTGTGATAAATGTTCAACATTATGAGTCACAGGTAAAATGCCAGTTAAAACTACAATGAAATAGCCACTACACACCCACTAAACCCATTGCCATTTAGTCGATTCAAACTCATAGTGACCCTAGAGGACAGAGTAGAACTGCCCCATAGAGTTTCGAAGGCTGTAATCTTTATGGAAGCAGACTACCACATCTTTCTCCTGTGAGCAGCTGGTGGGTTCAGTGTCGACCTTTCTGTTAGCAGCTGAGCACTTTACCATTACACCACCAGGGCTCCTTACACACCCCCTAGACTGGCTAAAATTATAAGGACTGACAATACCAAGTGTTAGAGTGGATTTAGAGCAACTGAAACTCTTAACACTTCTAGTATGTAAAATGGTATATTTACTTTGGAAAATAATTTGGCAGTTTAATGTTATGCAGACACTTACCATTTGACCCAGCAATTTTGTTTCTAAAGTATTTATACAAAAGAAATGAAAACAGATGTCCACATAAAGACTTGCAGACAACTTTTCATAGCACCTTAATTTATAATAGTCCAACACTGGAAACAACACAAATGTCCATCTTTAGGTGAATGGATAAACATTGTGGTTTATCCAGACAATGGGATACTACCTAGCAATAAAAGGAATGAACTATTGATATACTCAACCTCATAGATGAATCTCAAAAAAAAAAAAAAATTCTGAGTGAAAAGATCCGGACACAAAAGAGTACATATTGTATGATTCCACTTAAGTGAAATTCTAGAAGAGGCAAATATAATCTATATTGACAGAAAGCAGATTAGTGGTTGCCTGGATCAGCAAGGGAGGGATTGACTGGGAAGGGGCACAAGAGATCTTTTTGGGATGATGTAAGTGTTCTATATCTTGATTACGGTGGTGGTTTCATAAGTGTATAAATTTGTCAAAACTCATCAAAATGAACACTCAAAATGGGTACATTTTATTGTATATAGATTATATCTCAGTAAAGCTGATTTTTGAAAGGATTTTAAAACACTCTCTCTTGACTCCATTTCCCCTTTCAGCAACTGCTCCATTTCTTTAGTTAAACACTTTGAAAGAATTGTTCACACTGACAAAAAAGAAAAGTTGCCATAGAGTCTATTCCAGCTCACAGAAACCCTATAGGACAGAGTAGAACTGCTCCATAGGATTTCCAAGGCTCTAGTTTTTCTAGAAGCTGACTGCCACCTCTTACTCCTCTGGAGCAGCTGGTGGATCCAAACCACTGACCTTTCTGTTAGCAGCTGGGCGCTTAACCACTGTGCCACCAGGGCTCCTTATTTCTCTTAAACCTGTTCCAATCAGGTTTTCACCTACCCTACTCTAACTAAACTACTGCTGTTAACCCCCTTTTGCTAAATTCCTTCCTAAAACCAATTCTCATCTTTCATGATCCATTGGACATAGTTGATCATTCCATCTTTTTTGGTTTATTCCTCTGAACAAGGTATTTTGTAACCTATTATTTCTGCGGGGGTGGGAAGAGCCCAGAAAGTCTGATTTGTCGTGGGAGATAAAACTGTTATGGAACTGACATGTTGGCATATTTAACTTCATCTTGCTCCTGTTCCTGTACCACCACCCACATATGTGGATCTGGAAAGCCCCTCTTCCTCCAAGCAGGCAGTGCTGTGCCCTGGAATGTCAAACGAAGCAGATGTCCACTTTTATCATCTTTTTCTCCACCCTTCCACCGGACCTGAAGGAAAACTCAAATTTTTGTTTCACTTCCTGCAAACTTTCAGATAAGTCACCTGAATTTAGTATCCCAGTCCCCAGATGCTCTGTTTTTCCTATACTTGGGCTTCTCATACCACATACAAATTACCCATATTCTTCCCATAATAGGCTACAAATGTCACTGTTTTCTTCTTCTGACCTTGTTCCCTGTTGATTCTGCAACATCCCAGACCACAGAAAGAAAATACCAGTAGTATTTTAGGGAGATAGGCCAGATGACTTCAAGGTTACTCAGACTGCCTCAAGCTGTCGCAAAGTCATGGCCTGCTTTAGTGTTGCCAGTGCTTTTGTCCTGCTTGTAACCTTGACCTCTCTCTTACTGTCTCTTTCCTCACTCTTGTTGCACATCAACACCATCTTCTTTCCAGAAGCAGCTTCCTCTAGCTATGACGAGGTCTATCCTATGCTGCTGTTAGCTGCTGTCAAGTCGGCCCCTGATTCATGGGGACCCCATGTACATGGGACAAACTGCTGCCCAGTCCTGTGCCATCCCATGATCAGTTGTGGATCAGATTGTTGTGATCCATAGGGTTTTCAGCGGCTGATTTTTGGAAGTAGATTGCCAGGCCTTTCTTCCTAGTCCATCTTAGTTTGAAAGCCCTGCTGAAGCCTGTTCATCATCATAGCAACACAAAAGATGGGTAGTGGCTGCATATGAGGCCATATCCATTCAATCCACACTCAAAGTTTTCCCATTTCCCTTCCCAATCCTGTGTTTACATTTGTGTGTGTGTGGGTGTGCGTGTGTGTGTGTGTGCAGATATCTGCTGCTGCTCCTTCCCCTTAGATTGGAGGTCCTATGAGAATAAAGATCATTTAATTCATTTTTAATTCCCCGAGCCTCTTTTCAAGGGGCCCTGGTGGCATAATGATTAAGCGCTCAGCTGTAACCAAAAGGTCGGTTGTTCGAATCCAGGAGCTGCTCCTTGGAAGAAAAGACTTTGCGAACTGCTTCCATAAAAATTACAGCCTAGGAAACCATATGGGGCAGTTCTATTCTGTCATATAGGGTCACTATTTGTCAGAATTGACTTGATGGCACACAACAGTCTCTTTTCACCAGCACCTAGCATGAGGTTTTATTCATAACAGTCATTCTGCAAATCTATCTATCTATCTATCTGTGTCTGTCTATCTATCATCTATCATCTATCTATCTACCTATCTACTTAACTATTGTAAAGAATATCTAGATATTTCAGGCTACAAGAGAGTTTTCAGAGCTATTTTAAAATTTCTTTAGTATTTTAATACTAAAGGCAATTGCCTTAGAGGATGTAGGGGTAAAAGGGATATAGCACCTATTGAGTCTGGGACTCTTCTTTTTTTATTTTTAAATCTTTGGCATTTAACTTGACCTGGGGATATGGCACTTTCCCTCCCAAGGCTGCAGCAGGCCCCACGTTGACCACGCCATTGGCATGCAGCACTCTCCAGTTACCTGGAATATCATCTCTGACCTCCCTCATCTTGTCCTCCTGCCATTCATTCTTCACAGTTCATGCAGAGATTTCTTTCTGGAGAGACTTTTCTGTCTCGTTACTGAGACAATGAAGTCCCTCTGCTCTGGATCCTCATATGACCTTATGGAGATCCCTAATATAGCCTGTATCTGTTAGATTTTAGTTTGGCTGCATATAATAGAAAACTCCAAAATAACAGTGGCTTAAACAAGATGGAAATTTATTTCTTATGTTAAAAAACAATTCAGAAGTAAGCTGCTCAATGGTAAACATCAGAGTACTAGGCTTCGATCTCTCACTCCATCACCCTGACACTTGGCTTCCATACAAACATTCACTTCATGCCAAGATGTCTAATGGACTTTCAGGCCAGAAGGAGGAAAGCCAGCAGGGCAAAAAGGAGGTCCTCCAGGTTAGTTAGCTTCCTGTAAGCACTCCTCTTGGAAATCCCACAAAACACACTTCCATTTACTTCTCTCTAGTCAGAACTTCCACCATCTGTCAAGTTTGTCGTAGTGTGGTGATTTGCATGTTGCTATGATTCTGGAAGCTATGCCACTGGTATTTCAAATACCAGCGAGGTTACGCATGGTGGACAGGGTTCAGTGAAGCTTCCAAAATAGACCAGACTAGGAAGAAAGCCTTGGCAATCTACCTCTAAAAATCAGCCACTGAAAACCTTAAGGATTACAGCACAGTATTATCCAACACAGTGCTGGAAGATGAGATTCTTAGGTTGGAAGGCTCTCAAAATATACAGTGGCTACAATAATTGGCTCTAGAATCATGGAGATGGTATAGGACTGGGCAATGTTTCATTCCGTTGTACAAGAGGTTGCCATGAGTTGAAGCTGACTCAACAGCAACAAACGACGATAGCCAGAACTTGGATACCTAGCCACACCTAGCAGCAAACCAAGATGGGAAATAGAGTATGTTATTCTGGGAGTTCATGTGCCCAGATAAAAACTGGAGTTCCATTCCCAGGAGACATATGAGAGCAGATTTGGGATAAGCAACCAGTAGCTCTGACACAGTCCATATCATGAACTGTAATTACTTGCTTTTACATCTATCTCCTCTCTGGACCATGAGTTTTTTGAGTTCTAGAATTGCATTTTATTGTCTCTAGATCCATAGCACCTTATACTGTGCCTGAAACAGAGGCAGGGAATATGTCCATTTTGTTTGCCACGGTGTACCCAGTGCTCACAAAGAATAGATGCTACTCAAAAAGCACTGTTACAGGAAGAATTGAGATGCATTATTTCAACCCAAAATCATGACCTACTTAGATAAAAATCAAGTCAATTAAACAAGTATGTACTCAATACCATCTATTTTTAAAACTCTGGAAATAAATAAGATCATGCTTTGAGCAAAAGTTTCTACAAAGCAGCTAATATATATATTTTATAGAGCTAGCAGAAATTTCATCATGTCAAGGCACTGTTAGAGACTCCAAACCATCATGGAAACCTCAGGAAGAACTTTACCTTCTCAGCATCCCTCACTTCCCTTGATTCTGAGAACCCAGTGTCAGTTGCCCCTTCTTGCCCTGTTTGCCAGAATCAGACCCATCCACAGACCAAGGGAAAAAGGCTAAATGATTTGCCACTGACATATTTAGAGAGAAAACCAAAATCTTCTTGTTTAAGTCCATTAAATTAGTCACCATTAAATTATTATTGCCAATTACTAGCAAGTTTCAATCAACAGGTTCCTATTCACCAGTGAATGTCTTTCAGTGGACCTTTCCTGGTTTTGGTTTCCACCTAAACATCACCACTGGTTAGCCAGAAACCCAAGTCACTCTGGTGATTGGAATTATTTTACATCAACCAGAAAACACCTATTCTGATTAAACAGTAGCCTTCCAAGAAAATGTAAAGGCAGCACAAATTGATTAACAAGCACTAGTCAACTCAACTTGGAATGAACCTCCCACGACTATATCCATATCTAAATCCTCAAAGTCCCTTAGTGACTCACTCATTATGAAGCTGCTTTGTAGTCTCAGAATGCTCTCTGAGAACCTGCATACTCTTGGACTTCTCCTGGAAATACTTTCCCCTTTGTACGAAATAGGCTCAGTTAAAAGTAACTACAAAAATATGCTGTTAAATTGTTTGACTAGTTATTCTACTTTGCCACCATGAAAACTCTAGCTTATAAGACTTTCTCACTATCTGAATTATATTTTTTTTTAAAAAAAAGGGTTAATGGTTTTGAAAATGTACCATGTAAAGCATAAGGACAGGCCTTTTCAACATTTTGTTATCAAATCTGAGACCATATGAAATGGAACCCAGTATGACCCCTGATAAAAATGTCCATAGTTATTGTGTATTTTATCCTGGAAACAAGGCCTAATACAGAGACAGTTTGAGCTCATCTAAATTGTTTTTCAAACACTTTGGTGTTACCACAAAACCAAAATTGTTTTTTGCCAGCCAAGCACTTTCTCCCTTTGGTTTCAAAAGTCAATTGTATTTTTTTTTTCCAAGAAAATTTAATTCAGATGTTTCTGATTCACTTGCACTTAAATAATTAAAATTCTATTTTGCAAGAACTGATTGGTGTGTAAGAAAGCTCTTGAGCCTCTTGTCTAAGCCTCTTTAAGTTTGCTTTCTGAAAAACAGGAAGCTTGCTTTGCCAAGCATAAACAAAGTCCAGCAACACATTTGGGATGAAAGACTGATTGCAGCACAAAACTCCACTCCATCCATTTCGAGATGGGTGAATCGTGCTGAGGCGTCTCCTTTGTCCTCTTCATCACTAAAACACAGCTTCTGAGCCCAGGTACATTCCGGACTCTAGATGCTAAGAGAAGAGAAGCAGAAACACAGCAGCCTTCATCATGGGCGCGACTGACAGCTTCTGAGTCTGGTGGTTTTTATTTTTAAAGGCAAGCATCACAAAGTTCATTTTCAAGCTTCACTAAGATGCTTTTTCAAGCTGGGATCTGTTAAACCATGAAAGTTCACATGTGTCTTCCTTAGAGTCCACAAGTTCTCTAACAGGATTTATTTTATTTTTCTTTTTGTCAGGGAGAGGGAGTTACTTCTCTGAAAAATCTTCTAAAAATTAATATAAGGATATTTTGGGTCATCCGGTTGACAGCTTTGGCGCCAATAACTATTGCAGGTACTGGTTTTTTTTTTTGGTTCATTGGTTTTTTTTAAATCACTGTCGTATTGTGCCAACTAGTTCTATCTCAACCATGCCCTGCTAATGAGTAACGCACTGACGGTCTCCTCCCCTGCAGTCTGCCTTGCAGTCTAAGACTATTGTTGTGAGGATTCAATGGGCTAACACATGTAAAGAGAACATGGCACTTTGGACCAGTTACCAGTTGCCAGTGCATCAATTCTGACTCATGGTGACCCCATGTGTATCAGAGTAAAACTGTGCTCCATACGTTTTCCAGTGGTTGATTTTTCAGAAGTAGATTGCCAGGCCTTTCTTCAGAGACATCTCTGGGTGGACTTGAACCTCTAACCCTTTCAGTTAGCAGCCAAGCGCAACAAACATTTGCATCACCCAGGGACTCCAACACATTGGAAGTATTCCATAAATGGTAGGTACTTTTACTCTGCAGGCTTTATAAGACCTTTCATACAACACATGAACACTCAACAGAGTATAGTAGTTGTCACTTCTTAAAGTGAACTCATTAAAAATAGTCTGAATTAAGTTATTACATCTAAGCGCAACATAATCAGTCAACATTTGTTTCCTGAGCTGCCCTAGCAGGTTTTAAGAATAACTCCCCTTGATCTCTTGGCTATGGAATTCAGAAGGTATCCTGTGGTTCTTTGCAAATTCTCTCCTCCAGACAGATTTACAAGTGGTTAAAGGGCAGTCTAAACCTCCAGCTCCTGGCAGTGAATAACCCTGGTGTCCCTCTAGAAGGGGCATCATAACACCTATGCCATTACCCAAAATACTTTGTATTAACGGAAGAAGCTCTTCCTTAAAATCCTGAGTTTCAAGGTGGAGCCAACATGGCACCCTAGACAGCCACATCATGCCATCCCTTTGCAGCAAAGACATGAAAAACTAAGTAAAACAGATACAAATGTCAATCCTGGAACAATAAGCATCAAATGAAAGGATAAAGAACTAGATTAAACACTGAATGGAATAAGAAAATGACAGAAAACAGAACGAGGAGAGATACACAGTGGAGGTCCTCTGCCAACTAACATGGCACAGTGGCATCATCTTAGAAAACAGTGAGCAACAACTCTGGACAGGGAGTATGGGAAGGCAACTTCACAGAGCTCCCAACAGGAGACAGAGCACCCAGTAACAAGAGAATCACACTTTGCCACCCCTCACACTTCTGGCAAGTAGCAGCAAGAACCCCTCCAGCCTGGCAGCCCCCACTGCCAGGGTCCACAACACAAGCTCTCCCCAAGACTACTGCACCCCTCCTACCATGTGGCTTTTTATTTTTCCTCACTTTCTTCCTTTTCTTGCTCCTTCCCACATAGCCCTATACACCACCACTGCTCATTCCCCTAGGACCCCATGCACTGCAGCAGCCAGAGAGCCACTGGCCCACCACCACTCCTGGTCCACCCCACCTCCACCAGTCAGCTCCCACGATGTTGCCATTTTTGTTCGTTTTTCCTTTTCTGTCTTTTCATTCTCCCTCCCACCTAGCCCTGTACTCCACCACCCCACACCTCCTGCTGAACCCTTGCTCTGTACAGCACCTAGAGAGCCACCAGCCCAACACCAGTTCAGGTACATCCCACCCCCCACCTGACAGCTCCTGCAGCATTGCCATTTTTCTTTCTTCTTTCTCTTTTTTCCTTTCTTACTTTTCTTTCTCCCTCCAACCTAACCCCGTATGCCACATCCACTCACTTCCCACCAGCACCTGCCACACTGCCTCAGACAGGGTGCCACCAGTGCACCAGACCACCACTTCCCTGAGGCTTCCCCACCCTTATGCACTAGTCCCCACCACACAGCCATATATTTATTTATTTTTCTTTCTCCCTCTCACCTAGCCCCATATGCCACCTCCCTCGCCTTCACACCAGCCCCCTCCATGCCACCATGTCTTAGAGCATCCCCAGCACTCAGGCCTGCTGCCTCTCCAGGTCCACACTGCCCCTACCCTCCCACCACCCGACCATCTGCTGAATGGTGGGTAGCAAGCCTGTATCGCTCCCAGTCCGATGCCCTCGCCCATCTCACAAGGGGCTGTGAACACTCCCAAACCACTGGACCAACATCAGGAGGCAGATAGCACCTGGAGGCAGATAGCACTCACCCAGTCTGCCCTCAGCCACCTTGCTAAACCAGTGAACAGCAAAGCAGGTTCACCATTCCTGCTGCTGCCCTGCCCACCTGGAAAAGGTGGTAAGAGCTATTGTGCCCACAAACAAGCAGCAAAGCACACCTGGCCTGCCCACCCTCACACATCAAAATAAAACAAAAAAAGCAGGATAAAAAAACAAACACAAACCAAAACCAAACCCATTGCCATCGAGTTGATTCTGACTTACAGTGACCCTATAGGATAGAGTAGAACTGCCCCATAGGGTATCCAAGGAGCAGCTGGTGGATTCAAATTGCTGACCTTTTGGTTAGTAGCCAATCTCTTAACCACTGCACCACCAGGACTTCAAAAAACGAACACACAATCAATAAGTAAAGAAAATAATACCTTAAATTCTCTGAGACAGCAGACAATATCGAACCATATCAAAAAGCAGGACAAGATGGCTCCAGTAAGTAACCAAAACAAAGAACCAAATAACCTTCTAGTACAACAAAAGGCAGTGGAATTACTGATATGGAATTCAAAAGACTAATATTTAGGGCTCTCCAAGAGATTAGAAAACAGATTTAAAAAACAAGACAAAACCAAGGAAAAAATAGACAAAATCATGAAAAACACAGACAAATCCAATGAAAACATAGTCAAAATCAAGGAAAACACAGACAAAGCAACAAAAATTCAGGAAAATCACATAAGAACAAAATGTCAAAATAAATAAATGATTATAAATCACACAAAAACAGCAACTAGAAATACAAAGGATAAATAAGAAAATTTCACAAATGGACAACTCAATAGAAGGGCTTAGGAGCAAATTTGAAACAATGGAAGACAAATCCAAGGATGCCAATTTGTTTGAGGAAAAATCAGAGAAAAGAATGAAGAAAAATAAAGAAAACCTAAGAATTATGTGGGACACTATCAAGAGCAAATATTTGTGCACAGTCAGAGTTCCAAAACAGGAGGAGAAAATGGAAAACACAGAGAAGATTGTTGAAGATTTGCTGGCAGAAAGCTTCCCAGATATCATGAAAGATGAAAAGCTGACTGTCCAAGAAGCTCAACAAACCCCATATAGGATGGACTCCAAAAGAAAGCCACAAAAATATCATAATCACACTTGTCAAAACCTAAGACAAAGAAAGAAACCTGAGAGCAGCTTGAGAAAGACATGAAGTCACAAACAAAGGGGAAAAAATAAGACTAGGCTCTGATTATTCAGCATAAACAAGGCAGGCAAGAAGGCAATGAGATGACATATATAAAACCTTAAAGTAAAAAAAACTGCCAACTAAGAATAATATATCCTGCAAAACTCTTTCTCAAATATGACGGACAAATTAGGACATTTCCAGATAAACAGAAATTAAGGGTATTTGTAAAAACCAAACCAAATTTACAAGAAATATTAAAAAGAGTCCTTCGGTTAGAGAACCAACCACATCAGATAACAACTTGAGTCTAGGACACAAGACAGCATCAGCCAGATACCAACCTAGGTAAAGAACTCTCAATAATAAAACCAAGCTAAAAGACTCAAAACAGAGAAACAGAGATGTCAATCTGTAAATGACGACAACATCAAAACAAAAGAAGAGGGAATAAATGGTGTAGGTATACAACTTTCAAAGGCAGTTTGAAGAAGTCAAGTCAATATCAAGTAATAAAGACTGATCAGCTTAGGAAGATAAAGGTAAATTTCAAGGTAACCATAAAGAAAGTTAACAAACCTACTCATCAAAGTAAAAAAGAAGAAAAAATAGACTCAGTAAACACAAAATCGATAACAATGAAAGAAAAGAAAATCCACAAACAAAAGGAACTCAGCACCAGAAAGTATGAGGAATAGGTAGACTCAGCATTGTGAAAATGTCAATTCTACCCAAAGCAATCTACGAATACAATGCAATCCCAATCCAAACACCAATGGCATTCTTTAACGAGATGAAAAAACTAATCATTAACTTTATATGGAAAGGAAAGAGGCCTTGGATAAGTAAAGCACTACTGAACAAGAAGAATAAAGTAGGAGGCCTCACACTTCCTGACCTCAGAAACTACTATACAGCTACAGTAGCTGAAACAGCCTGGTACTGGTACAATGACAGACACATTGACCAATGGAACAGAATCAAAAACCCAGATGTAAATCTGTCCAACTACAGTAACCCGATCTTCAACAAAGCCCCAAAATCCATTAAATGGGGAAAAGATAGTCTTTTTAATAAATAATGCTGACAAAACTGGATGTCCATCTGTAAAAAAATTAAACAGGACCCATACCTCACACTATACACAAAAACTAATTCAAAATTCATCAAAGACCTAAATATAAAATAAAAAACTATAAAGATCATAGAAGAAAAAATAGGGTCTACACTAGAGACTCTAATACATGGCATAAATAGGATACAAACCATAACTAACAATACACAAACACCAGAAGATAAGCTAGACAACTAGGATCTTCTAAAAGTTAAACACTTATGCTCATCAAAAGACTTCACCAAGAGAGTAAAAAGAGAACCTACAGGCTGGGAAAAAAAATTTGGCTATGACAAATCTGACAAAGGAAGGTCTAATCTCTAAAATCTATAGGAAAATCCAACACCTCTACAACAAAAAGACAAATAATGCAAGTTAAAAATGGCCAAAGGATATGAACAAACATTTCACCAAAGAAGACATTCAGGTGGCTAACAGACACATGAGGAAATGCTCACTATCACTAGCCATAAGAGAAATGCAAATCAAAACTACAATGAGATACCATCTCACCCCAACATTACTAGCACGAATCAAAAAAACAAAAAAATAACAAATGTTGGAGAGGCTGTAGGAAGACTGGAACTCTTATGTTCTGCTGGTGGGCATGCAAACTGATACAACCATTTTGGAAAACAATATGGTGCTTCCATAAAAAGCTAGAAATAGAAATACCATACAATCCAGTAATCCCACTCCTAGGAATATATCCTAGAGAAATAAGAGCTGTCACATGAATAGACGTATGCACATCCATGTTCACTACAGCATTATTCACAATAGCAAAAATATGGAAACAACCTAGGTGCCCATCAACAGATGAATGAATAAACAAACTATGGTACATACACACAATGGAATACTATGCAATGATAAATAACTATGATGAATCTGCAAAACATCTCACAACCTGGATGAATCTGGAGGGCATTATGCTGAGTGAAATAAGTCAATCACAAAAGGACAAATGCTGTATGATACCACTATTATAAACTCATGAAAAGATTTACACTAGAAAGAAACAATCTTTGATGGTTATGAGGGAGGGTAGGCATGGGGAAGGAAAAATACTAATTAGATGATAGATAAGTGGTAACTTTGGTGAAGGGTAAGGCAGTACACAATACTGGGAAAGTCAGCACAACTTGACCAAGGCAAGGTCATGGAAACTTCATAGACACATATAAATTCCCTGAGGGATCAAATTACTGGGCCAAGGGCTGGGGACCATGGTCTTGGGGGACATCTAGTTCAACAGGCATAACATAGTTTATAAAGAAAATGTTCTACATCCTACTTTGGTGAGTAGCATCTGGGGTCTTAAAAGCTTGTGAATGCCCATCTAAGATACTCCTCTGGTCCCACCCCATCTGAAGCAAAGGAGAAAGAAGAAAACCAAACACATGAGAGAAAGATTAGTCCAAAGTACTAATGGACCACAACTACCACAGCCTCCACTAACTGAGACCAGCACAACTAGATTGTGCCCAGGTACCACCACCGACTGCTCTGACAGGGATCACAACAGAGGGTCCCGGACAGAGCTGGAGAAAAATGTAGAAAAAAATTCAAACTCACAAAAAAAGACCAGACTGACTGGTCTGACAGAGGCTGGAGAAACCCTGAGAGTATGGCCCCCAGACACCCTTTTAACTCAATACTGAGGTCACTACTGAGGTTCATCCTTCAGCCAAAGATTAGACAGGCCCATGAAACAAACAATAATACACAGAGCTCAACCATGTATACAACACTAAATCGGCACACCAGCCCAGGGGCAAGGACAAGAAGGCAGGAGGGGAAGGAATGCTGATTGAATGGAAATGGAGACCTGAAGGTCAAGAAGGACAGAGTTGACACATCACGGTGTTGGCAACAAATGTCACAAAAAAATAAGTGTATTAGTTGTTTAATGAGAAACTAATTTGCTCTGTAAGCCTTCATCTAAAGCACAATAAAAAAAAATAAATCAGACGATATACTGTGTTGGGCAAATCTGTTGCAAAAGACCTCTTTAAAGTGTTGAAAAGCAAGGACGTCACTTTGAGGACTAAGGTGAGCCTGATCCAAGCCATGGCGTTTTCAATCAACTCATACGCATGTGAAAGCTGGACAATGAATAAGGAAGACCAAAGAAGAATTGACGTCTTTGAATTATGGTGTTGTCGAAGAATATTGAATATACCATGGGTTGCCAGAAGAATGAACAAGTCTGTCTTGGAAGAAGTATACCCAGAATATGCCTTATAAGCAAGTATGGCGAGACTTTGTCTCACATACTTTGGAGATGTTATCCAGAGGGATAAGAACATCATGCTTGGTAAAGTGGAGGGTCAGTGAAAAAGAAGACGACCCTCAACAAGATGGAATGACACAGTGGCTGCAACAATGGGCTCAAGCATAGCAAAGATTGTGAGGATGGTGCAAGAGAGAACAGTGATTCATTCTGTTGTATATAGGGTTCCCATGGGTTGGAACTGACTTGGAACTTAACAACAACAACAACATACAAAACCATCAGCCAACATCATTCTCAATGGAGAAAGGCTTAAAGCATTCCCCCTGAAAATGGGAACAAGACAAGCATGCCTTTTATCACCACTTTCTATATGACATTGTGCTGGGAGTCCTAACTAGAGCAATAAGGCATGAGAAAGAAATAAAGGGCATTGAAATTGGAAAGTAAGAAGTAAAACCATCCTACTTCGCAGATGATATGATCCTATACACAGAGAAACCCAAAGATTCCATGAGAAAACTACTGGAACTAATAGAAAGATTCAGCAGAGTAGCAGGTACAAGATCAACATACAAAAGTCAGTTGGATTCCTGTACACCAACAAAAAGAACATTGAAAAGGAAATCAGGAAAACAATACCATTTTTAATAGCACCTAAAAAGATAAAATAATTGGGAATAAATCTAACCAGGGACATAAAAGACCTATTACAAACAAAACTACAAAACTATCGCAAGAAACCAAAAGAGACCTATGTAAGTGGAAAAACATACCATGCTCATGGACAGGAAGACTCAACATTATGTCAATTCTGCCCAAAGCAATCTACAGATATAATGCAATCACAATCCAAATATCAACAGCATTCTTTAACAAGATGGAAAAACTGATCACCAACTTTATATGGAAAGAGCAAAACATCATTGAAAATAAAGAACAAAGTAGGAGGCCTTACACTACCTGATCTCAGAACCTACCATACAGCCACAATAGTCAAAATAGCCTGGTACTGGTACAATGACAGACACACAGACCAATGGAACAAAATCAAGAACCCAGATGTAAATCCACCCACCTATGGTCAGCTGATGGTTGACAAAGGACCCAAGTCCATTAAATGGGGAAAAGACAGTCTTTTTAACAAATGGTGCTGGCAGAAGTGGATGTCCATTTTTACAGATTGAATTGTGTCCCCCCAAAATATCTGTCAACTTGGCTAGGCCATGATTCCCAGTACTGTGTGATTGTCCACCATTTTGTCATCTGATGTGATTATCCTATGTGTTGTAAATCTTACCTCTATGATGTTAATAAGGAGGATTAGAGGCAGTTCTGTTAATGAGGCAGGACTCAATCTGCAAGATTAGGTTGTGTCTTAAGCCAATCTCTTTTGAGATGTAAAAGAGAGGAGCAAGCAGAGAGACAGGGGACCTCATACCACCAAGAAAGTAGTGCCAGGAGCAGAGTGCATCCTTTGGACCTGGGGTCTCTGGGTTGAGAAGCTTCTAGACCAGGGGAAGATCGATGACAAGGACGTTCCTTCAGAGCAGGTAGAGAAAGCCTTCTCCTGGAGCTGGCACCCTAAATTCGGACTTCTAGCCTACTAGACTGTGAGAGAATAAATTTCTGTTTGTGAAAGCCATGCACTTGTGGTATTTCTATTATAGCTGCACTAGATAACCAAGACATCCATATGTAAAAAAATGAAACAGGACCCAAACCTCACACCATACACAAAAACTAACTCAAAATGGGTCAAAGACATAAATATAAAACCTAAAACAATAAAGATCATGGAAGAAAAAATAGGGACAACACTAGGGGTATTAACACATGGCATAAATACAATACAAACAATAACTAACAATTCACAAATGCCAGAAGAGAAACTAGATAAATGGAAGCTCCTAAAAATTAAACACGCTCATCAAAAGACTTCACCAAAAGAGTAAAAAGACAACCTACAGACTGCAAACAAATTTTTGGCTCTAAAATCTATAGAATACTTTAACACCTCAACCTTTAAATCCAGAACTGAGCCTATCCCCTGAGATCACCTTTTAGCAAAATAGCAGAGTAGCACACAAAATAAAGGATATTACCCATAAGATCAGTGCTCTATTAAAAAGAAACAATCCAATTAAAAAATGGGCCAAGGGGGAGAGAAGTGGATTCAAGATGGCAGTTAGGGTGGTGAAGCAGCAGCAGTGGCAGCTGGCGTGAGTGCCCAACTCTGCTGTGCCAGACAAGGTCCTGGGGTGATGACACGTGCTTGGGTCATATCATGCTCCTCAAGCCGGGGGGCTTGTCGGCCCTCACGTTCTGCCAGTTCCTAGTGGTTTCTTAGAAAAATGATTGTTTCTCGGACTTGAACTCACAGCCCAGTGAGGACTTCTTTATTGATAATGTCAAGTTCAGGTTATCCTCCCAACCAAGGAGCATTCACACAGAACAAAGTCGTTATCCTCCCCACTCTGTCCATTACACCTTTCCCAGCTCTCATCACCAGTAGGAATTTGCAGTCCTTAATTATCGTTCTTTTCATCTTGAAGTTAGTCAGGCATCACAGCTCTTGCAGCAGCAGTAACAACAACAGCTTCATAGAAGACCTTCCTTGTTTTCAGAATTTTACCCAGGTTCTGACAGGCCTCAAGAAAGGAGAACTTGATATGAACAGTTTCACCCAGGCTCATCCCAGGTGGATCATGGTTCACTGGAGACTAAGCGCCCACATCTGGAACAGGTTTCTGATTCCCATTTTCAGCATGTCAGTGCTGCCATCTTACCTATAGTGCACACACTGCCTGAAAGACTGAGGTCTTCTGCAGATGTTAAGAAGGATCCAGCATTTGGAGGCAAACATGAAGCTCCATCCTCTCCACTTTCTGGGCAACCATGTGGAGATGATCAAAATGCTTCACCTTCCAAACTTTCAAAGGAAGTGCTAATACAGAGTATGGATCGTGTAGATTGAGAAATTGCAAAAGTAGAGCAGCAGATCCTCAAACTGAAAAACAAGCAAGTTCCTTACTTTCATCCATTCATTTCCACTCCTGAATTGTCTGATTGTATGATTATAGATAGCAAAATTTGTTTATCCATATGGTAGCATATATCAGCACTTCTTTTCTCTTTATGGATGAATGATATTCTACTGTGTGTATATACCACATTTTGCTTGTCCATTCGTCTTTTGATGGACACTTGGGTTTCTGTCTTTCGACTATTGTAAACAATGCTGCAATTAACATCGGTGTACAAGTATCTGTTTGAGTCCCTTCCTTTAAGTAGTTGTGTATATACCTAGGAGTGGATTTGCTGTATCGTGTGGTAGTTCTGTGTTCACTTTTTTGAGTCACCCAGAATGTTTTCTACAGTGGTTGCACCATTTTATATTCTTACCAGAAATGGACGAGGGTTTCATTTTTCCACGTCCTTTTCAACACTTGTTATTTTTTGTTTTTCTGAGAATAGCCATCCTAGTGGGTGTGAGGCGGTATCTGATTGTGGTTTGGGTTTGCATTTCTCTAATGACTGATGATGAGCATCTTTTCATGTGCTTATCAACCATTTGTTTATCTTCTTTGGAGAAATGTTTGTTCAACTCTTTTGCCCATTTTTTTATTGGGTTGTTTGTCTTTTTGTTTTTGAGTTATAGTTTTTTATGTATTCTGGATATTGAACCCTTATCAGATATTTTTCCCAAATATTTTTTCCCATTCTGTAGCTTGTCTCTTTGTTGATGAAGTCCTTTGATGCATAAAAGTTTTAAATTTTTACAAAGTCCCATTTATCTGTTTTTTCTCTTCTTGCTTGTGCTTTTGGTGTCATATCTAAGAATCAATTGTCAAAAACAAGGTCTTGACAAGAATAGATGTTTAGAGAGAGACCATTGTTCATTGGTGGTTACCAGGGAGGGGGAGGAGGGAAAAGTATATTTTAGATTGTAAAGACTTGGGTTTTTTTTTTTTGGTGATGGGAAAAGTGGTACCAAATGTGTATGTAGTGAGAACAGCACAACCAAAGTAAAAACGAGTGTTTGAGCATGTATGGATGGGTATAGACATATAGGTATATGGGTAGGTACAGGTATATGCATAGATGAGAACATACAGCTGTAGTTACATGGGTATGGGTAAATACAAATATGCAGGAACATATATTCATTGAAGACACAAATACAGATACTCCTCAGACATAACCAAATACCTTCTAAGATTGCTTTTCAGGGTTTGAAAGTTTAGGGTCATAGTCTCATGGGACAACTCAGTCAACTGGCATAACACAATTCACAAAAATCATGTTCTGCCTCCTAGAGAAGTGACTAGTGCCTAAGGTCTTAAAAGCTTCTGAGCAGCCATCTAAGATACAACTACTGGTCTCTACTCACCAGAAGCAAAAGAATAAGAAGGTAACTGTCTTAGGCTGGGTTCTCTAGCGAAGCAAAACCAGTAAAGCCTATAGATACATATACAGAGAGAGATTTATAACAAGGAAACAGTTCACTTGGTTGTAGAAGCTGGAATGTCCCAAGTCCGTGGGTCAGGATAGAGGCTTCTCCTAATTCACGTAGCCACAGGGGCTGGTGAACCCAAGATCGGCAGGTCAGAGAGTAGGCCTGCAAAGATGGATGAATCCCAAAATTGGCAGGCAAGACCATGGGTAAGCTGCTAGCTCAAGTCCCAAAAGCCAGATGTCAGATGAACAGGAGCCAGCTGCAGGATCCAGAACAAGTGAAAGCCCACAAGCCCCACCAGAATATCCACCTACATTCAATGCAGGCCACACACCCAAGGAAACTCCCTTTCAACTGACTGGCAGATTCCATCATGGAGGTGATTACATAATATCAAATCTCAAATGATCACAGCATCACATGACTATCAAACCACTGAGAATCATGGCCTAACCCCAACCATCACAGTAACCAAAAGCTCAGAGAAGAAGCTAGTCTACACAAGCTACAACCTTATCTACACTGAGACCAAAAGAATTAAATGGTGCCTGGCTACCACCATTGACCATTCTGAGTGGGGTCATGATAGATGGTCCTGGATAGAATGGGAAAAAATGTGGAGCAGAACTCACATTAAAAAAAAAAAAAAGCCAGACAAACTAGAACAGTAAAGAACAGAGGACTCCCTGAGACTATTGCCCTGAGACACTCTTTAAACCCAGAACTGAGCCTATCCCCTGAGATCACCTTTTAGCAAAATAGCAGAGTAGCACACAAAATAAAGGATATTACCCATAAGATCAGTGCTCTATTTAAAAACCATCTGTATGAGACCAAAAGGTCAACAATTACTCAAAAGCAAAGATGAGAATATAAGGGGCCAGGGAAACTAGAGTACTGGAAATAGAACAAACAGAACACAGTTAAAGAGAATGTTGACACATTGTGATAGATGTAACTAATGTCACTAAACAATTTGTGCAGAAATTATCAAATGGGAATGTAACTTGCTGTGTAAACTTTCAACAAAAACTCAATAGAATATTATTTAAAAAAAAATAAAAACGAATAACAAAATGGGCCAAGGATATGAACAGATACTTCACCAAAGAAGACATTCAGTCAGCTATAACAGACACATGAGGAAATGGTCGAGATCATTCGCCATTAGAGAAATGCAAATCGAAGCTACAATGAGATACCATCTCACCTCGACATTGGTGGCACTAATAAAAAACCAGAAAATAATAAAATCTGGAGAGGCTGAGGGGAGACTGGAACTCTTATGTACTGTTGGTGGGAGGGTAAAATAGTAAAACCACTACAGAAAATGATATGGTGCCTCCTTACAAAGCTAGAAATAGAAATACCATATATCCAGCAATCCAACCCCTAATGATATATCCCAGAGAAATAAGAGCTGTCACAAGAATAGATATATGCACACCCATGTTCACTGCAGCATTGTTCACATTAGCAAAAATACAGAAACAACCTAAGTGCCAATCAACAGATGAAGGAATAAACAAACTATGGTACATACACACAACGGAATACTACACAACGATAAAGAATAACAATGAATCTGCAAAACATTTCACAACACGGACAAATCTGGAGGGCATTCGTTATGCTGAGTGAAATAAATCAATCACAAAAGGACAAATATTGTATGAGAGCACTATTATAAAAACCCAAGAAGAGGTTTGCACACAGAAAAAAGCATTCTTTGATGGTTAAGAGGGAGGTGAGGGCTGGAGACGGGAAATCATTAAATAGTAAACAAGGAGTAACTCTGGTGAAGAGAAAGACAATGCACAATATAGGAGAAGTCAGCACAGCTTGACCAAGGCAAAGTCATAGAAGCCTCCTAGACACATCCAAACACCTTGAGGGACCAAGTTATTGGGGCTGACAGCTGGGGACCATGGTCTTGAGAGACATGTAGGTCAACTGCATAACACAGTTCATAAAGAAAATGTTCTACATCCTACTTGGTGAGTAGCATCTGGGGGTTTAAAAGCTTGCTAGCAGCCATCTAAGATACATCTATTGGTCCCATCCTGTCCGGAGCAAAGGAGAATGAAGAAAACCAAAGATACAAGGAAAATATTAGTCCAAAGGACTAAGGGACCACATGAACCACAGCCTCCTTCAGCCTGAGCCTAGTATTAGATGCTGCCCGGCTACCACCACCAACCCCTCTGACAGGGATCACGATACAGAGTCCCAGGCAGAGCAGGAGAAAACTGTAGAACAAAATTCAAATTCACACACACACAGAAAAAACAGACTTACTGGTCTGACAGAGACTGGAGGAACCCCCGAGACTATGGCCCCCAGACACCCTGCTAACTCAGAACTGAACCCACTCCCAAAGTCCACGTTTCAGCCAAAGATTAGACAGGCCTGTAAAACAAACAATAACACACGTGAGGAACGTGCTTCTTAGTTCAATCAAGTATATGAGACCAAATGGACAACACTTGCCCTAAAGCAAAGACTAGAAGGCAGGAAGGGACAGGAAACCTGGAGGAATGGACCCAGGGAACCCGAGGTGGAAAGCCAAAGGGGGAGAGTGCTGACACAATGTGAAGATTGCAACCAATATCAAAAAACAATTTGCATACAAATTTTTGAATGAGAAACTGATTTGTACTATAAACTTTCACCTAAAGCACAATTTAAAAAAAAATTCTGAATTTCCCTGTCTTCAAGTAAAAAACAATCCTCAATTCCGCTGAAGGATTTCTTTCTGTCTTCCAGCTGAAAGCCTGTCCTCAAAGGAGGACATTTATCATTAGGACCCTGAGAGCGCACCACCAACAAAGAGCAACTAGACACACAATAAAAGCCATTAATTAGGATTCCACCAGTTGACGCAATTGGACACACATGTATCACAAACCAGTTGTCTCAGTTGCTGTCCTTGAAGCCATAAGAGACAGAAACAATAAGTCCTTGTCTTCACATGTAATGTGGTTGAAGATAGAACAGATTAGAGAGAAGTACAAATAATTAATAATGAAAGGCAGAATGTGAAACACACCGCAGGAGACACATAAAAAGGTCTAAGGTAGCATAAAAGAAAATGGAACAACATGGAGGACGTGACATTTGAAATGTGTCTAGAAATAACGGTAAGATTTAGCAGTATAAAAAGCAAACCCACTGCCGTCGAGTCGATTCTGACTCATAGCCACACTATAAGACAGAGTGGAATTGCCCCATAGAGTTTCCAAGGAGGGCCTGGTGGATTCAAACTGCTGACCTTTTAGTTAGCAGCCATAGCACTTAACCACTATGGGAGGGATAATACTATAGTAGATGAATTTTTCTGTTTTTTACACTAAACAGTTTTCACAGTAAGAGTACAGCAGTATATTTGTATCCCCAGATCTTAGTGCCTGGAGCATAGTAAAAACTGATTAGTGTTGAATTTGGTGATGCAACGGTTAACACTCTTAGCTGTTAATGGAAAAGTTAGAGGCTCTAGTCCACCCAGAAGTGCCTCGAAGGAAAGGCCTGGCGATCCACTTCTGAAAATTCGGCCGCTGAAAATCCTATGGAGCATAGTTCTACACTGACACACATGGGGTCACCATGAGTCGGAATCGACTCAACAACAACTGGAATGTTGAATTAATTAATGGAGTAACAAAAAGTATCTAAAGTTAATATTGGAAGGTGCCAATAAATGTTGAATAATTGAATTAGTCATTGAATACAAAAAATTGACTAATTTGGGGAAGAGGAGATGACACTTTCTCCCCTCCTCATTTACTGGGCAGGAGAGCTGAGCCCACAGAGCAGACTACTGGGACTGGCCTGCTCACTGGGCTCCATGGTAGCAGAGCCAGGACTAGCACCCAAGCCCTTTGATTCTCAGGGATCTTTCCACTCATTCCAGGTGCTATCACTCTTTATTACTTGAATTCAACTGAATTTCTGTTCAGTCATCTGAAATTCAAACATTTTTGTTTCTCTTGGACAAGATGGAGCTTCACTGTGTCGATCCCTTTATGCACACTGTGCACGCCCGCAGACAGGTACCTCCCACATCACGGTCGCAATAACCAGCTACTCCTTGTTATTGTCGATGTTGTTAGCAGCCTTCGAGTCAGCCCCATGGCGACCCCAGGAACAACCAAACGAAGCACTGCCCATAACATGATCAGTTATGGATTGAACCACTGTGATCCAAAGAGTTTTCACTGGCTGATTTTCAGAAGTAGATCACCAGGCCTTTCTTCCTAGTCTGTCTTAGTCTGAAAGTTCCGCTAAAACCTGTTCAGCATCACAGCAATAGTCAATCCTCCAGTGACACATGGACGGTAGCTGTACGTGAGGTGCGTTGGTTGGGACTCAAACCCAGTCTCCCATATGGAAGGCAAGAATTCTACCACCTAACCACCACTGCCTCCAACTCCTTTTTACCAAAACCCAAATGCAGATGAAGAGAGATCCTAACCAGCTGTGGGTCTGGGTTAGGCCTCGCTGGGAGAGGCTGGCATAGAGCTCCCGGGCACTGAGGAGGCTCCCAGAGCTGCAGAGGCAGGAGGGAAGAAGGGGAACTGAGAGAAACCTTGGGGTCACTTGAGGGATTGTTTTGTTTCATTTTTTACAATTGCCCTGGGGTTGGTTGAGACAAACAAGGGCACTAGGAAACCTTGTAATCTTCACTTTTCCCTCTGGCCCATACTAGCACTTCAGCTGCCAATAAGTAGACGTGCTTTTGCCTTTCAAAAACAAAGTGATTATACTCATTCTACCCAAGTCAACCCTTGGCCACCCCACAGACCATCACAAACAGCAAAGGAGGGATGCATTGTGCAGTGTTGCTTTTGGAAGGACCCTGTTCAGAAAACTCCTGAGGGCACACTGTCACCAAGGGACTGGTTGTTGTGGGCAGGCAGTAGCCACCTAATGGAGCTCCTGGAAGTGCCTTTCCACCATTAGACAAGAGCTGGCTGGCTTTCTGGCCTGGAGTTCTCTCTCATTATTGTACATAGCTACACTTCTTTAGGCAGGACGTGGAGGTAAGAAGGGAAAATGCGGAAAGCCGGGTACATCTTCTATAACTATAAAACAACATCCTAGACTGCTATCATAAAGGGCTTAGCAATGACATCCTTCTCCTGATATTACAGTAAATATGGGGAGATCAGGAATCCTGCATGGCATACCACTCTTCTCCACTCCTTACAACCTCCCTTCTGCCTAGGGTGACTGGGACTTACCTGGTTTTAGCACTGAAAGTCCCTTAAAGAACCACATATGGGGGTAGCGTTGCCATCTAGTACAATGAACAAGTAACGAAAAGAAAGGAGACAAGCAAACATCAAACCATCCACCCTCCACTCCTGTAGAAAACATTCAGAATTCTCTGTACAACAGAGAGGGAAGAATATCTCCTTCAAGCCTGGTGGAGTTAGAGAATGAGTGTGAAATATCAGAGGTCCTAATTAACAGTCTATTATGAAATCCTTAAGTCCTGGATTCTCTCTGATCTCTTTTCATCACTACTTCCACATTTCCAAAGTTAATCATCTTCTAAACTAGTAATATCAGTGAAATGCTGCTTAGTCCAGTGTTCATTATCTTGTGAAAAAATAACTTTTGCACTTAGAATGCATGGTTATGTTATGTGCAGGGCCTTGTCTGTCTGGTTTACAATTCTGTCCCCTACGTGGATGGCCCAGTGCAGGGCACATAGAAAGCATCCAGTAAATGTCTGTTGAAGGAACGAATGGATGAGTGAATGAGTGAATGAATGCATCAGACATCCTAAGGGATGCACACTTCTGAGAAATCTTGGGGGAAAGTGGCATCATGTACAATATAGTCTATGTTTTTAATCAATGCATGTTATTTAAAGGAGATGTTAAAAATGCTGGAAGCATATATTTAAGTGCTAAATTTATAATAGCTAAGTTCTGAAAACAAATTAAATTTATATCTATGTCATTATCAGCAATGATACAAGCTGCATTTAAAAAAATTTGTCTCTCTAAAACATCAGAACTACCTTTATTGTTTTGATCACTGTAAAAAGCCCCTGCTTATTGTAAAAATTCAAATAACACTGTAGGTAAAAAACTAGAAAATACAAGTACTTCCTTATCCTACCCGTTGGTCGTAACCACTGTTAACTGTTTTCATGTACCCATTGGCATTACTGTATACATATAAACACATGTATATAAAGATATGCACAGGTATAATATGAATATAATATACTATTATGTACATCTTTCCATATCAAAACAGATTTACCATATCTTTATGAATGGTTGCATAATATTCTACTGTAAAATAAAGTGACTTTAATGTACAGATTTTAACAAGAATGAAAGCTCTTAGAGTGCAAACGTCTAAGGAAAAATAATTACTAGCAACTTTAGATGATCACTTCTCAGTAAACGAGCTAGAAGCCCATGACTTATGGTGGGCTGATCATCGTTCACTTCCAAAGAGAAAATAAAGCCCGGTGAGAAGGAGGAAGGGAGGGCTCTGGAAAGCTAAGCTTGGCACCTTTCCAAACGTGTCCTGCTGATTCTAGAATGTTGGGGAGCCCTCTTGGTCATGATACCTACCCACCAGTCACTAGTGGGAGCTAGGTGCCGTGTCAGTGACGTGGCAGGTAAGACCCAGGCACTCACAGATCCTGCTTGCTAGGCTGCTGGCACCAATCCACCTGCCAAGAGAGCTGGTACTTTCACTTCTAGTCGTCCTTGTCAATAGGCATTTACTTAGCAGTCATCTGATTCTATGTCTGAGCCTTGGCACTATAAAAGCAAATTGAACAAATCAGGCCCTTCGCTTTTCGATTCAAAGCAGCAGCTTTCGAATCATAATTAAAAAAACCTTTGTGGTCCAGTGGATTCCAATACAAAGCGACCCTACAAGACAGAGTAGAACTGCCCCATAGAGTTTCCAAGGCTGTAATCTTCACAGAAGCAGACTGCCACACTAACAGGTTACCCAGTAAGCAAGGTAAACCCAGGCTTACTTGGGCTTACTTACTAATCTGTAATCAAAGATGTGGTGAAACCACAGGACATGAAATTGGTCACTACAGATTAGCAAGTAAGCAGAGGTAAACCCGTGCCTACCTTGCTTAGTGGGTAACCCTTCCCTGTCAGGGAATGTAAATGAGAAAAGAGGCTTTGATTCTGTAGGAAGGTGCTGTAGGGTTGGGAGAGAAATAGATACCAGCTATACCTAGAAGCAAATTTTTCTTTTTTTTTAACTGTGCTTCAGGTGAAGGCTTACAGAACAAATAGTTTCTCATGAAACAGAAGTACACATGTTGTTTTATGACATTGGTTAACAACCCCACAACATATCAATCCTCTAACTTCTCAACCTTTTTTTTTTGGTGAAAATACACCATTTCAAAAATTTCTACATGCACAGATCAGTGACATTGACTACGCTCTTTGACTTGTGCTGTTATTCTCACTTAAGAAGAAGGCTAACAGAACAAGATAGTTTCTCATTTAACAGTTACTACAAGTGTTGCCCCATGACAATGGTTAACAATCTCACAACACATCAACAATACCCTTACTCAACCTTGGGTTTCCTACCACCAGCTTCCTTGTCCCCTTCTGCTTTCTGGCTCTTGTCACTGGACTCCTGTACCTCGTTAGTCTAATTTGGTTTTATGGGGCTGTCCACTCCCAGGCTGAACAGTGAACCTCGGAGGTAACTTCACCACTGAGCTAAAAGGGTGTCTGG
>NW_004443980.1:2681158-2696128 GCF_000243295.1 Trichechus manatus latirostris
GGGAAAGCGTATATCGCCAATTACCGGTTGTTTTGTCTCCCGCTGGAAGTTCAGTGAGGCTGCTTTCTCATACCCCATTTGCTGGTCTCCGATAGGAGTCCGAGATGGCGGATCCGCGCTGCATTAGCTGGTAGAAGACCTCTGCATGAATCTCTCCTCGCTCTCCGTTCTCTGCCAGTTTTCTCACTCCATTTGGTGCTTGGCTGAGTTCTTTATATCTTCATTTGATGTTTTAGGGTTTCAGGATTGTTGTATTCTCTTTTCGGCTTAGTTTTTCGGATCTTTGCTGTGGAGGGACGGTGTGGTGTTTCTGCCTAGAGCGCCATTTTGCCAGAACCTAGAAGCAGAAGTTTGACGTGGTGGAAAAATGTCAAATTGTTCACTACAGATGATCTGGTAAGCAAGTGTGCCTACCTTGCCTATTGGAAAATCTGCCCCTCCCTGCTGTCACATCTTTCTCCCTCGGAGGGCTGGTGTGCTCAAATCAATGACAATGACCTCTTGGTTAGCATAGCAGCCAAGCACTTTAACCACTGCACCACCAGGGCTCTTGGCTGCTTTCTAGGGACTTAAAATGCTGTCATCAAGAATGACTCCATAAATCATGAGTCAAAAATACATTTCAAAGATGTTCATTTCAACATTATTTAACAACCACCAGGAAAAAAAAAAAAATGGAGACAACCTAAATGTTCACCAATATGGAATTGGTTAAGTAAACTATGGTAAGACCCCCATCATAGAACCATAAAAAGAAGTGCTATTGTAGAAGAATATTTAGTGCATGATAAATGTCTAAGATATATCATGTGAAAAAGGCAGTTTTTACAAACCTTCATTTTAGAATATTGCCATTTGGAGGGAGAACATATATAGAGAAAAAAAAGCATTGGAAATAATGTTAACATCAAAAAGTTAACAGTGATTATCTTCTAGACTTATTGGTGACTTAAAATTTTTCTTAATTTTGTTTAGCTGTCTTTTCTAAAATGATTATGTATTATTTTTGTTATAAGAAAAAAACTTTAATAAGAAAATAATTCAAGCAAGAACAATAACTAAACTCAGCATGGTTTACCAAGAAGCTGGAATTCCGCAGAGAAGTCAGATGCAAACTGACTGTCTCAATTGTCTCAAAACAGGTTGTTAAGAAGGTCAGTTAGGTGGGAGATGTAAGTCTGCTAACAGACTGGCAAACTTGTGACTTGATTTTGACACTAGTTATCCTATCCCGATTTTCCAAAGAGGAAATGAAAATTGAGAGAGATTACAGATTTGCCCAAGGTCACAGCTGCTGAGCCTTGTTCTAACTCAGAGGCTGATTCCAAAGTTCACCTCTTCCCACTGGAGAGCATGGGTTCTGGAGCCAGACTGCCTAGTTTCGAATCCCAGCACTGCCACTTACAAGTCATAGACCTCAGACAGGTTATTTAACCTCCCATGCCTCAGTGTTTTGCATAGAGTTGTTCTGAGGTTTAAACGAATTAATACACACAAAATGCTTAGATCAATACCCAACACAGAGCACATACTCCATAAATGTTAGCCAATGTCACTATTGTATTGCTGACCTGTGCCCTAGTCAGTGCTGACTGGTCCAGACCCAATGGGGTCCAGTGAGGACTTTTTCTGGGATTCTGGAACCAGGGAAGTTGGGCTAATTAGGAGACTCTCATAGATTCTACCCCCTTCAGATCATAGGCACACCTTTTAAAAGAGTTTGCATAGTCCATGATGAGGCTATTGCCTGGCATAACCACTGGTCCTGGGGATTGAAGCCCCCTGCCACTGCAGATCTCTGAAACCACTGTCTTAGTCCTCTTGGGCTACCATAACAAAATACCACAAAATGGGTGGCTTTAAAGAACAGAAATTTATTTGTTCAAAGTTTCAGAGGCCAGAAGTCCAAATTCAGAGTATCAGCCATGTCAATTCCTTCTGGGGGCTTTGAGAGAGGAACTATAAACTATAAACTACCACTCAGAAGGGATTAGGACTAGGACCCACCCTACTCTGGTTTGAACTCATTTGATTTAAAAGAAAAGCTCTATTTCCTGAACAAGATCACATTCACAGGTACAGGGATTAGGACTCCAGCATATTTTTAGGAGGACACAATTAAATTCACAGCACTCACTTAATCTTCAAACAAATAACCCAAAAAGCCAAGTGGGAAACTGCCCATTGACACATAGAACCTGCTCAGTCAGTCTATTGCACTGCCCCCTCATCTAGTCCAGGAGAGTCCACAGAGCCTTCTTAAGAGAAGCTGGCTTTTCTTTCATATCCAGAGGCCAACTAGAATTATCAACAGGAAACAGGAGAAGGATACCAGGATCCCAGAGAGGCTGGGTACACCCCAGAGCAGTTTCTTCCCCAGCAGGCTCCCTAGAATACCATTTCTACCATGTTCATATCTGTTGTATGAAAAAAAAAAAAAAATGTTCTGTGGCCAAATAAATTTGGGAGATATTGTGTTAAACAAAAGTATTTCTCAGGATCAAGAAAATGCTAACATGTGTTATAAATCTCTAAGGTGGGAATATGATAGGCAATGTTTCCTGGCCATGGCACCACTTCTTCACATAGTCAAGGACCTGTATTATATACGACACATTTGGAGAAATGTTACCAGGCTCTGTAACCACAGTTCCTCCTCACTCGGGGGCAAAACTGGCAAGATTCTTGGGTGGCCAAGAACGCGGGTGTTGGGATGGTTAATTAAGTTTTTTTATTTATTTATTGTAATTAATGGAAGTGTAGGCAAATCCTTGGAGCCCTGGTGGTGCAGTGGTTAAGCATCTGCCTGCTAACCAAAAGGTCAGCAGTTCAAATCCACCAGCTGCTCCTTGGAAACCCTATGGGGCAATTCTACTTTGCCCTATAGGGTCACTATGAGTTGGAATTGACTCAGTGGTAATGCATTTTTGGAGGCAAATCCTCAGCCACAGGGACTGAGAACAGGGATAAGAAACTCAAGAACAGGCAAAACTATAGATTCTGAGCAGTAGATGAGGAGAGGATAGGAAGGTGTGTTAGTTTCCTTTTGCCTCTGTAACAAATTACCATAAATTTAGTGGCTTAAAACAACACAAATTTATTCTCATAGCTCTGGAGATTAGAAGTTCCAAATTACTTCTCTGGGGCTAAAATCAAAGTGTTGAGAGGGGTGGTTCCTTCTGGAGGTCCTAGGAGAGAATCCATTCCTTTCCTGTTCCAGCTTCCAGAGGCTGCCTGCATTCCTTGGCTGCTGGCCGCATCACTACAATCATCACTTCCACTGTCATATCTCCTTATTCCCCCTCCGACTTTCCTGAATACCTCTTATAAGGATCCTTGTGATCACATTGAGCCCACTCAGATAATGCAGGATTGTCTCCCCATCTGAAGATCCCTAACTTGATCATATCTGCAAAGTCCCGTTTACTATGTAAAGTTACGTAGTCACAGGTTCGGGGATTAGGATAGGGCCATCTTGGGGGAGGGGGACATTATTCATCCTATCAGAGGAGGGTAGAGGCCCGAGGTGGAAAGAGAGGTGAGTAATACAATGGATGAGTAAATCATGATGGAAATGGAAGTGACGGAGAGGATTAAGATTAGGATTAACATGGCCTGGTCTCCTCATGATCAACAGTCAAGATTCTCCCTAAAAGTTCCACCAGCTAGTCATCCTCCTGTATCAGAGGATGGGTTAACACTCCCACAGGCACATTTAAGGGCAAAATGTGGGGACAGTTTCTTCACCTTAAAAGTGGGGCCAAAGCTTCACCCATCTCCAGCAGAGAGCTAGATTTTCTTTCTAATTTGGATATTGGAAACAAAAGCAGAAAATAGACACGTGTAGGAAAGAACAGAGTTAAATGTGGGGTGTTAGAGAATGAATGGGTCTCTGTTTCTCTTTTCACCAGTTGTTATATCTATGTTTATGCATAGATGCTGTAGAATTTTAGAGCAATGATTTTATTATGTTAAGGATAAACAGTGAAGAAGAAAACACACACATATAAACAAGTTATATAGTGGGACTGGAACCATTAAGTGTGTTGAGTGGTAAGGATAAAATTATCCAGAGTGATTTTATATCATGGAGACCCTGGGTGGTGCAAATGGTTAACACACATGGCTGCTAACTAAAAGGTTGATGGCTTGAGTTCACCCAGAGGTACCTCAGAAGAAAGGCCTCTCAGTCTACTTCCAAAAAATCAGCCACTGAAAATGCTCTGGATTACAGTTCTACTCTGACACAAATGGGGTCACCATGCATCAGAGTCAACTCAATGGCAATTGCTATTTTATATCATAGACAATATTTTAAGGCACAAGGTACTTGAGGTCTTTTGGTGAGAGGGCTTTGTCGTCGTACCGGAAACTCAAGGATGCACTTTATTTGCCAGCCACTTGGTAATCTGAGGCTTCCTTGCAATCCACTATCCCAGATAATCTCAGTGAGAATAGACGGTGTCTGATGCAAAGAACACTGTTCTCAGGGAGGGAGAAGTCCCCCTCTCACAAGGCTCTGTCCTTGCCCAGAGAGGAGGGGATCAATCCTCTGGTCCTGGTTAGAAAGACCTCTATACAGGATATTTGATTGGAGATGAACGTCAAAACAAAAGAAAACAAAACCCACTGCCGTCAAGTCAGTTCCAGCTCATAGCTGCCCTGTAGGACCGAGTAGAACTGCCGCATAAGGTTTCCTAGGCTGTAATCTTTACAGAAGTAGACTGCCATATCTTTCTCCCACGGAGCAGCTGGCGGGTTCAAACTGCCAACCTTTTGGTTAGCAGCCTAGTGCTTAACCACTGCACCACCAGGGCTCCTGGAGAGATAAACATAAGCCACCCTTACATTGAGTAGTATTTTTCCCTACACTTGCTCACAGAAAAAAGAGAACTGCTTCTGCAAAGATTATTGTCAAGAACACCATTTGGAGCAGTTGTATTGTAACACATGGGGTTGCCCTAAGTCAGGGGCCAACTCAATGGCCTCTAAAAACAACATGTTTAAAAATCTTTAAAAAATTAAATTCCTGCGGTAAGTCTTAGTGCCAATGCTAGAAGAAGTGAGCTGTCCATTTTCACATTGCCTACTTTCTCAAGGAGAAACAAAGACTTTTTTTTCATGTGTACAAGAATTCCCAAATTTAGTCAAGACTGGAGTTTCACTGTTTTTTTTTTTTTTTAGCAGCAGTTTGCTACCCATAGCGGGGAAAATAAGGAAAAGGGAAAAAGAGAATCTGCCATGGACCGGGAGACAGGGGTGGGGGTAAGCGGTGGAAATCACAACAAATTTTGCAATTTTCATCCAGAGGTATTTAGCCGGTTATTTGTTCAAGCCCATTCGAGTACGTCAAATAATGCTGACCCAGGATGCTGAAAAAATCACCTTTTGTTTTTGTGAAAAAAGGAGAGAGGAAATTGAGGTGAAACTGCAAAATGTTTCTTTTTTTTTCTCATGAAACCACCAGAAACGAAGGTCCTCTTCAGCCGCCAGTGCAAATGTTTTTGCAAAGTTCAACTGCCAAGTGGCCTTTGATGCCTGCCAGTTTTCATAATTGAAAGATACCTTTTTAAATGAACATGCTGGTTTCCTATTGGGTGAGAGCAGCCTTCCCACATCTGGGCTGTTCTCTCTCCTCCAGCAAGGAAAAGACTTTCCTCCTGGGACTTCACTGAAGATGGGTGACGTCAGAAGGCATAGCACAGGATTGCAATCCTCAGTGGCATTCTGTTAGGCCCCGTAGATTTTTCATCACTGTTGCAGACTTTCTAGGCTACAAAATTATGATAAAGTGCACATCAAGAATCTCACAGCAGAGTCAGTCCACACGTGAGAGACTTAGCGGTCTGCTACTAATAAAACCAGATCTCACCTGATTGAAAATCTCTGCAGAAAGCCTGAGCAGGAAGAACAACCAAATAAACAGAGCGAAGGCAAACACTGAAGTGTATGAAAAAACTCTTATTTTTGTTGAGGGCAAGGCTGCAGAAAGACACTGAAAGTGTGTTTTCATTGCACTCCATCAAGGCATTTAATAAAACTGCCATTCCTAACACAGGACACGCTACTCCAGAATTGTTTTCCCAGTTACTCAGCATGAAACTAACATTTGAACCCACCAATCTTTTGAGTTGCAACTTCAATTTTAAACTTTCTATTTAAGAGGTCTCAAGAATATCTATCACTCCAGGCAGAGTAAAGATAATAACACTAAGCTTTATGAATTATTACTTTCCAATCAACGGTGACAGACTTGCTTATATGAACAGGGTGAGACTTTTCATAAGCAGGAGAGTTCCATCCAAGTTCTCCTGATTCTATTTTGCCAAAGAAAGGAAACGGATATTACATTTTAAAATAAAATTCCTCCAAATAAAATCCTACTGAAGCTTAATGTCTGAGAGTTCTTGTGGTGCCTTTATGTTGTAAATGTTGAGGTTTTATATTACTTATATAAGCTTGAGTCTCCAATAGAGCTGGCAGACAAAACTGAAGAATGCTGAAACAGCTGTAGGACTGTATCTGAGTCATTTGGACCAAAACAGGCACAGGGACTGGAAGCAGAAATAGTGTTGTTCCCTCAGACCACTGCAATTCTTTGTTTTGCATTTCAACTTTCAGACAAACAACTAGTAATGGCTGATAATCTCATGAAATCTCAATGAGGCATGCCAATTGGATGCTAAGGCAAAAACCAAACCAAACCTGTAGCTGTCAAGTCGATTCCAACTCATAGCGACCCTATATGTTAAGGCAGGTGCCTGCTAATATGTTTTAAAGGGTCACTTCAAAGGAAGACTCCTTGAGTTTTTAGAAGTGAATCTGATTCCTTTGTCGTTTATTCTATTACTCCAAAGGCTGAATCTTGGAGATACCCAAGCAGCCAGTCCCAGTCAAGAAGAGATGTATTTTAAATAAGAAAGCCAAACAAGGCTGGCTACAAATCCTCTACAATAAACTGCATTAAAGCACACTTTTATTTATCCAGAGTCTGTTCCCTGGCCTGAAGTTTGCTAAGCAGATCAAAAATGAAAAGAATTTTAATTTAAATAGCTTAAGGCAAACTACCTAAAAATTCTTTAAAAAATCATCTAGGAGTATTTCTTCAACTACAAATAACTGACATGTTAATTATAAACAATGCACTAAGAGTGATGTGGTATTATAAATAATGCTTATCTGTAAGTCTTCCAGGACCCCTTAGTAGCTAACTGCTCTCTTTCTCTACATAGCTCGAGTTAATTCAGTGTGAGAGAAGGAGGTAAACATTTTAGCTTTAAATAAAGTTTATTAAAGTATATGTCTCACAAATTCAGGTTGCCTTGCCTCCACTTAGTCTGAATAGTGAACTTTTACTGCAGTCCTTTAAAAGAAACCAACCACTTGCCATCAAGTCAATTGCAACTTATGGTGACCCCGTGTGCTCTGTATGGTTTTCAATGGCTAATTTTTCAGAAGTAGATCACTAGGCCTTTCTTCCAAGGCACCTCTGGCTAGAGCTGAACCTCCAACCTTTTGGTTAGCAGCCAAGGATATTAACCATATGCTCCACCCAGGGACCTGCAATCCTTTAGAGCATATTTATTCCCAGACCATTAACTCACTGTGGGACTTTGGGCAAGTTACTTAACATCTCTGAGCCTCAGTTTATTCCTCTAGGAAAACAGTACTCTAGGAAAAGAGTACATGGAACAACAGGCAGTGCCAACGTGGCACTGGAGTACATGGAACAAAGTAAGTACACAGTAAGTAACAATTATTATTTATATTGATTGTAGTCATAGAAATAGAATATGAGGTGGTTGCTGCCACTTTAAACTACCAATTTATAATTTTGAAGATTTTTTTAACCATAATTCCATAGCAATTAGAATGATTTTGACAAGAGTCCAAGAGGTAGTGTCTACACCAGTCCAAGGGAGGAAGAGAAGCTAAGGATTAATTTAAAAAAAAAAAAAAGCAGATCAAAATAATCCATCAATGTAGCTGGTCATGCACATCTTTTAAGGCCAAAAGACTTAGCAAATAAAGGTTGGGCATCAATGAGCTGTGTAATTGAGGAAACATAGACATAGACTCAGATGTCTGTGGCTAATCTTGAGGTACTGTGCAATCAGGAAGTAAAGGCTAAGGCAGAGTTGTCAACTACCTGACTGAGTGCAGAAGGCTTGCCTCAGCAGGCACACAGAACTCCCAGGCAAAGACTGGGAGACTTACTGATTCCAGGCATTTAAAAAAAAGTTGTATCTGGTCATTAGCTAATTAGTAAGCCAAATGAGCAGGGACTTCAGTGCCACAAACAACAAAGAATACAGACTTTGCAGAATTAGTTCAGAAAAGTCACTAAGCAACAACAACAATAACAAACTGCAAAACAACAAACCCTGGGCAAGGGGGAGAATCTAATTTCCAAAGATGCCACATTATGTTATTTAAAAAATCAGTTTTTAACAAAAAATTACAAGGCATGCAAAGATAAAAGAAAGTATAGCCCATATACAGGGGAAAAAGAGCCAATAGAAACTTTCTCAGAGGAAGCACAGACACTGGACTTACTAGTCATCTAGACTTTAAATCAGATATCTTCAATATGGCCAAGGAACTAAAGGAATTAAAGGAAATCAAAAATAAAAGCATTAAAGATAAGTACAAAAACAATGTCTCACCAAATAGAGGATATCAACAAAGAGATTAAAATTATAAAAATGAAACAAATGGAAAGTCTGGGGTTGAAAAGTACAATCACTGAAATGTAAAAAATGTACTTGTAGAGTTCAGAAGCAGATCTGAGTAGGCAAAATAAAGACTCGGCAAACTTGAAGATAGGCTGATTGAAATTATCCAGTCTAAAGGGCAGGGAAAAAAAAAAAGAATGAGCAAAATGAACAGAGACTCAGAGACATGGGGGATACCATCAAGCATGTCAGCATACACATAAATGGAGTTCCAGAAGCAGAGAACAGAAAGAAAAGGGCAGAAAGAATATTTGAAGAGACAGTAGTTGAAAACTTCCAAAATTGTGTGAAAAACATTAGCTTACACATCTAAGATGCTCAATGAACTCTAAGTAGGATAAACTCAAAGAGATCTGTACCTAGTACTTCATAAAAAAAACTGTCGTGTCGATAGGTAAAGAGAGAATAGTGAAAGCAGCAATGTGAGAAGCAACTTGTCACTTACAATGGAGTCTAAATAAGATTAACAGCTGATTTCTCTTTAGATATCATGGAATCCAAAGGCAGTGGAATTACATGTGTAAAGTGCTGAGGAAAAAAAAAGGCTGCCAACCAAGAATTCAATCTCCAGAAAATCTATCTTTCAAAAATTAAGTAAAAATCAAGTCATTCCTAGGTAAATAATAACTGAGAAAATTTGTTGTCAGCAGACCACTCCTACAAGAAAATACTAAAGGAAGTTCTTTAAGCTGAAATGAAAGGACACTAGAGAGTAAGTCTAATTCATGTGAAGAAATAAACAGCATGGGTAAATGTAACCACATAAACAAATATAAAAGATAGTATAAATGTATTTTTTTGTTTAAAACACTTTTTATCCTATCTGATTTAAAAGACAACTGCATAAAGCAATAATTACAAATCTATGCTGACAAGCATACAATGTATAAAGATGATATTTATATGACAACATCAGTACAATTAGAGCTATATAAGGGCAAGAGTTTTATGTTTTAAGTTAGTGTTAATCTGAATAAGATGTTAATTGTAATCCCCTGGGAAACAGCTAATAAAATACCCCCAAAATATGGTAAAAGAAATGAAAAGGGAATTGAAAAAGTACACTAGAAAATGTCTATTTAACACAAAAGAAGATAGTAATGGAAGACTAGAGGAACAGAATAAGACACAACACATAGAAAACAAATAGCAAAATGGCAGGAATAAATCTTACCATACTAGAAATCACATTAAATGTCTATGATTAAACACTCCAATGAAAAGACAGATATTGACAGATTGAATAAGAAGACATGATCCAACCATACACTGTGTACAACAGACACACAACACACTTTAGATTCAAAGACTCAAAGGTTGAAAGTAAAAGAATGGAAAAAGAGGTAGCATGCAAACAGTAAATGAAAGACAGCTGGAGTGGCTAACTAATCCCAGATATAATAGACTTAAAGACAAAAAATTGTTACTAGAGACAAATATGGACATTTTATAGTAAGGTCAATCCATCAAGCAGATTAACACTTATAAACACATATACACCTAACAACAGAGCCCAAAAATACATGAACCAAAAAGAGAGAGAGTTGAAGGAAGAAATAGACAGTTCAACAACAATAATTTAAGCTTTAAATACTTCACTTTCAATAAAGGATAAAACAGCTAGACAAAAAATCAACAAAGAAAGAGAAAAAGACTTGAACAACACTATAAATCAACTAGGCCAAACAGACAATCTATAGATCACTCCACCCAACAACAGCGGAATACACATCTTCTTAAGTTCACCTGGAACAGTCCCCAGGATTTACTGTATGTTAGGCAATCAAACAAGTCTTAATAAACTTATAAGGATTGAAATCATATCAAGTATGTTTTCCCACCACAATGGATGGAAATTATAAATCAATAACTGAAGGAAATTTGGGAAATTCACAAATAGATGAAAATTAAGCAACATGCTTCTAAATAATCCATGGGTCAAAGAATAAATCATACAATAAATTAAAAAATACTTTGAAATGAAAAAAATGAAAAAGATAACACACCTAAACATAAGGAATGTAGCTAAACCAGTGCTTAGAGGGAAACTTATAGCTTTGGATGCCTGTATATAAAAAGAAAATAACAAATCAATAAACTATGTTAAGAAACTAGAAAAAGAAGAGCAAACTAAATCCAAAAGAAGTCGAATGAGACAAATAATAAATGTTACAGTAAAAATAAATAAATAAATAGAGAAGAGAAAAACAATAGAGAAAATCAATGAAACTTAAAGTTGGTTCTTTGAGAAGATGAGAAAAATTGACAAACCTTCAGCTGGATTGACCAAGAAAAAAAAAAGAGAGAGAGAGAAAAGATTCAAATGAAGGAGGGAATATTACCACCAATCTAACAAAAATAAAAAGAAATATAAGGGAATGTTATGAATAATTACAGATAACCTGGATAAAATGTACAAATTTCTAGAAAGACACAAACTACAGAAATTAACTAGGAAAGAAATAAAAAATCTGAGCAGACCTATAACAAGTAAAGAGATTGAATTAGTAATCAACTTTTCTCTCCCCCAAAAAAAAAGCCCAGCACCAGATGCCTTCACTGGTGAATTCTACCAAATGTTTAAAGAACAATTAACACCAATCCTTCGCAAGCTCTTCCCAAAAATAGAAGAGGGAACATTTCCCAGCTAATTCCATGAGGTCATTGTTACCCTGACACCAAAACCAGACAGATATCACAATAAAAGTATAGGCCAATATCCTTGATGACTACAGACACAAAAATCCTCAACAAAATACTAGCATACCTATTCCAACAACATATAAGAAGTATTATACAAAATGACCAAGTGGAGTTTATCCCAGGAATACAAGTTGGGTTCAACACACCAAAGCAATCAATGTAATACACCATTTAATGGAATAAAGGATAAAACTCACATGCTTATTTCAATAGACACACACACACAAACATCTGAAAAATTTCAACATCTTTTCATGACAAAAGCACTTAACACACTAGGAATAGAAAGAAACTTCCTAAACTTGATAAACAGTATCTAGAAAAATCCAACAGCAAGCATTACACATAATGGTGAAACACTAGGAAGACTTTCACCTAAAATCAGGAACAAGGATGTCAGCTCTTGCGAGTTCTATTCAACATGGTGCTACAGGTTCTAGCTAGGGCAATTAGGCAACAAAAATAAATAAAAAGCATCCATACTGGAAAGGAAGAAGTGAAGCTATCTTTATTTGCTCATGATAAGGTCTTGCGTATAGAAAATCCTAAGTAAGTTTGCAAGGTTGCAGAATTCAAGATCAATATAGAAAAATCAATTGATTTGTATATACTAGCAATAAACAATTAAAAAATTACATTAAGAAAATAATTAAATTTAAAATACCATTAAAAAAGGATAAAATACTTAGGAATAAATATAACAAAACACGTGAAAGAACTATACACTGAAAATGTCAAAACGTTGTTAAAAGAATTAAGGAAGGCCAAAATAAGTGGGAAGACGTCCCATATTCATGGATGAAAGACTTAATATTGTTAAGATGGCAATACTAGCCAAATTAATCTATACATTCAACACCATCTCTGTCTAAACCCCAGTTATGTTTTTTACAGATATTGCTGAGCTAATCCTAAAACTCATATGGAATTGTAAGGGACCCACAAATAGCCAACTCTATCTTGGAAAAGAAGAACAAAGTTGGAGGACTCACACGACGTGATTTCAAAGTTTACTACAAATCTACCGTTATCAAGACTGTGTGGTATAGGCATAAGAATAGTCATATCTATCAATGGAATAGAACTGAGAGCCTAAAAATAAACCCATATATTCATGGTCAACTGATTTTCAACAAGAGTCAAGATAATTCAATGGGAAAAGAAGAGTCTTGTCAACAAATGATGCTTAGACAACTGGATATCCACCACATACAAAAACTAACAAAAAAGGTATCAACGTCCCAGGACTTCCAGCAACATGGCACTCTAGGCATAAGTGCCACGCCGTCCCTCCGCAGCAAAGATCAGAAAAACTAAGCCAAACAGAGAAAACAGCAATCCTGAAACCCTAAGCACCAAATGAAAAGATAAAGGACTCAGCCAAGCACCACATGGAATAAGAAAGTGACAGTGAACAGAGAGTGAGGAGAGATACATGCAGAGGTCCCCTATCAGCTAACGCAGCATGGATCCGCCATCTTGGACTCCTATCAGAGACCAGCGAACAGGGGGTACGAGAAAGCAGCTTCACAGAGCTTCCAGCAGGAGACAGAATAACAAGTAACCAGTGATATACGCTTTCCCAACCCCCACCCTTCTTCACCCCCACTCAGCCTCCTCTGCTTTCCACGGCCACAGTCTCTTGGCCAGGAAGCACCGACTGCTTGGATGCCACCCGCCCACACTGGCCGACTCCCTAAGTGCCATTTGTTGGCTGCTGATGTTGCTTTTTTCCGCTTCTTTTGATTTCTTCCTTACCTCTCACCACCTCCCCCTCCTTTCACTCAAATATCTGGCACCGCGCACCATCTTTGCCTCTTCCTGAAAGGCTGGCTGTAAAACTCCGCTCGTATTTGAAACTGCTTCCTCGTCCATGCTGCCATGCTGGTGGGATCCCGGGGCTTTTTTGTTTGTTTGTTTTGAATTGTTTGTTTGTTTTTTCTTTTCTCGAATTAGAAGCCTGTTCTAGCTGGACAGTACTGTGTGGCTTGGGACCTACCCCCTCACCTTGCACTGACACACAGAGGGATCCCTGAGAGCATTTCTTTTCTTGTGTTTTTTTTTTTTCTTTTTTGGGTGGGGTTTTTCCTGCTCTTTTTTAAATTTGTTTGGTTTTCTTTTCCCTCTTTTTCCCTTTTTGTCTTCCTTCATTACCCAGTTTCTCATCTCCCTATACCTTCCTTCTCTTCCTGTCCCGTGGATACCTGGTGCTGAAGAGCCAGGCTGTACTTAAACACCGAGGAACAACTTTCCAAGACTTCAGAGCCACACCGGTGGGATCCCTGGGAGGTTTGTTGTTCTTTTTTCTTTCTAATTTTTATTTATTCGTTCTTTCTTTTTTTCTTCTTCTTTCTCTTTTTGTTTTTCTCCATTTCACAGTCTCTCATCTCTCCACTCCAACGGCAAGCTTCCCTAATACCCTTTTTTGTTTGTTTGAATGTTTTTGGCTCCTGTTCCTCTCTCCTCTCTCCCATACCCATCTTAGCTCCACACATCACAATCTCTCCCCTCCATCCTGCCTACCTGCACCATGCACTTAACATCACACCACCAAGCTGCACAGGCACTGCCTACCAGAACCTGCCCTGCACTGATTACCAACCCACCCTGGTGGCTGTACTAAGTTCCACAAACAACCCATCCTAGCAACTCCTCTTCAGCGAGACCTGCCCTGCTGTACCATATCTGAGCGACTGACCCAGCCAGTTGGAGAAGGAAGTGAAAATTATGTGCCCACAGATGAGCAAACAACAAAAAAAGCCTGCTCAGACATAGCCAAATTTAAAAATAAAAAAAAAGGACGAAACAAAAAAATTTACAATCAATAAACAAGAAAAATAACTGCCCTGAAGACAGCAGACAATATCAAAACATTTACTAAAACAGGACAGGATGGTTCAAGTAGGTGTTGAAAATAAAACAACTGATGACTCTCCTCTAGAAGAAAATGCACTAGAACTACCTGAGAGGGAATTCAGATCTCTAATACTCAGAATTATCCAAGAGTTGAAGCAAAAAGCAGACAAAAATGAGGAAAAAATAGACAAATTCATGGATAAGGCAGACAAATTCATGGAAAATACAGACGAAAAAATGGAAGAATTCAGGAAAATAATGCAGGAACAAAATGCCAAAATAAATTCACAACTAGAAATTATATAAAAACAACAAGTAGAAATCCAAAAGATAAAAAACAAGATTTCAGAAATGGACAGTATCATAGAAGGGCTGAGGAGCAGATTTGAAATGGTGGAAGACAGGATCAGCAGAATTGAAGACAAACACTTGGACACAACCCTTTTTGAGGAAAAATCAGAAAAAAAGAACACGAAAAATGAAGAGACCCTGAGAATTACCAGGGTTATAATCAAAAGCAAAAATTTTTGAGTAATCGGAGTTCCAGAACAGGGGGAGAAAACAGAAAACACAGAGAGGATCACTGAAGAACTGCTGACAGAAAACTTCCCCAATATCATGAAAGATGAAAAGCTGGCCATCCAAGAAGCTCCATGAACCCCATATAGGATAGACC
>NW_004443980.1:2698489-2725172 GCF_000243295.1 Trichechus manatus latirostris
AGAAGGGGACAGGAAAGCTGGTGATAGGGAACCCAAGGTTGAGTAAGGCCAGTGTTGACATGTAGCAGGGTTGTTAACCATTGTCATTGGGCAATAAGTGTACTAACTGTTTAATAAGCATCTATTTTGTTCTCTAAACCTTAATCTAAAGTGAGAATAGCAGCACAACTAGAAGAATGTAATCAATGTCACTGAATTGTGCATGTGGAAATTTTTGAAATGGTGTATCTTTGGCTATGTATATTTTCACAAAAAAAAAAGTGTCCTCCAAGGTCGAGAAGGGAGAGGGTTGACATGTCGTGGGGTTGTTAACCAATGTCATAAAACAATATGCGTATTGACTGTTTAATGAGAAACTATTTGTTCTGTAAACCTTCACCTAAAGTACAATTTAAAAAAAAGTATCAAAGTCCCTAAATATAAAATCTAAATATATAATAATATTCTTAGAAGAAAACTTAGCTGTAAATTCATGACCTTAGATTAGGCAATGTATTTTTAGATATGACACCAAATGTAAAAGCTAAAATAGAAAAAATATATACAATTTGGACATCATCACAACTAAAAGCCTTTTTGTTTCAAAGGACACAATCAATAAAGTAGAAAGCCAAACCACAGAATGGAAGAAAATACGGGTCTAGTATTCATAATATGTAAACAATGATTATAGCCCAACCTTAAAGAAATAAACAACACAATTGAAAAATGAGCAGAACATTTGAATAGATATTTCTCCAAAGAAGATATGCAAACGGTCAATATGCACATGACAACACGCTCAACATAATTAGTCATTAGGGAAATGCAAATCAAAACCATAATGAGATAAACTTCTCATTCACTAAGACAGCTATAATCAGAAAGTCAGACAATAACAAGTGTGAGGAGGACATGATGGGACTGGAACTTTCATAACATTGCTGGTGGGAATGTAAAGTGGTGCAGTCATTTTGGAAAAGATTTCCTCAAAAAGCTAAACATAGAATTACCATATGAAATAGCAATTCCACTCCTAAGTATTCACCAAACAGAATTAAAACCATATGTCTACAAAATCTTATACACCAATGTTCACTGCAGCATTATTCACAGTATTCAAAAAGTGTAACTAACACAAATGTTGATTAATTGATGAATGGATAAACAAAATGTGGTATATTGAAACAATGGAAAATTATTTAGCCATAAAAATGAATGAAGCACTAATATATGCTACAATATGGATGAATCTTTAAAATATTATGGTAAATGAAAGAAACCACACACTAAAGGCTACATACAGTATGCTAGTGTAATTCCATTTATATGAAATGTCCAGAATAGGCAAATCTTTAGAGACAAAAAGTAGCTTAGTGGTTGCCAGCAGTTAGTGGGTATGTAGTGGTAATGAGGAGTGACTGCTAATGGATACAGTGTTTATTTTGGGGCTGATGAAAATGTTCTGGAATTATATAGTAGTTATGATTGCACAACTGTTTTGTAAATGTACTAAAAACAACTGAATTTAACACTTTAAAAGGGTAAATAATGGGATATGTGAATTATATCTCAATTTTTTAAAAAAAGTCTGGAACTTGACATATGATTACAAATATTCAAATTAGAGGAGTTTGCTTTGAAGGCTGAGTAAGAAGTGGAGAGTGGTCACCAAGATAAAGAATGGAGGCTTTTACAGCACAGCTTGTTCAGGGTAAGGTCATGGAAGCTTCATGGACAAATCCAAACTCCCTTAGGGACCAAATTACTGGGCTGAGGGCTGTGGGGACCATGATCTCAGGAAACATCTAGCTCAATTGGCATAGCATAGTCTATAAAGAAAATGTTCTACATTCTGCTTTGGTGAGTAGCGTCTGGGGTCTTAAAAGCCTGTGGGCAGCCATCTAAAATACTCCACTGGTCTCACCCTTTGAGAGCAAGGGAGAATGAAGAAAACTAAAGACAAAAGGGAAAGATTAGTCCAAAGGACTAACAGACCACAACTACCACGGCCTCCACCAGACTGAGTCTAGTACAACTAGATGGTGCTCGGCTACCACCACTGACTGCTCTGACAGGGATCACAATAGAGGGTCCCAGACAGAGCTGGAGAAAAATGTAGAACAAAATTCTAACACAGAAAAAGACCAGACTTACTGGTCTGACAGAGACTGAAGAAACCCTGAGAGTATGGCCCCCAGCCACCCTTTTAGCTCAGTAATGAAATCACTCCAGAGGTTCACCTTTTAGCCAAATATTAGACATACCCATAGGACAAAACGAGACTAAAGGAGCACAACAGCCCAGGGACAAGGACTAGAAGGCAGGAGGGGACAGGAAAGCTGGTGATAGGGAAGGGAGAGTACTGACATGTCATGGGGTTGTTAACCAATGTCATAAAACAATATATGTACTGTTTAATGAGAAGCTAGTTTGTTCTGTAAGCCTTCATCTAAAGCACAATTAAAAAAAAAAAAAAAAGAATGGAAGCTTTTAGAAGATGAGGAAAACCAGAAATAAGCAGAAGAAAAGATCAGAAAGCCAACCCTCCATAATTGTTTAGGTGGACAGCAGGGGGAGCCCTTGATAGCAAAGAAAATTACAAAAATAATATTTTTGCTTCTGATTATAAAGTTAATTCATTCTTTTTACAGAAAATCTGAAAATTAAACAGAGTAACAAAAACCACTAATAATTGCACTATTCTGAGAACCACTATTAACATTTTGTATCAATCCTTCCAGTCTTTTTCTATGTATGTAAATATGTACGTACATATATAACCAAATTCGCCTCTTTTACAAAAAGTAGAAGCATATTGTACATGCAGCTTTACATCCTATTTTTTACTTTCCATTTTTTAAACATTTTAAAGCCTTAAATATTTTTGAGAATGTAATTTTTTATGCCTACAGATGTACTGTAATTAATCAAATCTATTTTTGAATGTTTTCCTTATTACAAGTAACACTGAATTAAAAAATTCTTGTACCTAAATCTTTATATTTCCTAAAAATATTTCATGAGGATGGATTCCTAAAAAAGTAATTATCAGGTCAAACATCTACAGCTTTGGGTCTTTGGATATCTACCGCGACATTGCCAACTAGAAAATCTGAAAAATCTTTATACTTCTACCAGCAGTATATGAGACTTCCCTTTTCCTTGGAATTTTACTCAGAGGTTATTATATTTTTTGTTTTTGTCTAAAATATCTGCTAGTTGATAGACAGAAGTTTGTGTGTTTTAATTATTTTTTTGTCTGCACAAATTGACTTTTTGTGAACATTGAATTTTTTCTCCTTAGCATATTTATCTTCTAATTATTGACTTGTAGAAGCTCTTCATGTATTAACCACATTAACCTCTGTCTTATATTTTTCCATTTTTTAGAGGTTATGCTTTCTTTTTTTTTTAGCTGTGAGTTTTGGTGTATACTAGTTTTTTTTTTTTATATTAAAAAAAATCTATCTTCTGTTTTTAGAGCTTCTTCCTCCAACTGTTTGCTTAAAAAATCTTATTCACCATAATTTCTTCTACTCCTTTGTGTGTTTTTTTTTAAAATGTAATTCTTTAATTCATCTAGAATTTACACGGGGATATGATGTGGGTCCTTCTTCTCTCCCCCTAAATTGAACAAATTCATCCAGGACTATTTATTGCATAATCTGTCATTTCCCCACTGACTAAAAATGACTTTTTCAAATACTAAATTTGCATATACATTTTTTCATATATTTAGGTACTTTGTATTCTGTTCTGTCAAGCCTGGTACCAGTATCATGCTGTTAAACTTCATAACAGGTTTTATGTATCTGGAATACAAATCTCTTTGTTTATAAAACTCTGTTGGTTATTTTTATCCACATATTCTTCTTTATTAACTCTAGAGTCACGTTTTCATTCAAAAAAATTCCAGTTGGGATTTTGATTAAAACTGTATTGAACCTAACAATTAATTTGGGGGAAAAAAGTGACATGGCATATGTCTCAATTTTTTCATCTACTTTTATATTATTAAGTAAAGTTTTATAGTCAAATTCAGAGAGGTCCTATACATTTTTTTAAGTTTATTCTATGTTTTGCTGTTGTTTGCTTTGGTTTGTTGTTGCTGTTTTGTTTTGTTGTTTTCCCTATTGTAAAAGGGATCTTTTACCTCTTTACAATGATTATCTGGTTGTGGATATTTTGTATATTTTGTATCCAGGCATCATAATGAACTATTAGTTCTAACAGTTGCTTTCTTAGATTTTTCTAAGTAGATTATTCTCAATAAATTTTAACTTCTCTCCACACTCATGACTTAAAACGTAAAACCAATTCAACTTTTTGGAATTACTGCTCTCACATGACTTCGTTTTGAAAAAATTTTAAAAGTATATAAAATGACCAAATAAAAAGTATAAACAAATCTGAAACATATAGATTCTGTTCCTTGACATGGCTCTTAAAGAGTAAAGACCTGGCAGGAAGGAATTTTTTCTTCTAACTGAATAAAAAACTAAATCCAAAATATTTTTAAAGAGGCATTAACGACTCATATAAACGGCCTCCAAAACAGCATGATATTTTTTAAAATAAGGTTTCTTGAGTTATAATTTAAATACAGTAAAATTTATGCTTTTTAGGTGCACAGTTCTATTAATTTTGACAAACAGCACAGTTAAGCAACCACCACCACGATCAAGACGTAAAACTTTTCCAACATCCTGAGGAGTTCCTGTGTCAATTTGTAGACAATTCCCTCCCCCACCCCCAGCTGCTGGAAACCTTGGCTGTTTCCTGTCCCTTAATTTTCTACATAACATTTTAATTTCTGAAGCTTCCAGTTGGAATCAACGCTGGCCACTAGCAACTAGCACAAAGTCCTCTGCTGCTTGTTTGAAAGCCACCTTTTCTTTGCTGACAACCAACAGATCACGCTCCATGTCAGCAAACCTGAAGGCCAGCTCCAGACACAGCTGAATTCCTGCCTCGAAACTTGGCCTGGCTTCAGCTGGGCTGACATGCCCAGACAAGCCTGACAGGGTAGACCAGCCAGCAGGAGGGGCGCTCCTCCCTGCTCTCGGCAAGGAGGACAAGATTCATACCTTCGCCTTTTTAACTTGGTCCTCTTTTCCAGTTTGAAAGTGTGTAAATGTGTGTGTGCACGTGCATCGCAAAGTCTCGATATATTTGTCCATGCTTTTCACCTCAGTAGTGTGAGTAACATACTGGAGAGTGCATGAGCCAGCAAGTTCTGAGAAACGAGCCTCTCTGGGCCTTTCCTCGCTGTCATCTGCAGACCGGCGTGAGCATGTGGTCTGGTGGCCAGAGCGGGAAGGTCTGGGAAGTGATGGCTCCTACGGCGTAAAAATGCATCATAAACACCTTGTGGAGGACCCGAGGCCTGAGAACTAATTTCAGAAAATTATCAGTTGCTAAACACACACGTCTTAGGCATAATGTTTGAAGCAGTTACGGAGGTTATTCACATTTGTCATTTCTTTTAAGATCCATTTTTTTCTCTGATACTTCTTTCCTCAGTTCTATACACAGGCTTGAGCTGCTATACGAGTCCACTGAACTATCGCTGTAAATGAACCTATGTGTGGTTTTCTGTTACTCCATTGTAGTGTTGTCTGTGAATATAGGGCATAAAAGGGGATAAATTGCCTAACTCAATCCACGCTTGAGACCTGCCACATTAAAAAGATATACCATGGAACTCTGGTCTGCCCTGGAAACTGCTGGCAAACTAAGAGACTGCAGTGTTTAAGGAAAACTCAGTCTCGCTGGATGTAGATAACTCTGATTTACTGTTGTGCCTATATACAACATTTTATATTTATCAAGGCCCCAGACATTCATGGTTAATAGCTAGTCCTGGAAGAATATATGTGCTCATGTTAATTCTTACCCTGGAGAAAAGTGAGGTACAAAAAAGGTGGGAGAACAGGGCATTTGGGTAGGCTTAAATTCAAACCCACAGGCCCCCACCTCCACCAAGACACACAAACCCCATGATCCATCCAAGTCTGGAGCTGACCACTTAAAGTTACTTTACTCAAGCACCAAATATCTGAACTGTGTGGCACACAAATGGTTGTTGCTGGCTGCCGTTCCCTGACTCATGGAAACCTCCTGCACAACGGGATTGGACAGTTGTGATCCATAGGGTTTTTGTTTGTTTATTTGTTTTCCCCTCCATTGGCTGATTTTAAATCATCAGGCCTTTCTTCCTAGTCCATTTTAGCCTGGAAGCTCCGCTGAAACCTGTTCAGCATCATAGCAACTCACAAGCCACCACTGACAGATAAGTGGTAGCTGCACATGACATGCGTTGACTTGGAATCAAACACGGGTCTCTCGCATGAAAAACAAGAATTTTACCCGTGAACCGTTACTGTCCCCGTGCCATACACAAACTGCCTTATTTATTTCATCAGGTTCTCCCTCCTCCACCTTAACATGCCTTGGTTAATTGCTTATATACTTGGAAATTTGTTTAGCACTATATTCAGAAAAGGCCACTAAAATGTTTAAGAATAAAAATGTATGAGAAAAAATTCAAGCGGAGAACCTTTTGTCCATTAACTTAATTCTGCATTGGAAAAAGGCCCCTGTCACTTCAGTCCGCCCAGCTCACTCAAGGCCAGTGTCATGACAACTCCTGGTTTGAGAACTACTGACTTAAACGGCCTTTCACCGTCTCTGCCCCCCAGTGCTGCCCCTCTGCTGGCTGGCAGGGTCTACCAGCAGCCGTGCCAGTGCACCATGGTTCTGGTGTGAAAATGTGGGGCTGGAACTGCAGCCTCGGAAGACGTAGACAGGTACTTCAGGGAGATCTGGGCTGCACACTTCCATCATAGAAAAGGAAGGCAGAGGAAGGCTGTGGTTCACAGTGCCTAGAATACCAATGATGCCCCGGGCATCCCCAGCCATTCCCTGACCATGTCTCATGTGCGAAGTGCCAATCTGAGGGAGCAACAGTTTACAGGAGGGATGGACAACCGAGTCACCTCCCATGACGGGGCAGTAGCCTCACTATACTGTCCCCTACCAGATTCCAGTTTGGGACATGCCCATGTGCAGGAGTCAGGGGCCGTGGACTGGTGAGGAAAGCTGAGTGTGACTTTTGCTTCATCATAGCTGCCATCTCCCTGTTCTCCAAGCCATCAGGCCTCCCCATATAAACAGGTGTGTTAAGATCACCTAGTTTCTAGAGAAGACTAGGAAATGATAATAACAGCAAAACTGTTTATTGAGCTACCATTTCTTGTTCTTGTGCCAGGCACTACATATCCATCATCTCACTGAATTCTCACAACAACCCTGTATAGACAGGTGTTACTGCTGTCCTATTTTGTAGCTTGCAGAACTGAGGCATAGAGGTTAATAGAACTTACCTATGGGCACTGATGCAGTCAGTGGCTGCATCAGAAATCAAGCAGAAGTTCTGGCCCCACTCTGAACTAGAGAGCCCTATACACGTTTCATGCCTACAAGCACCATAAGCATACTGAAATTACTAAAATAATACCAGGAATGAGGGGTGTTGAGAGCTCTGACTGGGAGAACGGGAGTCAGAGAGAGAGCCTAAGCTCAACAGAGACGGAGAACATGAGCGCATCCCCATCGCCCGCTGGGACCTCGTCTGGTCCACTTGTTTTCATAAGCGTAGTAGTCATTTCAACACATGTGCTGGCCAGGGCAGCGTCATTCGATGGCAGCGGCACGGAAGACAAAATCTGCCCAGTGCCAGCAGATGCCAAGGAGGAGGGAAGGTATCAGATGAACGTGGGTCAGCTCTCCCAGCACAAAAAGGGACGGAAGGTTGACTTCTAGTGGGAGCGATGAGGAAAGTGGTTCTGAAATGTTTTTCACAGGCAAAGAAACTAGTGAAATAGAGAGCGGCAGTCTACCATTTCAGAAAAAATAAAAGAACCAGGCAACAGGCAGGCAAGAAAATTGGCTACTACCGCCACATTCACAAACGTTTCACATTTAGTTTGTTCGCCTAAAGAAGTACATACTCAGGTCACCAAAATACATTGTTATCACAAACAGATCTGCAGGTTGGGGTCCCCAGTCACAGCAGCAAACGTCGTATCGCAAACTGCCACACAACTAGCAGAGCCCACAGCCTTCGCTGCAGGGCACGTGCACGTGTGCACACACACACACACACAAACGTGCACACACTTGTGCGCATAGACACACACGCACAGCTGTCTCTCCTCAGCCCAGCTCCCTGCCTGCACCAAGGCCATCCCAGCTGCAGGTAATAAGCAAGCAAGAGGCTTCTAATCTGGCCTCCAGAACTCAGAAAAGATAATGCTCAATTTTACTGCAAAGCCTTCCTAATTCTCCAGAGATCTGCCCGGGGGGAGGGGGAGCCTGTCTCTCCAGCCCCTAGCGTGTGCACCCCAGAGCTGGGACTGAGTCCTGTATCTGCAGTAATTGCTGGATCTAACGGCATGGTTCTGCGCAGACTTCCTCACCAGCTGTAGCTTTCTGTTTGTCTGACCCTGTTATTACCGGCTCCTGCTTTATTTTCGGGACATTAACCTGCCCATATGTGTCTGCTAGTGTCTTGCTGGTAAACTCCAATTTAAAGCCTTCTTAGATGAAAAAGGGGGTTTGTGAGTCTTCTTTTTATGTCGTTTTTCGTGTTTCTTTAGGCTTCTCTTTTCCTTCTTTCACATTTCCATCCACTTGGTTGGAGCGGGGAGTTTTTAGCATTTCTCAGAGACACCTTAAGAGCCAGCCAGTAATGTTATCTGAGATCATTTGTCTGTAAAAGCCCACTCCCCAAGTCACAGTTTCACACCTGTGGGAACTGCCCAGGGTGTTCTGACATTCTGAGCTAGGGTTCTAGTTCTTACCTCCAGTTGCATTAGATCCTGGAAAACCAAAACCAAACCAGCTGCCATTATCATGGTGACCCCATGTATGTCATAGTAGAGCTGTGCTCTGTAGGGTTTTAAACGGCTGATTTTTCAGAAGTAGATGGCCAGGCCTCTATTGTGAGGCACCTCTGAGTGGACTAGAACCCCCAGCATTTGATTTGCACCTCTCAGGGGCTCCAAGTGGAATGAATAAGTAGACCAGCCACCTAATACTCCCTATGCCTGTTGCCTCTGTGGAAGGGAGTGGACAAGCAAGGGAAGTATGCAGGATTGCCCACAATCACTACCAACAGGGCTTGCTTGTGATTCTTTGCTTTAAGAAAAAACAACAATTGTCTATAATCATGAGGGGTGGATGCTAAGACCCAGTGTACTCTAAGCCAACTCCACGCCTCTGCACGGTTGCTGTCTTGATGCCCTCCCTGTGACATGGACTCACAGAGTGTGACAGAAGCCCACGTGGGCTCAGGTCGTGTGTGTTCTTACATGTAACTGGTTCCAATATCCTTGTCGACTGCTGTAAGATGTCTACCATGGCAAGGGAGTTAAACCACAAAATACCACATGAACAGTGTGGTTTCTAGCCAGTCCAGGGCATCTGTTCACATACTTGGTTGTACCACTTTATATAGATTTTGCTAAAAGGAATAGGAAGAGGACTTTGAGAAGTGCTTTGAAATCTCCCAGATAACCACCACATGGTAGGGTCATTTGCTATAAGAGGTTATTTCTACTGAAGGTGGAATTGGGGTTATAGTTGAAACACATTTTGGCTAGGAATCAGAAAGGCAGGTTTTATGTCCCAGCTTCGACCAGTTTTGGCCCTGGACTTGTCTCTCTAAACTACAGCTTCATGTCAAACTGAACATCGAATTTCACTTTCTAAGACTCTGGTGAGGCTCACATCACAGGAGGAAATGTGTGTGAGAAATCGCTTTGTAAAGTGGAAAACACGACACATAAAAGACGCTATTGTTATTAGCCACCACCCCTCTGTCAGTTGGTCGGACTGTGGTGGCTTGCGTGTTGTTGTGATGCTGGAAGCTATGCCACTGGTATTTCAAATAGCAGGGTCACCTAAGGTAAACAAGTTTTAGTGGAGCTTCCAAACTAAGACAGACTAGGAAGAAAGGCCTGGTGATCTACTTCCAAAAATTAGCCAGTGAAAACCCTATGAATCACAGAATATTATTGTCCAAGACTTCAACTTGCTTACTTTGACTGTGTCATCAGGAGGGACTAATTGCTGGAGAAGGACATCATGTTTGGAAAAGTGGAGGGTGAGCAGAGGTGAGGGAAACTTTCAATGAGATGGGATACAATGGACTTAAACAAACCAATAATCATGTGCAGGACCAGGCAACATTTCATTCTGTTATACATCAGATACTGTGAGCTGCAGCTGACTCAACAGCAGCTAACAATATTGTCATGAGGCCTTTATTCTGAAGCAAGAGAACCAAGGCAAAGGGAAAAGAAGTAAGAGTTAGAAATTACCCAATCTGACATGCTGGAAGAAAAATACAAGGCTCTATAGATCCTTCCACAGTGTGGTCATTAAGTTGTGTGTCAACTTGTGTGGGCCATGATTCTTAGTGGTTTGGCAATTATGATGTAGTTTGGCAGTTGCATAATGATGTAATCACCTCCATGATGAGATTCAATATAATGTGATCACCTCCATGATGGGATCCACTGTGAGTAGCCAATCAACTGAAAGGGAGTTTCCTTGGGGGTGTGGCCTGCATCCAATATAGGCGGACTTTCTTGGCAAGGCTGGTGGCTTTTGCTCTCTCTGGATCCTGCAGCTGGCTTCTGTTCATCTGACCTCTAGTTCTTGGGCTTGAGCTAGTAGTTTACCTGCCAATCCTGGGATTCGTCAGTATCTGCACCCTGTGAGCTAGATGCCTGTTGTCTAACCTGCTAATCTTGGGTTCACCAGCTCTTGCAGCTACATGAGTCAGGAGAAGCCTCCAGCCTGAACCACGGACTTGGGACTTTCTAGCCACTATCACCGAGTGAGCCATTTCCTTGATTGAAATCTCTCCCTCTTTCTCTCTCTCTCTCTATATATACAGTTTGCTTCTCTAGGGAACCCAGCTTAAGACACAGGGCAAGGATCTTTCTTCTGGAAACGTGCTGCCATACCAGCAGCAGAAACAAGGATAGCACTGCTCTTGTTAGCAATGAAAGAGCTAATTCTGCAATCAGGTGTGATTGAATTCAGCCCAAATTATTTGCTTTGTCATTGCATTTCTAGCCCTCAAATCACCTAGCTAGTACTCACCTAGTTGGAGATCTAGTATACCAATAAAAGAAGGGCCTCTAGAATCAGGCTGCCTGCTTTTGATTCCCAGCTCTGATCCCACTAGCTACATGACTTTAAGCAAGTGACATAACCTATCTGTGCTTCCGTTTACCCATCTGTAAAATGGAGATGATGAAAATATCTACCTCAGGCTCTTGTGAGAATAAAATGAGTTACTAAACATAAAATACTTTGATTTATTTCTGCCATGTAGTAAGCTAAGTAAGGAGCCCTGGTGGTACAGTGGTTAAGCGCCTGGCTATTAACCGAAAGGTTAGTGGCTTGAACCCTCCAGCCATTCCATGGGAAAAAGATGCGGTAGTCTGCTTCCATAAAGATTTATAGCCTCGGAAACTCTATGGGGCAGTTCTACTTTGTCCTGTAGGGCCACTATGAGTTGGAATCAACTCAACAGCAAAGAATTTGGGACCAGGTTTTAGGAAGCTAAGTGTAGCTACTATTCTTTTCCAATAAAACAGCCCACTCTTAAAAAACAAAATGTGGGAAAAGATTGCTTGTTTAGGCATAATGGAGAATGCAGTTTTATTTGGCTTCTAAAAACCAATCCCTCCTCCTCCCAAGATATGCCATGCCAAGATAGCTTGGATCACAGAGTCCATTGGAACCAAAATGGCGGCCACATGCACTTTGATGCCTGGAAATGCAGAGGACAAGGGCCATCCTTTCCCTGGTGCAGCTCAAGACTAGACAGAAACAGGCTGCGTGGCTGAATCTGGGCCCCTCCACTGATTAGCTGTATGATCTTGAACACATGACTTACTTCTTTTGTCTCAGCTCCTAGATTTTATAATGTGGTAAACAACAGTAGTGCCCCATAGGGTGGTCTCTATGATTGAATGAATTAATGTACGTAAAGTACTTAGAGCACTGCACATAGTAGATACACAATGAATTTTAGCCAATATTGTTGTTATTATAATACCATTCACCATTACCCAACTTTGTGGTTTGCAGTTTCGAGAAATTTCATTTTTTCAAGTTAAAGACCTACAGAGCCAAATAAATGTAACCTAAGAAAGCCATCGTGTCTGTTAAAGACAAGGAAAAGAACTGCCACATCATCACTATCAGGCTGACGTTTCTGAAAGCAGTGTGGCCATAGAGCATGACCACATCTACAAGTGCAAATTCATGCCAAACTTTTTTTTTAATTACAGTGAGTTGTTTGAATTACAAAACATTTCAGCCATGAAAGCTCATCCTCTTTAGACATTCCTCACTTTTCTTTAGTAAGCTGACCCAGTAGAACAGGTGGTCCTCATTTTTGTGTGTAACATCATGTATGGAGGGCACAGGGTTCCAAGCTAAGCTCCACTAATTCTGGTCACTCGGAAGTGACCTTCTTCCAGTTCTGCTACACCTATGTGTTCGGAGGCTATACGTTTTTGAGAATTGCTCATCAGAATATTTGAGCAAATTCATAAATGTAAAGCACTGAAATTGCCAATGATTGTCAAACTTATAAAATAGCCCCATGGGGCTGGTGACCTTAGTCAAGTGGGCCATTGAGTTTTGGATCTGGTATGAAAGTTGTCAAGCGAATCAACTGACTGTGCAGAGGGTCTGCGGCAGCTTTATTTTTCCTCTCCAGCTTCTCAAGGCAAAGCAAAAGTTCTGGCGTCGGCACTGCCCCTGCAGACGGAGTGTTTGGTTTCTAACATGCTGGGAGGGTCCCTGGAGAATGCTGGAAAGCAAAATAGGCTGCCGGAGTCAAAGGCGTGGTATCAGTAAAGTTAGCACAAGATTTAATAGCACTAGAACATTCCCGCCCATTCCATTTCTCCAGCCTGATAATCCTGGGCAATGAAGGGAAAGAGTAGAGATTTTGGTGGCTTTAAGCATTTTTAAAGTTTCATCTGGGCAAACAGAGAAATGTGTATCACCATTATCCAGCCCTTACCACTGTTTGTTTTTGAGACTCTGAGATTAAACTACAGGCTGGGCTAGCAGAGCAGATATTTTTTTCCTCTGGGGAGAGAAGACAGAAACGTGGGGAGAGAGAAGGGTGTTTGGAGAGAGTGGGTTTCCATGAGTATACTTTGAGGGTCGCTGCACATCAGACAAACAGGACCAGATCTCTGACGGGCTAAACAGTGTTATCTCCTTTACAATGATGTGTTAACGTAAAGGAAGCGAATTTGCAAAACGTTTAGGCCTTACGAAGTAAATTATTCAGGTCCAGGAAATGTGAGGGTTAAGTGTTTTGCCTTCTTAAATGCAATTGGCATGGGAGTAGGGGGCATATTATGTGGAAAAATGCAGTAAAAACTGCTGAATTAGCCCATTTCATTACATTGAATTGTTCAGCAATTACATGGTCATCACCAAACCTAGAAAATTAAAGTACACGATGAAAACCCAATCTAAGGATATCAACTGCTATGTTACTGCATAAACTTACACATCTCAATTTAAAAGCTTTTAAAACTGTATCAAAAGAGGTTATGCTAAAGAGGGACTATAATTTTAAAATCATTTACTGTATCACTGTACACTTAAGTCTTAACCTGAAGCTAAATGTTGCAAAGTTAAATCAATTTTATTTCATAACATATGGGAATTTATACTTTCATTTGAGGTAGCAGAGCCCTTGGCACAATCTAGACTTTACTGAGACACGCACCCCACAGGAACCATTAACTGTCAGGTGCCAGCACACTCTCTCCTCCTGGAACAATTATTTAAAAGGTACAAGTTCCATTTTTTTTCCTCAGCTGTTTTTTCTACCCCAAGCCCAGGAGGCACACACATGCTCTCCTCTTTTTCTTTCGCTCTCTGTCTCTTTTCCTGCAGTTTCTAAGGCAGCTCCTTCAGCTCTAGTTTTCTTTTCTAAATTTAAAAATAATAACAATGTGGTTTCGAGCTATAAAACACGGGCCCCACCTCCAGCAGCCCCAGCCGGGGGGCTGCTATTGGCATGGTCTGTAAATTAAGTGGAGTCACTTGGAGCCCTCAGCTCTCTTTCAGTCAAACATTAGCAGCAGTGTTTACCCTTGTGTAATCTTCAGTTTTTACTTAATTTAATGCCCATCAGCATTTTTTTTTAACATGTTCAACAAATCCTTGGCACGGGCAGTTGTTTCTTCCCTTCCCCGCCCTTGCCCCAAATTAAACTAAATTTATCGGAGTGAAGGCTTTCTAAGATTTCAGTTTGCTAGTGCAGCTTTCTCTCTTCTTGAGGACAGAAGAGTTGGCGTCTGTGGTCACCTAACGACACGCTGCCCAGAGGCCTTTGCGTGTGCCCCTCCCTTCCCACCTTACATTGAAGCGGCACATTGTAAATTGTTATCGTTTTTGTTTCTTGTTGCTCTGGCAGTGACTTGTGAGTGATGTAAGATGGGAAGCATCCTCAAACTCACATTTGGAGGATGATGGTGTGGCCCATTGAAAACTAACTTTGAAGGTCTGCCCAGTTGAGAGCTAAAAGCGGAACGTTTCATAATTCATACACAACTTCATGTCTTTTGAACCTTCCTCCTCAGCTGCCACCACTTCTAAAAGTAAATAAATAAACCCCTGGCCATTGTACGGAGTTCTGGAATGCCTCTCCTTGCTCCTTTTCTAATGTGAAACCCATCTATACGGGGAGGGAAACTTCTCTAAGGCTGTCATAAACCAGCAACCATTGCCATCCACTCGATCCGGACTCGTGGGGACCCCATGTGTCAGAATCACGGCTTTGAAAGGGTTTGCATCCCTGCTGAGAATTTGAATTTCTAACAAGTTACCCATAAAAAACCCGTTGCCATCTATTTGATTCCAACTCACAGCAACCCTACAGGACAGAGTAGAACCGCCCCATAGGTACTAGGTGATGCTAGTGCTGCTGGTTAGGGAGCAGGGACCAATTCTGAGAACCACTAGTAGAGCATCGGTTTTCAAAATTTATTATAATAAGAAGTACCTGGGGATCAGACTGAAAAAGTCTACAGTTTAACCAAATGAACCGGTTTGAAGCCCTGATCAGAATAGAACTGTGCTGCATAGGATTTTCAGCAGCTGAGTTTTCGGAAGCAGATCGCCAGGCCTGTGTAGACTCAGCCTTCAACCTTTCAGTTAGCAGCTGAGTGTGTTAATCATTTGCACCACCCAAGGACTCTGGATGTTATAAAGGCAGAAGAAAATACTGATTGCAAATGAACAGGGGAGGCTCAGCCCCAAAGAAGAGCAACGCACATTGTCAAGGAATAAGAATGTAAGGAAAAAAGCATGTGACTATCTTGAAAAGATGCAATGAACAGCTCCTTCTCCTGCTCCTCTCCGTTTCAGTAGTCTCTGAAAAAGAGAAGAACTTCTTCATTCTAGGGGATTTTGTTAATAGCTTCATCCTCAGTATTCTGGGTTTTAGTGTCAAGAAGACAGATGTCACTCTGAAAGTCTCATGCTTTTTTGGGAAGATGTAATTAAAAGAACATGTATTCTTAAAGAGGAGACTAGGAAGAAAGATCTAGCGATCTACTTCCAAAAATCAGCCAGTGAAAACCCTATGGATCACAACAGTCCAATCCGCAATTGATCATGGGAATGGCACAGGACTGGGCAGTGTTTTGTTCCATTGTGCATAGGATCACCACGAGTCGGGGGTTGACTCTACGGCAGCTAACATCACCACCAACAAAGAAGACAGAACTCTGAGTCAGCCAGGGCTAAAATCACTATTCCACCTCTTTCCTTCAATCTTGACCCTTGAGTTTCATTATGTCTCACCTGTACCTCTATTTAGGAGCCCTGGTGGTGCAGTGGCTAAGCGCTTGGCTGCTAAACAAAAGATTGGCAGTTCAAACCCACCAGCCAATCCACAAGAGAAAGACATGGCAGTCTGCTTCCATAAGGATTACAGCCTTGGAAATCCTATGGAGCAGTTCGACTCCGTCCTATAGGATCACTATTAGTTGGAATTGACTCAACAGTAACGGGTTTGGTTTTTTGGTTTGAGTACCTCTATTTCCTGGTGAACAGAAATCAAGATTCTCTTCCATATGCTACATGGGAAAATCCTACAGCTAAGAATCCTAAATACAGCACCCCTACTGTGTCTCACAAACTGAATTTTGAAAGAGCAGTGTGGATATACGGACAGGAAAGAAGAAAACTAGAGACACTGATGACTGAGGTTTCATCCAATGCTGCAAATGAACAAACACTAAGAGTGGCGTTCCTGCTGCATCAGAGAGCAAGCGAGCGCCTGGATGGAACCCACAAAGCTTATGGTCACGTTTCTAGGAAAGCCTTGGTGAGGGGCTGAATTATTGGCTATTATCTCAAGCTGAAGCGGTCCTGGGGGCCCGGCAGATCTGTCTGAGCTCATGTTACAAGTGCACACTGGTGGCCCATGGTTGGGGAGGGGGGTCCCTGGGGAGTTTGTGGGTTGGTCCTGAGATCTCCAAGATAGCCTGGAGACACAGGTCTCTGTCTTTGACCACATGCTCTCTGTCCCCCCTAGTACCCAACTCTGTGACATCACCACCAGGGCCCCGAAACGCAGCTGTCCTGATGCACAAATTATCAACAAGTTCTACATCTTACTGAGCCATCTGGAAAGTGCTCAAAGCACAGGGCTGCACTGACAAGGACATTAAAGCTTACGGATTTGTTCCCACGTAACAGTTCTTCTCAGCAAGGAAATTTACCCAGGTGCCTCAGGTGCCCAAACAGCACTGTTGGTAAAGGGCCTTCCACTGTAGAATCAGGAGTCCCCAGGTGGTGCAAATGGCTGCTAAACAAAAGGTTGGAGGTTCAAGTCCACCCAGAGGTGCCTTGGAAGAAAGACCTAGCAATCTATTTCCAAAAAATCAGCCATTAAAACTCTAAGGAACACAGTGCCACTCTGACACACGTGGGTCACCATGAGTTGGAGTCGACTCCATGGCAACTGTTTTTTTGTTTGCTTGTTATGAGTGCCCTCACTGTTGGCACGCGAGGAACACTGACTTCCTGAGATACTTTAGGTGAGCAGAACAGGCTTGAGAGGCGCCTCCTCGATTGTGATGACTCCCTTGAATATGAGAACTCTGCAAGCAGTCCAGATTCCCACCAAGACACAGGCAGCATTTGGGTAGGTGAGTGCACCCCACCTTTGTTTATTCATTGTAATTTCCAGGGCGGAGACTACATGTCCAGCCTGTTTCCTCCCTATAATATTCTTCCTAAATTGCTGCTACCCCTTTTTCAATAAATGTTTATTCTTTACTGGGTCATTCATTATCAGCACACCAACTCTCAAATCTTAAAAAGATAAATAATTAAGATCTTCCGTTTGCTACCTTTTCTCCACCACCCTATTTCTGTACTCTCCTTAGTAACAAAACCCCTTGGAAAAGTTGCCTGTACTCGCTGACCGCAATTCCCAATCCAATTAGACTTTCATTCCCACCAGCCCCACCAAAAATAGCATCCATGTTGCTGAATTCTCAGTCCTCGTCTTGACCTCTCAGCAGTGTTTGACACAGAGAGCCACTCTCTCCTCCATAATAAGCTTTCTTTACTTGGCTTCTAAGACACCACACTCTATTGGTTTTTATCCTACATCACTGGCTGCTCCCTCTTAATCTCTTTGCTCATTCTTCCTTTCCTCCTCAACCTCTTACTATTGGGTAGCCCAGGGCTCAGTCCTTGGTCCACACTCACTCGCTTGGTGACTTAGTGATTTCATTCAACATCATGGCTTCAAATACCATCTATGTGCTAAACCAGTTGCCATAGAGTTGACTCAGACTCATGGTGATCCCAGGTGTTTTTAGTAGAACTGTGTTCCATAAGGTTTTCAATGGTTGTGATCTTTTAGAAGTAGATCACCAGGACTTCTTTCCAAGGCACCTCTGGGTGAATTCAACCACCAAACCTTTTGGTTAGTACCAATTGCTTAATCATTTGTGCCACCCATCTGTGTGCTGGGGGTTCCCAACTGTTGATCTCCAGCCTAGGCTTTGTATATCCAGTGGCTACTCAGCATCTCCACCTGGATGTCTCATGGGCATCTCAGACTTAACATGTCCAAAGCTGAACTCTTGATCTTCCTCCCAAAGCCTGTTTCTTTCATAACTTTCCCTGCCTTAGTGATGGCTACTATGCCTTTCTAGTAACTCCAACTAAAAACCTTGGAGTCATCCTTGACTCCTATTACACCTCAGATGCAATCTGTCCAGAAATATTGATCACTGTCATCTAACTTTTGAGTGTCTCCCAAATATGACCCCTGCTCACTCCCTCCATAACTGCACCTGGTCCAAGCCACACTCTCTCCTCAGATTGGTGCTACTGCTCTACTGCTGCCTTCTTCCCGCTAGAATCTATTTCAGCAGAACAGCTGGAGGAGTCTTTAAATGTAAATCAGATCATGTGTCTCCTCTGCTTGAAACCCTACAGTGGCTCCGCATTTCACTCAGAGTAAAAGCCAACGTCCTTGCAATGGTCCCCAGGGCCAGAATGATCTGCTGCCCACCACCACTACCAGTAATTCTCTAACCTCCTCTCCTCCCTTCACCCCTTCCACTCCATCTGGCCTCCTGGCTGCTGCTTGAGCACCCAGGCATGCTCTGGAGTTAGGGTATCTGCTCCAGCGACTCTTCCTGTTTGGACTCTTCCTTCCTCACAGGCCTGTCTGGCTACCTCCCTCACCTCTTCCCAGCCTTCCCTCAGTCCTTCCCTCTCAATAAGGCTCACTCTGACCACGCCAGTGAATACTGTAGGGGCCCCTCCCCTCACCTACTCAAAACCAAAACCCACCGCCATCAAATTGACTCCAATACATAGCAACCCTATAGGACAGGGTAGAACTGCCCCATAGGGTTTCCAAGGCTGTAATCTTTATAGAAGCAGACTGCCACATCTTTCTCCCACAGAACGGCTTGTAGGTTCGAACCGCTGACCATTTGGTTAGCAGCCGAGCACTTAACCACTGCACCACCAGAGCCCCCTCTCACCTACTCAGCACTCCCAATTCTCCGGCCCTGCTCCTCTTCCTCTTTTCCTTGGTGTTCACCACTTTTTAACGACTAGAAGATTTCATTATCTATCATGTTCATTGTTTTTGTTTGACTCACTGGCTCGAATGTAAGTTCCACCAGGGCGGGGAAACTTTTTTTTTTTTTTACTGATCTATCCCAATAATGGAAGAATGAATGAATGGTTTATTCTTTCATTGTCTTTTCACAACTCTTATGTCAATTTCCCTTTCTTGCTTATTCAACCTAATTTACTCATTTTACTCTGCCAACTGGTCCGTTCTTATGGGGTGGTGTGTACTTTTAAAGTTCCTCAGAGGAGAGCACTTGACAAGTATAAAATGGAATTTTTTTTTAGAGGGATATGTCATTTAACTTGAGGCCTCAGCCATAATTACCAACAATAAATCCATCTTTTCCACTACGCAGTCCTCTGTGTGTGTGTGTGTGTGTATGAGTGAGTGTGTATGAGTATGTGTGTGTGTATAAGTGAGTGTGTATATGAGTGACTGTTGTGTGAGTGTGTATGAGTGAGTGTGTGTATGAGTGTATATGAGTATATGAGTGTGTATGTATGAGTGTGTATGAATATATGAGTGAGTGTATGAGTGTGTGAATGTATGTGTGTATGAGTATGTGTGTGAGTGTATGAGTGTGTGTATAAGTGAGTGTGTATGAGTGAGTGTGTGTGTGTATGAGTGTGTATATGAGTGTGTGTGTGTGTGTGTGTTGTCCTTCACTCTTCTTCTCCTTCCTCAGCACATCTAGACATGTGCTTGGGAGATTGTTCAATGAGCAGCGCCCAGTTTCCTAAGCTCCCCTAAAGGCGGCCTCAGTCTGGTGGAGCCCGCCTGGGACCCTGCACCAGTCACTGACAAATCAAACAAACTGACTGCAGTAAGCCGTTTGCACAGAGAGAAAGCTTTGGGCACCTTCCCAAAAGCCCAGGCTTGTGAACTAAGGCTGCAGAGGAGACTGACTTGCAAACCTTCCCCCACATCAGGGTTTATTCTGTTTATTTTGTTGGCCCTGTTTATTCTTTAAACTCTGGTTTCTCAGCAGAACGACTCATCACACTACACCCAGATTGTGGAGACACACAGAAAGCATCCAGAAGGAACCATCAAGAGCCTGATCCTGCTGAGTCACTCACTAAGCAAGCTGGTTTGGGGTTTTTCTTTTCTAAAATTTTTTCAACACTCAGGCAATAAAAACTGCTGGCTTCTCTCATTTTTAAATAAAATAGCCTGAATAATTGGAGGTTTAAAATAATTGAAGCGATTTTCACTATTAAAGTCCCCTTCAGGAACATATCTGACCAAAATAATCAGCTAATGAAATAACTTGGAAATCCAGACCACACAAAACAGATGTGTAAAATGTTCAGTACAGAGCCAGTCAGCACTTCGCAAATACTCACTGATGCAGACAATATTCTGTAAGGTTTCAAACGTATAACCAGATGGCGCATGATTTCTGAAATATCATGGCACCAAATGAGAATTTACAAAAGGCTACCAAAAAGTAAGCTGGACATATTTACAGCAGAGAGGCTGTGGAACCACTTAGGCCTGGACTCAAATTTGGATTCCAGGCTTGCTGTGCCACCTGGAGCAAATTACATGGTCTCATCAAGCCTCAGTGTTCTCTTCTCTAAAATGGGAATAATAAGAGTAGTCCTCTAACTCGGTAGATTGGTGTGGGATTAAAATTCAGAATTGCATGTAAAGCACTTGACTAACTATATTTTCTAGCATATAACCAGTTGTCATCAAGTTGACTCCGACTCATGGCGACCCCATGCATGTGAGAGTTGAACTATGCTCCATAGCATTTTCAATGGCTGATTTTTCGGAAGCAGATCTACAGGGCTTTCTTCCAAGGTGTCTCTGAGTGGAGTCAAATCTCTAACCTTTCAATTAGCAGCCAAGCATGTTAACCGTTTGCACCCTCAGATATTTCCTCTAACACATAACCCATTGCCATCAAGACAACTTCAACTCACAGAGACCCTATAAGACAGAGTAGAACTGCCCATATGGTTTCCAAGGCTGTAATTTTTATAGGAACAGGCTACCACATCTTTCTCCTATGGAGAGGCTGGTGGGTTCGAACCGCCAACCTTTTGGTTAGTAGCCGAGGGCTTAAACACTGTGCCATCAGGGCTCCTTACTAGCGCATAGTAAGCACTTAATAAATGAAAACTACTAGAAACTATTGTCTTGCAGGTAATGTCTATAAAAACTGGGAACTTAAAATAATTTTAAAACTTAGAAAACAATGAAAACCTCTATGAGTACATATCTGACTCCCAAAACAGGTAATGGATCATCTTGGAAATCCAGACCACTTGGAACAGGTTTGTTAAAATGCCAGGGACCGGGTTCATACCCAGCTGACACTCAATAAACATTTATTGATACTGACCGTGATTTCCTAAGGTTTAAAATAAAAAGTCTGGAAGAATTACCAAATCACTTGTGGTTATTCCTGAAATATTATGACATCAAAGTGAAAATTCAAAACACTACCCCCCAAAGGAGCCCTGGTGGTGCAGTGGTTGAGAACTTGGCTGCTAATCAAAAGTTCGAATCCACCAGCCACTCCTTGGAAACCCTATGGGGCGTTCTACTCTGTCCTGTAAGGTCACTATGAATCAGACTTGACTCGAAAGCAACGGCTTGGTACCCCCTCAAAAATAAATAAATAATATGGATACCAATTTTGTTTTAAACAGACTGGAATGACCTTAAACAGAGGTTCATAAAATTATTAAAGCCAGAATTAAGAAAGATTTCCTAGAAATGGAGGGGCCTCACCAACCTCAGAGAGAACCTTCTTGATCTGCCATCCTGTTGACTCTGCAGGGTAAGGTCATAATGCCAGGAGAGCTGTCTGTGGATTCCCAGGGTGAGACCACCAACTCTTCCCATTTAGCTAAAGGGCTGCCAAATTATAACGGAGCCCTGTCTGATTGACTAATTTAGAGTCAAATTCAAACAGATGATCTCACAGGGGAGGGCTCCCACACATAGAGAAAACTGGGGAAGAAAAGAGTTGACAATTTTTCTTTTTATCAAGGTAGAGTTTGCAATGTAACAGTGATTAAATTGTAGAGGAGGCCTTTAACAGAGTTCACTGTGGCCTTGTGCTAACTCTCTGAAATACGTCGTTTGCTTTCTAATCTTTCTGTAATTTCAGCCTAGAAATTACCATTTATTTTAGAACTCTCTCTCACATGGGGTGAAAAAAGCAGCAAAATTGATGGAATGCAGCCAGTCATTGATTAATTCATTCTAGTCTCTCTTCTAGGTAGGCTGCAACTCATGGCAGAACAAAACATCTTTATAATTGCTGGTATACATGATCCCATTGTTGAGGTCACTGTATGTTCTGAATGCCTTCCATCCTAGGGGGAAGAACTATATTGGGAAATATTCTGTTGTGTTATATAGGATTTTCATTGGCTAATTTTTGATGTAGATCACCAGGCCTTTCTTCCTAGTCTGTCTTAGTTTGCAAGCTCTGCAGAAACCTGTCCACCATGGGTGACCCTGCTGGTATTTGAAATATCCATAGTGTAGCTTCCTGCATCACAACAACATGCAAGCCACCATAGTATGACAAACTGACAGACAGGTGGTGGGTCTTCTAGGTTGTTGTCTGTTGTTGTTAGGTGTTGGTTCTGACTCACAGCCACCCTTTAGACAACAGAAAAGGCAACCAAGATGTTGCCTCAGTCCTTGAGTATAAGTCCATAATCTTTACAGCTAAACTTCAAAAATTAACCACTTGCACTTTACTAAATGCCAAATAAATTGAATCTGGATCACGTAATATGCTAGTGCTGTGTGTGTTCAGTAACACACACACACACACACACACCCCTAGGTGGAAAGAAAAAATGAATCAGCAAGGGGTATGGCCCTGGCTTGCTTTCCATGTTCATTTGAGCTTTGCTGGTGCATTATAGGAGGCACAAATTAACTCTGTGTGAGAAAGGGGATTCATCTCCAAATGATAGAGGCTTGATTGCAGGTGGGTATGAGAATGCAGGGTTTATGGAACCTCAGTCTTTTATTTATTTATTTTGTAATATCCTTTGTTGAAACTGCAGGCCTGTAAGCTTAGCCAGGCTTCCTACTGTTTCTTTTGAGGAACACACTTTGGGGTCTCCTCAGTCTCCTGGCTTCACGTTTGCATGACTGAGTTGGGATAGACAGAAGCCTGGTAGCTCTTAGCCCAGGAGTCAACATGGAGATTAACTTTGCACCTGTATTAGAATAAAATGCTTAGCAAACTTTTAAGCCAAATTTGTTATTGTGTTGTTAGTCAGTCTTCCTAAAAAAAGGTAATTCTATAAGTATATTTCGCATAAATCCATTTTCTACTTCAGTGTAGTATAGGTCTTCCGCTTACTCTTTTGGTACCACTGGTCCCCTCAATAGCTTGGCAACAAAAACTCCACTGAAATGAGATCAAGAAACGAGATCATTTATACTGGCAGGGAAGAAATTCAAAGTGTAATTTTTAAAAAGTTATAAATATGGCTCACATATGGCATGTGACAAATATTTAACTCATTACTGAGGGAACCAACTGAATAGCAACGCTGGTGTAAACAGCTATTGAGGAACTGAATATGTCTAGGTGTTGAAGAACAAATCTTGGAATAAAATTGCTAGATTAGATGAAGAACTGGTTAATGTCATAGAGTATTATGAAGTATAATAAAGTATAACCTTTAGGGTTATCTTCATTACTAGACAGAAATCATGTGCATCACTACTGGATAAAAATCTACAAGTTTACATGTAACTTCTTAGTCTTGCGCCTTAAGCAACAGTATGTCACATAAAGGCTGATTCCCCTTGAGAATCAAATCATCCTTGGGTGGGCCTGTTAGAAAATGCTCCAGTAAGACACCCTCTTACAACAAAGACCCCCCAAAAAAGTGATTCAATTATATACAGCAATCTGGGAGCCCTGAACATCAAAGGCAGAGTTGAGGAACTGGACTGAGTGGCAGGGGGAGGGAGAGACAGTTCAGAAGCAGCAAAGAGTTGCCAGACCTGACCCAGCGAAAGCCTGAGCCCTTTAGGCCTGATCAGCTCGGGGGTGAGCGGTGAGGCAGGCAAGCAGCCGTGCTCAGGAGGCGCATTTTCCACACCGGGAGAGACCCAGCACCAGAGAGTCTATACAGCCACCAAGAACCAGAGAGAAGCAGCCCTCCACGAAAGGTAAGTATTGTGTATGGCTTATCGCACAGATCAAAAATACCCGCTTAGGGAAAAACCTCTCTCCCATGAATCAGAAACACCACCCTTAGGGAAAACCTTTCTCCCATTTACCTCCCTGCTCCCTGCTCCCTGCTGCACTGGGTCCCAGACCTGCTTCAGCAATTGCCGAGTCCCCTGGGCGGGAAGTAGGATCCCTCACATACCTGGAGTCATTCTCCCTGCCTTGAAGAATGAACAAATTAACAAACAGGGGAAAAAATAAACTGCCGGCTCCCCTAAGCCAGGAACCCAGGATAGGCACAGCTCCTTTGCCAAGGTACAGGCATAAGGGATCCATGGACTTTGAGTGCCTTTCCCCCTGCATAGACTTGTGTGGGCCCATCTCAACAGGTAGGCCCTCCTTACTACAGTACAACAGGGTATATACCGGAACTCTAACTTCAACTGTTTCACTTGTGAAGTGGTAGGTTCTTGACATTTGACACTGCTCTGCCTGTTAAGCAGGGTCTTCACCTACCCACATCAGGGGCCTGAGGACTGGTGGCTCCACCTAGCCACCTGTGACAGGGGCCTATGAATAAGAGGTGCCCCCCAGTCCTTACAGCCAATAGCATTAGGTGATCATAGTCCAGCTGCAAAAGCCACCAACCACCTATGTGCTCTAGGGAACAGGGACACGCCTTCCTCCTGGACACTCACGGGTGGCCCTCAGCCCCCGACCTTGCTCAAAGTGTGTCCCCCTGCTGCAGCCAGATGCCTGTGCCTACACCAATAACCCATGCCTGTCTAGGACTGTGAGAGCCTACACCACACATTTGGTGGCTATCTACCTGGGCACCTGAGCTGAATCCATACAGGAGGAGTGGCCGGACTCCTGAGCTCACATACCTAGGAACGAATCTAACTATCTGGTGACAGGACATTAGAGCTTTTAAGGTGCCAATAATCTAACTAGCTGATACGAGCAGCCTATCTGGGCAAATCAAAACAAAACAAGAAGCTAGGACACAGTAAGCAAACATAAAATAAATAAATATAATAACTTATTGATGACTCGGAGACAACAGTCAATAACAAATCACATAAAGATGCAATCCATGATGGCTTCGACAAGCTCCCAATAATAAAGAATCTAGAAATTTTCCAGAAGAGGAAAATTTCTTGGAATTATCAGAGGCAGAATACAAAAGATTAATATATAGAACTCTTCAAGAAATTAGGAAGGAAATTGAGCCAAATGCAGAACACAGAATAGAGGAAATTAAAAAGATTAGAGAAGAGCATAATGACAAATTTAACAGACTGCAAGAATCCATAGAGAGACAGCAATCAGAAATCCAGATTAACAATAAAATGTCAGAATTAGACAACTCAACAGAAAGTCATACAAGCAGAATTGAGGCAATGAAAGTCAGAATTAGTGAGACTGAAGATAAAGCACTTGACACCAACTTATTTGAGCAAAAATCAGATAAAAGGATTCAAAAAAATGAAGAGACCCTAAGAATTATGTGGGACTCTATGAAGAGGTATAACTTATGAGTGATTGGAGTACCAGGACAGAGGGGGGTAACAGAAAATACAGAGGGAATTGTTGAAAATTTGTTGGCAGAAAACTTCCCTGATATTGTGAAAGATGACAAAATATCTATCCAAGATGCTCATTGAACCCCACATAAGACAGATCCTAAAAGAAAGTCGCCAAGACATATTATAATCAAACTTGCCAAAACCAAAGACAGAGAGAATTTTAAGAGCAGCTAGGGATAAACAAAAAGTCATCTACAAAGGACAGTCAATAAGAATAAGCTCAGACTACTCAGCAGAAACCATGCAGGCAAGAAGGCAATGGGATGACATATATAAAGCCTTGAAGGAAAAAAACTGTCAGCCAAGAATTATATATCCAGCAAAACTGTCTCTCAAATATGGTGGTGAAATTAGGACATTTCTAGATAAACAGAAGTTTAGGGAATTTGCAAAAACCAAACCAATATTACAAGAAATACTAAAGGGAATCCTCTGGTTAGAAAATCAGTAACATGAGATAATAACCCAAGACTAGAACACAAAACAGAGCAACCAGATATCAACCCAGATAGGGAAGTCACAAAAGGAAATCAAAGCTAAAACACTGAAATAGGGAAACAGATACCAATATGTAAAAGATGACAACATTAAAACAAAAAAGAAGGACTTAAAAAATGTAGACAGAGTTTTTTCATATGGTGAGGAAGTCAAGGCAATATAAATAAATAAAAGACTGGTATAACCTTAGAAAAATAGGGGTAAATATTAAGG
>NW_004443980.1:2726398-2754422 GCF_000243295.1 Trichechus manatus latirostris
TCAGTCACAGAAGGACAAATATTGTATAAGACCACTATTATAAGAACTCAAGAAAAGGTTTAAACACAGAAGAAAACACTCTTTGATGGTTACGAGGTTGGGGTGGTACCTTTAGGTGGGCTTGAAACTCTAACTTTTCAGTTAGCAGCCGAGTGCATTAACCGTTTGCAACACCTAGTCAGAATTAACTTGATGGCAACTAGTTAACCCACATCACAAAAACCATGAAGCAGTTTAGCAGACTTGGCTGCCTCAGCAGCCTGTGGGCCTGTCATGCTGGTTAAAAGCCAGCAGGAGCAGAGGGATGAGGTGCCCTGGCCAGAACCCAATGCAAAAGACTTCACAGCTGCAAAGTGCTGTCTGTCCTGTGAATAAGCACTCAGAGCACTCCCCTCGCCCCCGCCTTTAATAGTTTAAGGGAAAAAAAAGTTCAACCTAGAATTCAATAAACTTTGGGAACCAGCTTTCTGAAAATCGTATTTACGTCTTTTTTCAGTTGCCCTCACATCTTTGTTGCAGGCCTTAGAAAAACTGGACTTCTTGCAAAAGGTGCAAAGAAAACCCTGCCCAAGGACAAAGCTCTTGCTCCTCCCTGAAGTGACTGAGTCACAACTGGTCCACTGCTCGGGCAGAGAGTGGGAGCCCTCACATACGAATCTTTGCCACACACATACAAACCATTTTTATTACCTCATAAACTTGATTAATCTTCACAATACAGCAATTATGTCCTTTCTTTCTTTCCTAACCAACATAAACTTTCCCTAATTTTTAGGGTGGATCGACAGGAGGCCGTGGAATGCTGATTAAAATGGAATGTCAAGCCCAATTGCATTTTACAATCCAAATTCTTTATGGAGTCAGAGAAAAACTGCACTGGCCTTCACCAAGCAGGTCCTTCAGCGCCTTGTCTTCCATCCAAAGAGCTGGAGTATTTTACCAGCTGGTCATTAATTTTTAAGCATTTTAAAAATTGAGAAAAGCCATTCATTTGCAAAGACATTTAACTACCCCAACCCTCAGCCCTGTGCTGAAAGCCGAGAACTCACAACATCTAGAAGCATGTTTGCCTCCGTCAGACCTTCCATTTGAAAACAAGTATTTATTTGAAACGAACTGCTGTCAAAATTCAAATCCCTGAAAGCCAAAAGAAATCATTCTTTTTGACTTCAGAGCCACCTGTGGTATGATCTGCTGCCCTGCAAATTGACCCAGTGAGGACTGAGGAGGTTATAGCTGAGGTATCCTTTCCAAAGCCAAATAGCCTATATCCTATGGGATACCTGAAAATAACTCCCAGTTTAGCTTTTTGGAATGAAGCAAATGTTTAAAGTAGCCCGAAGTGCAGCTTCAGTGTTTACAGCAGCCCGGCTGCCTCTGGAGCTGGCGCAGGGGCCGGGGGAAGAAAGTGGCAGTTTCTCTTTGAAGCCTGCTGCTGTGAGTCCAGGGCAACCAGACTGCAGGGGAGGCTCCTCTCCAGCCTGGGGCCTGCTCCAGAGCGCCCGCCCGAGATGGAAGGCCGTCCTCTCGCTGCTTTCTTGAAGGTAGACAAGAGGGAGAAAAAAAGAAACACAGAAGACTAAGCTGGAAATTTTAGGACTCTTGATTCAAACACTTTTGTGACAATGAAATTTTAAGGGAGCCAGCTGCCTGCAGCAGGGTGGAACAATGGTGCCCACTAAGCACACTGAGGGGAAAGGTGGACCTTTTATTTTCTGCCCTGATAAAGAAATTGTGGACCAGGAAATAAAGGGAAGAGGTGCCTGAATGGGAAGAGTTCTCCAATGGGTTAGTTCAGTTTTTGTCTTTGGTAATGAACTACCAGGGAACCCACCACCCCTTTGCCCTCCAAAAACAAACAGTTGTCATGTGGAGTCAATTCCAACTCATGATGACCCCATGTGTGTCAGGGCAGAACTGTGCTCCACAGGGTTTTCAGTGGATGATTTTTCAGAAGTACATCACCAGGCCTTTCTTCTGAGGTACCTCTGGGTGGACTCAAACCACCAATCTTTCAGTTACCAGCCGAGAGCATTAACTATTTGTAGCACCCAGGGACTCCAAGGAACCCTAACACCCTGTAATGTCCCCTCATTCTCTTCTAAGCATCCCTACAGCCGAGCAGCTCTTGTCCAACTCTGTGGTCTGCAGTGTGTGTCTGAAAAGCACCTCCTCCACCATCCTCTCTCTCAGCTGAAGATGGGCTTTCCTATTTCATTAAGAATATAGAAGAGGAAGCTGGTAATGGGGAACTCAAGGTCGAGAAGGGGAGAGTGTTGACATGTCGTGGGGTTGGCAACCAATGTCACAAAACAACATGTGGATTGTTTAATGAGAAACTAGTTTGCTCTGTAAACCTTCATCTAAAGTACAATAAATATATATATATACATACATATATAGAAGAGGAACTTGCATGCCCCCCAATTCCCTATGTGCTCACCTTTCTGCCTCCAGATGGTGTGTTCTGCCTTCTCCTGTACGAATAGCCCACACTCCTGTGGCCAACCCTCTATTCGTGCAAGAGAACCCACTTCACCTACTCAAGGACATCATCATGGTTTGCCTTCAACCTGTCTGCTGCATCATCAACTTTTACTCTCTACTACAGTATTCCTTCTGTCTTCCCTTTTTTACAGAAAAAAAAAAGGAAGACCGGAGAATTGATGCAGTCAAACTGCGGTGTTGGTGAAGAATACTGAATATACCACAGGCTGTCAGAGAACGAACAAATCAGTCTTAGAAGAAACACTACCAGAATTCTTGTTAGAAGTAAGGAATGCGAGACTTCGGCTCACTTACTTTGGGCATGTCATCAAAAGACTGATTGCTAGAAAAGGACAACGTGTGTGGTAACGCAGAGGCTCAGCGAAAACGAGGGAAGCCCTCATGAGATGGCGTGACACAATAGCCGCAACAGTAGACCTAAACATACCAGTAATGAGGAAGATGGCACAGGATGGCCCAGCGTTTTGTTCTGTTATACGTAGGTCGCCGTAGGTCAGAGCAGACTCAACATCACTAACAATAACAACAGTAATATCCTGACATACAACCATGCTGCAACGTCTCCTATTTCAGGAAAAAAATCATCTCTTAACCCCACCACCAGCTACCACGCCATTTATCTGTTATCCTTTACAACAAAACTCCTTGAAAGCATTGTTTTTATGCCAGTGCTATCCAGTAGATATATAATGCAAGTCACTTCTGTAAAATTAATCTTCCTAGTAGCCACATTGAAAAGGTAAAATGCAAGTGAAACTTTAATAATATATTTTGTTTAACTGAATGTATGCAAAATATTACCATTTAAAACGCAATCATGATAAAAAGCTATTAGTGAGCTAAATTCTTTTTTGTACTAATCCAGTATGAATGCTTCACTTGCAGTACATTTCAATTCAGAGCAGCCACATTTCATGTGCTCAGTAGCCACATGTGTCCGGTGGCTCCCATATTGGACAGTGCGGGTTTGTACTGTCGAAATTTCTCCTCCTGCCCTCTCTTGAACCCACTCTTTTCAGGTTTTCACCACTACTCTACTGAAACTGCTCTTGTCAGTGTCTCCAACAACCTCCATTTTGTTACACCTCGAGGTCAATTCTAAGCCTCTATCTTACTTGACTTACCAGCAATATTTAACAGTTGCTCACTCTTTCCTGCTTGATGAACTTTCTTCACTTAGCTTCCAGGATACCACACAGTCCTGGTTTGCCTCCAACCTCACTGGTTGCTGCTGCAATATTAAATATGGAAAATTAAAAAATAAAACTTGTTTTAAAAAGGTTTAATAGTGAATGATATTATTTTTCCAATAATGGTAGGATAGTTAAGTAATGATGATATGAAGAAATGTTTATCTTGTAGTATGCGAAAAGAGTGGGATATTAAATTCTGTATCTGGGTAGATGAATCCTGATAGAACGGGAGAAAAATGTGGAACAGAACTTCAAATTCTTAAAAAAAAAAAAAGACTTACTGGACCTGTTGAGACTGGGGAACTCCCTAAGACTATTGCCTTGAGATGTTCTTTAAATCTTGAACTGAAACTAACCCCTGAGGTTCCCTTTTATCTAAATAACAAATTGCCTCATGAAATAAAGAACATCACCTGTGAGTACTGTACTCCTCTAAAAAAAATCATCTGTATAAGACCAAATGATCAACAAGTACTTTAAAACAAAGATGAGAATATAACGGGGCCGGGAAACGAGATGAATGGAAATGGAACAACCAGAACAGAAATAATGAGAATGTTCATGCATTGTGAAGAATGTAACCAATGTCAGTGAACAATTTGTGTAGAAACTGTTGAATGGAAACCTAAACTGCTGTGTAAACCTTCACCAAAACACAATTAAATGTTATTTTAAAAAATTCTATATCTGGTAGAATCACAACTTATAAAAGGAACAATAACTACACACAAAAAAAGACTGGAAGAAAAGACACTAAAAATTAGCATTTTTGAATGGCATTACTATGGACAGTATTAGTTTTGATATTTCTTAAAATAAATATGTATTATTTTTACAATAAACAGTATTACCTTATTTTTGTAAATAAACAGTACATTATTATCACACTGAATTGTAATGCCATCATTAAACTCACATATATACTTGAGTCTGTTTCTAGACTCTTCTCTGTTCCACTAATTTGTCTTTTCCTCTGCAAGTAGGATTTAATTTTTATTATGGTAGTGTTAGAGTATGCTGAAATACCTGGGTAAATATCTTTTCACTATTTTTTTCCAAAAATTTATTGACAAGTCTTATGCACTTTTTCTTCCATAGAGTTCTATAGTAAACTATAGTTTCCTAAAACTTCTCATTTATGATCAATTGAAATAGCATTACGTTTGTTTATACATTTGAGAGGGACTGACAAAAACACATGAAAAGGATGTTCTCTGCAGCAAAGTTTAAAATAGTAACAAATTTGAAATAGCCCAAAGTTATAACCCAATGGAAAAGTGGTTACGTAAGTTATGGTATATCCACATGTTGCTAACTAGTCTCCAATAGACCATAGCGCTTGGGATTCATGCTCTTGTCTTGTATCCTCTCACACTGAATCAAAGCTGGCCTTTGGGACCAATAGATTGGTCTTACGAAGCTTTGTAGATTCTACCTTTGTCACTGAGACAACATGCTCTGGAGGAAGATGGCTGCCATGTACGAAATCTAAATACCCTAAGACCTTCCTGCTGTAAGAAAGCCCAAGCTAGCCAGTTAGAGGCCATGTGGAGGGAGAGAAATGCCCAGCTAGTCTCAAGCTGTTCCACTCATCATAGCTGAGGTACCAGAAACAAGTAAAGGAAGAAGCCATCTTGGATATCCAACTCAGCTGGGCCTAGGGCTCCAGTCCTAGCCACCATATGACTGTAGAATCATGAGTGGCGTCAAGTGAGAACCACACAGCTGAGCTTAGTCAATCCATAGAACTGTGAGGGACAAAATAAATTGTCATTTTATAACCACAACAGAAATTGGTATCTGGAACTGGAGAGCTAACAGAACGAAACCTAAATATATGACGTTGACTTTGGACCAGGCAGTGAACAGATGCCAGAAGGACTTGAGAAGACTCTTAACTGAGGTTGGAAAGACAATGAGAATATTGTTATTGGAGACTGAAAGTGTACTGGTGAATAGTTCGGTAATATGTTAGCCATGGTAATGTGAAAAATAGAAAATGTTCTTGATGAACTGGTGAATTTAGCTAAGGAGATTGCCAGGCAGAACAGTGAAAGTGTCAAATAGTTCATTTTAGCTGCATATGTTTATTGTAGCTTTGTTTATTGAAGTATACTGATAAGACTTTTTTTTATTGTATGAAAGATTGCTCTTGAGCACTTCAAAACGTTATCATACTGGGAAAATATTACATATAAACCAACCTGACTCTTAACATTATATGGATTTTATTCCCCTATTGATAAATCACATTTGAATTAATTGGCATAAAATAAACTCATTTTATAGCAGAACAGACTGTGCAACAAAAATGTTAATGGTGTTTATCCCTGGGAGGTAAAACTATAGGTAATTTTAATTTCTTTTTTATGATTTAACCTTATTTTTTAAATTTTATGTAATGTGCATTATTTTTGTGATTAGAAAGAAAAATGTTATTTTTTTACAATAAGTGAGACTTCTTCCTTCTTTTGTAGCTCCTCACACTCTTGCAATAGGAACTTAGTTCTGTGGTCAGTTTTTCACAAACAGTATCTTCAAATGGTTGACCACTTTGGCCACAGCCAACTTCTTGGTATTCTGTAGAATTTAGAAATTAATTGAACTTAGGAAATAGTTGAAAAATACTGATTTACATGCTCCTTAGGAGTGAGGATGGTGAAACTTCATCTTGCTTACTTTGGGCATGTCATCAGGAAGACCATTCCTTAAAAAAGGGCATCATGTTTGGTAAAGTAGAGAGTCAGAGAAAACAAGGGAAACCTTCAATGAGATGGAGTGACACAATAGCCACAATAGTAGACTAAAACATAGCAATGATCATGAAGATTGTGCAGGACTGGGCAATGTTTCATTCTGCTATATATAAGGTCACCATGAGTCAGAGCCAACTCAACAGCAACAAACAACAAACAGTAGATACGGAATGAAGAATCAAGTTGCAGTCTCAGATCTTACACCTGAGATTAGTTTTTCTATAGAAAAATATCTTTGTGGTCTACGGTAGTTTAATCACTTGTACTTGTGAGGGTGTCCAGCTCCTTCAAGGGCATCAGTGTTGGGCACTTCACTCTTCTAAAGAGCAGTTTGCCCATCCATCTGTGCACTGTGCTCAAAGTCTGGAAAACTCAAGCCCTCTAAAAACAAAATCCATCTATGAGCAATGAACTCTGCTTCTTCTTTACCTCCTCTGGTTTAGCCAGGCTATATGTGTATGTACTATGAGCAGAGTGTAGAATTCTTTCAGCCCCAGGAGATGGGAGCAATCAAGAGAGCAGGAGGCTTGAGTAGGAGAGGAAATGGTTATTTTACTAAATATAAGAAAGTTGTCACATTGCAAGAATTTTGTAAGCTATTCAAGAAGTAGTTGCTTTTAACCTGTCTCCTAGGATATTAATTTAACTCTTCTAAGGATGACTTTCCAATCTTAGCTCTGCTTTTCTGAAGTAACAGAAACGATTTCTTTTTTAAGTGACTGGGGAGAGGTTTACTTCCCTGATCTATGTTCAGTTCCTGAAACAAACTGAAGGAACAAATACACTGAAGGAAAAAGCAGGACTAAGAGATCCAGAGATGCCTTCTGCCCATCCCTTCGACCATATTATCCAAAGAAGGGTACTCACCACAAGGCAAGGTAGTCATCTCAGTTTCCATTATTCTTGGCATGTTCATCAAGTGGGATTTCAATTACAGCCCTCTTTCCCCTGATTGCAGGGGCCATTTGGGCCTAAGAAAGCTCACTCTTAATTCTACCCAAGAAAGAGAATATCATATTCCAGTTTGGTGGTTGAATGCACCAGATGGATACACAGGCCTAGACACTGGAGGGTTGTGAACTCTGTGGAGCCCATGATTGCTGGAGAAAATGCTGAGATTTAAGCTCTTGGAGGAGTTCTCTGAATAGATGACCACTCCTTAAGTACGGGCTGTGCATAGTGACTCTTCTAAAGAGTACAATATGGAAAAGTGTGGGAGGGCAGAAAGTATAACTTTGGAGTGGAGAAACCTGAGAAACACTACCTCAACCAGGTGATCAAGGTCAACATCAATGGTGATAAGTCATGTTGATAATATGTAGCCTTGATATGGTGTCATGAAAATGCACTTTACCTCTGTAGTCTTCCTTCCAAAAACTCCTAACCCCGATCTTATAATGAGAAAAACATCAGACTAATCCCAATTGAAGGATATCCTTTAAAACAGCTGACCAATACTCCTCAAAACTATCAGTTATCAAGAACAAGGAAAGTCTGAGAAATTGTCGCAACTAAGAGGAACCTATGAAGACAGGATAACTAAATGTAATATGGTATTCTGAATGGGATCCTAGAACATAAAAAGGACATTAGGTAAAAACTAAAAAAATATATATAGTGTGGACTTTAGTTAATAATAATGTATCCATATTAGTCCGTTAATTGTGACAAATGTATTATACAAACATAGGGTGATAATAATAACATCAGTGAAGGGTATGTTGGAATTCTCTATACTATCTTCACAATTTTTCTGCAAATCTAAAACTGTTTTTAAAAAGTTTATTAAATTTAATATAAGAGAAAAAAGACACATTACATACAGGAAAAACAAAGATAAAAATAACAGCAAACTTATCATCAGAAACTACAAACCAGAAGAAAATGGAGAGACATCTTTAAAATGCAGATAAAAAAATAAATCAGCTTAGAAATCTGTTTCCCAGGGAAATATCTGATAAAAATGAAGACGCTGCTAGATGTTAATGGAATAAAATGTGGGCAGGAGAAAGAAGGTGTATTTGGGAACTCTCTGTACTTTCTGCTTAATTTTTCTATGAATATAAAACTGCTCTAAAAAATAAACTCTATTAGTTTTTTTAAATGAAGGAGAAATAAAGATTTCTCAGACAAACAAACACTGAGAAACTCCATTGCCAGTAAGCTTGTCCTATAAGATATGTTCAAGAAAATTCTTCAGGAAGAAGGAATGTGATACAATACAGAAAACTGGATCTACACAAGCAAATGAAGAGCGCTGGAAAAGGAATAAATGAAGATTTAAAATGCATTTTTCTTATTCTTAAGTGCTCTAAACGATGATGTAGAGCAAAAACAACACAAGTTTTCTCACAGCATATATGAAATTAAAATATATGACCAAAATAGCACGAAGTATAGGATGGATGGAAGAGTTAACCATATACTGATATAAGGTCCTTATATTACATGTAAAACAATATAACATTATTTCAAGGTAGATTCAGTTAATTAAAGATATATATTGTAGCTCTAGGGGAACAACTAAAAGTAAAAATAAAAAGATGTATAATTAACTAGCCAATAATAAGATAAAATAAAATTATAAATAATTTCAATTATTCCAAAAAAAGAAGGCTGACAAAGGCAAAAACAAACAAATAACAGATATCCAGCAAATTGGCAGGTTTTAATTCCATTATATCAATAATAACATTAAATATAAACAATATCAACACACCAGTTAAAAGACAGAGATTGTCAGTTTGGGGAAAAAAGCAAGATTCAACTATATGCTGTCTACAAGAAACAGACTTAGAATATAAAGACATAGATTCACCAAGATAGAGGCATTCTAAAAGTAAAACGATAGAAAAATGTATACCATACAAACTATAATCAGAAGAAAGCTGGCATAGTTACGTTAATATAAAACCAAGTACACTTTAGAACAAGGAATTTCATCAGAGATAAAGAGACAAAGGGGTAAATTCTCCAAGAAGATGTTACAATCCTACATGTGTATTCACATAATAACAGAGCTTCAAAATTGTTGAAGCAGAAATTGATGGAACTTAAAGGAGAAATAGACAAATCCGCACTTATAATTGGATATTTCAACACTCCTCTATCAGTAATTGATAGAACAAATAGACAGAAGACCTGATCATTGCTATCAACCAACCTGACCCGACATTTAGAGAACGTTACACCCAACAACAGCAGAATACACATTCTTTTCAAGTGCGCTTGTAACATTCATTAAGATAGATCACATTTTGGTTCATAAAAAAGTACTAAATTTAAAAGAATGGAAATCATACTAAAAATGTTCTCTGATATATTAAAATTAAAGTAGTAATCTATATAGAAAGGTATCTGGAAATCCCCCCAAATACTTGGAAATCAAACAAGTCACTTCTAAATAACACATGGGTCAAAGATAAATTTAAGGAAAATTTTAAAATATTTTGAACTAATACAACAAATAAAAATAAATAAAATGAAAATATAACATCAAAATGTATAGAATGAATATCTAAAGTACTGCTTAGAGAAAAAAATTAGCATTAAATCCTTATGTCAGACAAAAAGAAAGTTCTCAAATTAAATGATACAAACTTCTACCTTAAGAAACTAGCATAAAAAGAATAAATTAAACCCAAAGCAAGCAGAAGGCAATAAATGATAAAAATCAAGTAAAATCAATGAAATTGAAATCAGAAAATTAATAGAGAAAATTAACTCAAAGTTGGTTCTTTAAAATAAAATCAATAGATTAATAAAAAGGTCTCTGAGTGAAGTAAGTGGTTTAGGCTCAACTACTAACCTAAAGGTTGACAATTCACACTGACTCAGTTGTATCATGGAAGAAAGACCTGTAATCTGTTTCATAAAGATTATAGTCAAGAAAGCCCTACGGAACAGTGCTCTGTGTAACACATGGAGTCACTACGAGTCACAGTCAACTCTATGGCAACAAGTTTGTTTTTTTCTTAGTTAGACTTTTGTTTTTAGGTGCTGTTGAGTCAGTTTTAGCTCATAGTGACTCTATGCACAACAGAACGAAACACTTCCTGGTCCTATGTCATCCTCACAATCATTGCTATGTTTGAGCCCACTGTGGCAGCCACTGTGTAAATCCATCTTGTTGAGGGTCTTCTTCTTTTTTGCTCACCCTCTACTTTACCTAGCATGATGTTGTTCTCCAGGGACTGGTCCCTCCTGATAACATGTCCAAAGTACATGAGATGAAGACCTGCCATCCTTGTTTCTAAGAAGTTAATAACACAAAATTAATCATAGCCTAAACATAAAACATAAAGCTAGAAAACTCCTAGAAAAAAAAAATATGTACGAGAAACCTATATGACCCTGGGTTAGACAAAGAATTCTTAGATAAAACATCAAAAGTACAATCCATAAAAGAAAACGTTCATCAATTGTACCAATGCATCAAACTTCATCAAAATTAAGACTTTCTGCTCAGAAAAACATAGTTTAAGGAAGTAAAAAGGAAAGCCAAATACTGGGAAAAATTATTTACAAATAACATATATGTTAAAGGACTTATGTCCAGAATATACATGAAACTCTTAAAATTCAATAATAAGAAAACAAACAATCCAATATAAAAATGGATAAAAGCTTAGAACAGACACTTCATCAAAAAACACATACAAATGGCAAAGAAGCACATGAAAAGATGCTCAACATCGTCATTAGGGAAATACAAATCAAAAACAATATAAGATACCACTGCTTACCTACTTAAAAAAAAAAAAAAAAAAAAAAAAAAAAAAAAACTCCTTGCAATACCAACAGCTGGCAAAGATCCAGAGCAACTGAAACCCTCATACATTGCTGGTGGGAATATAAAATGTCACATTCCCTTTGGAAAACAATTTGGTAGTTTCTTATAAAGTCAAACCAATACTTACCATGTGATCCAACAATCCTACTCCTAGCATTTTACTTGAGAGAAATAAAAACCTATGTTCACACAAAAATGTGAATGTTTATAGCAGCTTAATTCATAATCACCAAAAATTGGAAACAACACGAATGTCCTTCCATAGTGAATGGTTAAACAAACTGTGGGACATCCATACAATGGAATACCACTCAAAAATAAAATGAATACACTATTGATACATGCAACAATATTGATGAATCTGAAATGTATTTTGCTAAGTGAAAGAAGTCAGTCCCAAAATGCTACATACTATAGATTCCCTTTATATGATATTAAGGAAAAAGCAAAGCTATAGGGATGGCGGTGTCCCTAGGTGGTGCAAACAGCTAATGTGCTCAGCCACTAACGGGAAGGTTAGCAGTTCAAATCCACGCAGAGGTGCCTCAAAAGAAAGACCTGGTGATCTACTTCAGAAAAATCAGCCATTAAAAACCCTATGGAGCACTGTTCTACTCAGACATACCTGGTGTCACCATGAGCTGGAGTCAACCTGATGGCAACTGAGGGTCGGGCTGGGGAACAGATCAGTGGTTGCCAGGGTTGGGAGTGGGAAGAGAGGCTGACTACAAACACACAGTTTTCCAAGTAATGGAACTCTCTTTATGTTGATTTTGGTGATGGATACACAACTCTATGCATTTGTCAAAACTGTACACCAAAATAAAAGGTCTTTTAATCAAAGGAGAAGATAGAACTGAAGAAAAAAGTCCATCCTGTATAAACTTCCTCGCCCTACAGAAGGGGTCCTGCTCCCAGGAAAAATCATTGCCCCTACCAAGTCATCACAGGTCACCAAGGCCTCGGGTAAGCTATTTATCACTGCACTGCACAGAAGCATTGGTCGGGGGAGTGCACTCTAAGTCAAAACAGTCAAATCAGATATATCCTGACACCCCCTCTCCAAGTAGTAAACATTCCTGATAACAGAGGAGCACAGCAGAACGTTGGAGCAAATGTAACAGCTCTTTTCCCCTTCTATAAACCTGGGGCTGGAAAGTCTACAAATGTGCTATTTCAGCTGTTTTAAGCAGCTTATCGTGATTTTCTGAAAGTCTGGCCTCAAGACTTTAGATTCCTTCTTAATAACATTTAATGCTACCATTATGTAATTGAATCCAGTTTGTCAGTGCAATGGGAATAGCATTAAACTGTAATTCATTTCACTGTCTTCTAGCTTTCAGACCCTCAAGTCCCAGAGTCGAGAATACCAGGAACTTGAAGCAAGGAATGATCCCAGCCCTTCCCCCTCCCACTGCCCTCCTGGGCCATCCTCGGTTTTTACACAGTGCACTCTCCACTTCATCATCACCAGGACTCTGCAATGTGTCACATTCTCGGAGTGTGTGCATGAGGGACACTTCCTGAGTTACTGAGTCTCAATCTGGGCCCAGAGCATTTTTGGAAATGGAATCATATCAGGAGATGGTACTTTTGCCATCAAGTGCCCCTGGACATTAAGTACCTGGCACCTTGCCACCCAACATGCAAGTAGCCACTTTATTATTGAAACCACATGTTCATTAGCAGAGTTGGCACCAACTCAACCTCCACTGTCCGAAGTTAATGTTATGTTCCATTATAGTCCAGACAACAGGACAGTGTAGGATACAGTTTGGGCAAGAGAACAAACAGCCTTGCTGGACGAAATCTGAGTCTTCGACTGTTAGAAATACGATCTAGTTTCTATCTCACTGATGTTTCAGAAAGGGACATGTTTTGAAAGAAAACACCATTCTTTCAGTGTTATCTTTGCAAAATTGTATTTAATTCTTTCCACCACTTGCAGAGACAACCAGAGTCCGCAGGCTTCTTGCTGGGCTAATCACTCCATCCCTGAAGATCCATACAAGAGTATTTCACTTAATATAAAGGAGTCACTCAGAATCAGTTAAGAAAGCCTGAGAGAGTTCTGAGAACAGTGTTCTTTTAGAAGTAGGGAGGAGGAATGCTTGGAGAGGAGAGAAGGGAAGGAAAGGAGAGAGGAGAAAAAGAATATAAGCAGAAGAACGACTAGTGCACTCAAAATGAAATCATCAATTCCATGGGCAATTTTCACTTAGATTGCACAAATACTCAGTCCTCAGACATTGTTTATGTTAAAAGGCACGTTTACTCACTGCTTTATCCTGGTGGAAAGACATGGTGGATTTTTTAAAACTTTCTATTGTTTTATTTATTCTCATGTGTGCATCTCACACATAAGTCAGAGGGCTTGAATTTACTTGCATCCCTTAGGGTGAAGCAAACTCACTTTTTGCGTGTATGCTCAGAAAAACTGCAGAAAGTATTTGTCTAAACCCACAGGTTTACGAAAGAGTTTCTTATACCACAGCGTACATTCAAATCCCTTCTTGTTTATACATGACAATCAGGCAACAGACATTTACAAACTTAGAAACCTACGTTGTGGGAAACGGAGTAAAGTATTTTTGCGTTTGGAAAGAGTGGCAACGAAGACTAGTTTCGTTTTTCCCCCAGATGATCCATGAGGTATTATAATCCTCCCATTTATGGCTAGGTCTATTATAATAAAATATTTTCCAGAAATCTGAGGATAATCTAGCCTCGTCAGTTTCTCACAAAAGCAACTATATTTCAACAGGTCATGTAAAAGTGGCAGTCAATAAACTACCTTGAAGAGTAGACCATCCTACCCAGTTTCTTGACAAGTGATTACTTCAACTTCCTGAGAAGCTGGATCTATGGCAGGGCATATGTTTAGGCCCCAAATAAAGCCAGACCACCAAATTATGAGGGGGAAGGACTTTGAAAGAAGAATGGAAAAAGTCAGAATGTAGCCGAAACAACTTACACTTACTTATAGTTTATTATTACTTTTCTTTCGACTCCTATTGTGGCGCGTAATCTTTATAGTGCTGTCCACTGCCATCGAGTCAATTCTGACTCATAGCAACCCCATAGGGTTTCCAAGGCTGTAAATCTTTATGGAAGACAACTGCCACATCTTTCTCCTGTAGAGCTTCTGGTGGTTTCGAACCGCTGGTTAGCAGTTGATCGCTTAATCACTGGGCCACCAGTGCCCTTTTATAGTGTTAGAGGTCTATAAAGGTTCTCATGCACCTCGGCTTATTGTCCTGAGGACCTGAATAGAAAATTCCCACTTCCTGGACTCAGGCACTTTCTCCACGAGTTCAACTCAAAACCTTCTGAAGATAGGAAGCGTCTCCTTTTTCTCTGTAAGCGAGGGGTTAACACTGACAAACAATGAGCTAAATGTGTTCATTGATGCATGTACTTGCATGTCTAGTCGGAACCGCTTCATCAATGCTCATTTTCCATATGACCTTTTACAAGAAGCTCAGAAAGACATCCATTGTTTCCTTGTACTTAGTGGTTTTAAAGACAGAGTCTCCACAACTGAAAAGAGGAGTCAGAGAAGAACGGCCTAGAGCAAAGACAGGACCCTTTGCTCACAAGAAAAGCCAAGGATCAAATCAGCCACAAGATAGTGGCTTAGGAATTGCACCCATTTATGTGAGATATGTAGCGGTTTGGATAGGTCTAAAATACAGCTTTCATGTTCCCAATCAGCTCTTAATAGTCTTCCTAAACTACACTACTTCCTATCCCTACACTTTTCCTTTCAAGCAACAATGGGACGTATGTCATTCATATGGGCTTACCTGGCTAAGCTGACATCAACGCATACTTCTAATGTGTGTCTGTGTAGTTATACGTATAGCTCAAACATCTCAAAGATCATGAAGATTGCACAGGACCAGCAACATTTCATTCTGTTGTACTAAGGTCCAACTGGATGGCAACTAACAACAACAGTGACAGAGCTAAATACATATGCTATATAAACATCAGCTATATATATGCTAATGGGAGGTAGGTCATGATAGGTAAGGATGTTCTGATTTGGCAAACAAACTAATTGTGGTAGATAGTCCCTAAATAATGGCCCCAAACCATCCTGTATGTACATGCTTCTTCTCTCATCACATAAACCAGTTGTCATGCAGTCGACTCTGACTCATAGTGACCCCATGTGTGTCAGATCAGAACTGTGCTCAGGGTTTCCAAAGGCTGATTTTCTGGAAGTAGATCGCCAGACCTATCTTCCAAGGTGCCTCTGGGTGGACTTGAACCTCTAACCTTTCGATAAACGTCAGTGCATTAACTGTTTGCACCACCCAGAGACGGAGCTTATTTCCCTCTCCTTGAATCTGGCCTGCCCTGTGACTGCTTTGACCAATAGAATGTGGAGGAATTAATGTTCTAGGACTTTAGAGCCCAGGCATTAAGAAGGCCTAGCAGCTTCTGCTTCCTTCCATAAGCCTCGAGTTGACCATGTGAGGAGTCCAGGACTCCCTGCTGGAAAGAGAGGTCAAGGGGAGAGTTTCTAAAAGATGAGACCCTCCTCACTGCAGTGGAGAGAGAGGCAACATGGGGAAGCACCAGCCCCAAGATCTCTAGTGCTGGCCACATCTGCAGCTCCAGCCATCTTCTGAAACTGCATGAGAAACACCTGCCAAGCGAGAATCAAAGAACCACTCAGTAGAGGAACCATGGGATGTAATAAAATAGCTTTTTTTTTATTGTTTGATTTAATAATATTTTATTGTGTTTTTGATGAAAGTTTGCACAGCAATTTGGTTCCCATTTGACAATTTCTATACAAACTGTTCAGTGACATTAGTTAAATTTTTCACAATGTGTCAACATTCTCTTTAATTGCATTCTCGTTCTATTTCCATTGCTCTAGTTTCCCTGCCTTCTTATCTTCATCTTTACTTTAGAGTGATTATTGACCTTTTGGTCTCATATAGGTGTTTTTTTATGGAGCACCAGACTCACAGGCAATATCCTTTATTTTGTGTGCCAATCTGTTATTTCGCTAAAAGGTGGCCTCAGGGGATAGTTTTGGTTCAAGGTTAAAAGAGTATCTCAGGGTGATAGTCTCAGGGACTTCTCTAGTCTCAACTGGCCAGTAAGTCTGGACTTTTTAAGAATTTGAGTTCTGTTCTGTGTTTATCTCCTGTTCTATCAGGATCTATCTATTGTGGCCCTGATCAGAACAGTCATTAGTGGTAGCTGGGCACCATCTAGTTCTTCTGGTCTTAGGGTAGATGAGGCCATGGCTCACATAAGCTATTATCCCTGTAGACTAGTTTCTTCTCTAAGACTTTGGTTTCCTACTTTCTCTTTTGCTCCTGATGAGTAGAAACCAATGGTTGTATCTTAGATGGCTGCTCACAAGCTTTTAGACCCCAGATGCTACTCACCTCACTAGGATTCAGAACACAAATTCTGTGAACTCTATTATGCCAATTGACTGAGTTGTCCCATGACACTATGGTTCTAAGCCTAGAAAACCAATCTTGCAAAGTTTTTGGTTATATCTGAGAAGTATTTGTAACTGTGTACTCTATGAATATGTATGTGTGCACACACATATCTGTACTTACATGTACATATAGATACTTCTATGTGGAACACATATACACACCTGTACCTACTCATACACATATATACCTATACACATACATATGTGACCATACACTTGTTTTTTTGGTTATTGTTGGTGTTGTTGCCAAATTATATATGTTATATTCTTTAGCACAAACATCCTTTTCTCTGGTGTGCTTGTGTGTGGCATCATTTACTTTGGTCAAACTATGCTCACTACACCCACATTCAGTGTTATTTTTCCCATCGCCAAAAATAACAAGCATCTATGATCCAGAAAGTGATCCCGCCCCTTCCCCCACCAATCCCTGGTAACCACCAATCAACATTGGTCTTTGTCTTCTTATAAAGGTGGGATTATACAATATTTGTCCTTATGTGACTGACTTAGCATTATGTTCTCCAGCTCCATCCATGTTATAATATGTTTCACAGATTCATCTTTGTTCTTTATGGTTGCATAGCATTCCATTGTATGCATGTACCATATTTTGATTATCCATCCATCCGTTGATGGGCACTTAGGTTATGTCCAGTTTTTGCTCCTGTGAATAATGCTGCAATGAACATGGGTGTGCATTTGTCTGTCTATGTCTCTTTTATTTGATCTCTAGGGTATATAGCTAGGAGTGGAATTACTGGATCATAAGATTTTTTTATTTTTAGTTTTTTGAGGAAGCATCAAATGTTTTCTGTAGTGGTTGTACCATTTTATAGTCCCACCAGCAATGGGTAAGTCTTCTAATCTCCTCATATCCTCACCAACATTTGTTGTTTTCTTTTTTTTTGTTATTTTTTTTTTGTTTTTATCAGTGCCACTTTAGCCACGGTGAGATCTCATGTAGTTTTGATTTGCATCTAACAGCTAATGACAGTAATCATCTTTTCATGTGTTTTTTGGTTGCTTGAATGTCCTCTTTGGGGAAGTGTCATTTCATGTCTTTTGCCCTTTTTTAATTTTTTTTTTTTTGTACTTTTGTTGTTGAGTTGTTGGAGTTTTATATGTATTTTAGAGATCAGACCCTTATCAGATAGGTTGTTTCTGAAGATTATTTCCCAGTCTGTAGGTTGTCTTTTTACTCTTTTCATAAAGTCTTTTGATGATCATAAGTATTTAATTTTTATGAGGTCCCAATTATCTAATTTGTCTTCTGCTACCCATGAATTTGTAGCTATGTTTGTTAGCTTATTTCAAAAAAAAAAAAGAAGATCCCATAGTTTTCTCTCAGAAACTTTATAGTTTTCGATTTAACGTTTTGGTCTTTGATCCATTTTGAGTTAGTTTTTGTGTATAGTGTGAGGTATGGATCCTGTTTCATTTTTCTGCAAGTGGATATCCAGTTTTGCTAACATCATTTATTAAAGAGACTGTTTCTTCCTTATTGAAAGGACTTTGACCCGTTGTTGAAAATCAGTTGTCCATAAATAGACGGATTTATTTCTGGGTTCTTAATTCTATTCCATTGGTCTATGTGTCTATTATTGCCAATACCAGGCTGTTTTGATTACAGTGGGTGTATAGTATGTTTTGATATCAGGGAGCATGAGGCCTCCTACTTTGTACTTCTTCTTCAGTATTGGTTTGGCTATTCAGGGCCTCTTTCCTTTCCATGTAAATTTGCTCATTAGTTTTTCCATTTCAGTAAAGAACATTGTTTGGATTTGTATCAGGATTGCTTTGTATCTGCAGATCGCTTTAGGTAGTATTGACGTTTTCACTATATTGTTTTCCAATCCATAGTCACAGAATGTCCTTGCATTTATGGAGGTCTCTTTTAGTTTCTTGTAGTAGTGTTTTATAATTTTCACTGTATAAATCTTTTATGTCCCTGGTTAGGTTAATTCCTAGGTATTTTATCGTTTTGGGGTCTGTTGTATATGGTACTTTTTCTCCGGATTTCCTTTGGAATACTCCTTGTTCGAACAGAACAAGGGGATAATGCGTGGTTTAAAGTCAGGAAAGGTGTGCGTCAGGGTTGTATCCTTTCACCATACCTATTCAATCTGTATGCTGAGCAAATAATCCCAGAAGCTGGACTATATGAAGAATAACAGGGAATGAGGACTGGAGGAAGACTCATTAACAACCTTCGTTATGCAGATGACACAACCTTCCTCTCTGAAAGTGAAGAGGACTTGAAGCACTTACTGATGAAGATCAAAGACCACAGCCTTCAGTATGGATTTCACCTCAATATAAAGAAAACAAAAATCCTCACAACTGGACCAATAGGCAACATCATGACAAATGGAGAAAAGATTGAAGTTGTCAAGGATTTCATTTTACTTGGATCCCCAATCAACACCCATGGAAGCAGCAGTCCAGAAATCAAAAGACGCATTGCATTGGGCAAATATGCTGCAAAAGACCTCTGTAAAGTGTTGAAAAGCAAAGATGTCACCTTGAAAACTAAGGTGCGCTGACCCAAGCCATGGTATTTTCAATGGCATCATATGCATGCAAAAGCTGTACAATGAATAAGGAAGACCGAAGAAGAATTGATGCCTTTGAACAGTGGTGTTGGCAAAGAATAGTGAATATACCATGGACTGCCAAAAGAACGAGCAATTCTGTCTTGGAGGAAGTACAACCAGAATGCTCCTTAGAAGCAAAGATGGTGAGACTGCGTCTGACATACTTTGGACATGTTGTCAGGAGGCATCAGTCCCTGGACAAGGACCTCTTGCTTGGTAAAGTAGAGTATCAGCGAAAAAGAGGAAGATCCTCAACGAGATGAATTGACACAGTGGCTGCCACAATGGGCTCAAACATAACAACGATTTTGAGCATGGCGCAGGACTGGGCAGTGTTTCGTTCTGTAGTACATAGGGTTGCTCTGAGTCAGAACCTACTCGACGGCACCTAACAACAACAACACTCCTTGTTAGCTGAAAGGAACCCAACGATTTTCGTGTGTTGATCTTGTACTCCGCAATGTTGTTGAATTCTATTAAATCCAACAGTTTTCTTGTGGAATCCTTGGAGTTTTCTATGTATATGATCATGTCATCTACGAATAGAGAGTTTTACTTCTTTCTTTTGGATTTGGATACCTTTGATTTCTCTTTCTTGCCTTATTGCTCTGGTTAGGACTTCCAGTACAATATTAAATAAGAGTGGTGATAATGGACATCCTTGTTTCTTCTCTCTTCTCAAGGGGAAGGTTCTTTCTCCATTAAGAATAACATTTGCCATTGGTTTGGTTGTTGTTTTAAGCAGCTAAATTTTGGAGTGGTTGCTTATGCAACAATAGATAACTGAAACAGTATTCTTTCAAACAACAGTTTTTGTCTATTCTGGCAAAATGACCATGTCAAATTTTAAGTTGAATACAACTTAAAAGATAAGTATTTTATTTTTTGCTTTTTTGGTTGAGTAGAAATGGAATAGGCTTGATAACATGTTTTATTATCAGGTAGCACTAGTTTCATTCCCTATTTTTGTTCTTTTCCTGGATATTCTTGCTTGTTTGTTATTCCAAATAAAGTTTTTAATCAACTTGTTTAGTTTATTACAAAAAAATTAAAAACCTGATATTTTTATTGGGGTTGTGTTAAATTTATAAACTAATTTATGGAGGATCAACAATTTTATAATGTTGAATCTTTCTATCCAAGAACATAGTGTATCTTCCCATCTGTTCAAGTTTACTTTATTTTTTTGGGGGGGTAGGAGAAGATGTTTATAGTTCTCATCATATAATTTTTTTTTTATATTTCTTGTTGAATATACACCCATGCATTTTATTATTTTTTTTATTTAATGAATATTTAATTTAATAAATATTTTATTGTATTTCCATAACAAATAGAGTATTCTTTTTCATTCCGTCTATTAAATGGTTTTTGTTTTTTATGAATTAAGGCTGTTTTTTAATCTGATTACCAAATCCCTTTATTATTTATAGTAGTTTTTCAATTGACTTCTTTGAGATTTTCAGACATACAATCGAATATAATCTATTAATGTAGTTTTACCTTCATTTCCAATTCCTTAGTGCTGATTTCTTTGTTTTATCTAACTGCATTGGCTACTACTTCCAACACAATGTTATATGGTAGTGAAGATAAAGGGCATCCTTGTTTTGTTACTGACTTTGACTTTAACAGGTGTCTTAGTTATCTAGTGCCGCTATAACAGAAATACCACAAGTGGATTGCTTTATCAAACAGAAATTTACTCTCTCACAGTTTAGGAGGCTAGAAGTCCAAATTCAGGGTGCCAGTTCTAGGGGAAGGCTTTCTGTCTCTGTTGGCTCTGGTGGAAGGTCCTTATCATCAACCTTCCCCTGGTCTAGGAGCTTCTCAGTGCAGAACCCCAGGTCCAAAGGACACACTCTGCTTCTGGCACTGGTTTCTTGGTGGTATGAGTTCCCTCTGTCTTTCTGCTCCCTTCTCTCTTTTATATTTCAAAAGAGATTGATAAAACCTAATCTTGTAGATTAAGTCTTGCCTCATTAACATAAATTCCTCTAATCCTGCCTCATTAACATCATACAGGTAGGATTCACAACACAGAAAAATCACGTCAGATGACAAAATGGTGGACAATCACACAATAATGAGAATTGTGACCTAGCCAAGTTGACATACATTTTTAGGGGACACAATTCAATCCATAACAGCAGGAAAGCTACTAGTATTGCCCCATTAAGTAAGAGGCTTTGACACTGAGGCACATTATCATGTTTAAAAATATCCATCAATACCCGTTTTTAGTGTTTTGTAAAATAAAAGGAAGTAGAAATTTGTCATATGTTCTTTCTGCATCTCAGAGATGATCACGAGATTTTTTTTTTCCTTTGCTCTTTGGGTTTCCTAATACTGAATGAACTTTGTATTCCTGAAAGAAATCCACATGGTCATGATCTATTATTTTTTTAATATGCTATTAAATTCTGTTTAATATGCTATTAAATTATTTAAGAAGTTTTAATCACTATTAATAAGTGAAGGAGCCCTGATGGCGAATGGTTAAGTGCTTGGCTGCTAACTGAAAGGTCAGTGGTTCAAATCCACCAGTGTCTCCATGGGAGAAAAGACCTGGCAATATGTTCGCATAAAGATTTCAGCTTAGGAAACTGTATTGGGCAGTTTTACTCTGTCCTATAGCATCACTGTGAGTTGGAATCTACTCGATGGCACACAACAACATTCATAAGTGAGATTATTCTATAGTTTTCACTTTCAGGCACCCTTTGACAAGTTTGGGGGTCAATATTATCTAATTTCATAAAACGAATTGAAAATATTTCTTCTTTTCATATATCTGGCCTAGATTTATAAGAATTGAGATTATCTTATTTTTGAAGACTTTTGTAGAATTCACCAGAAACCCTTAAGAACCTGCTACATTTTTCTAGGAGAGCTCTTAACCTACTTTTTTATTTCTTCTATGGTAATTAATAAGTTTAGTCTTTCTGTCTTTATTGAGGTAAGCCCTACCCCACTTGACCTTCTCCTATAGTATTGCATAAGGGAGTAGACTATGTGTTAATTGGCATTGTGGTCAAAATTTGTTCTATAGTCAAATTAATTGGAAAACTCTGGATTAAAGAAAGATGAGATGTTCCCAGCCCACTGCAGTTCTCTGACAGTGAATCTAAAGAAGCTTTCTGTCACCGTGTTCACTCCATTCTCCTCTACTTTCCTCCTCCCCTACCATGTAGTTCAAAGAATTATTAAAACTTGGAGTTTATTCTCAGAGATACCATTCCCAAGTATAGTATTCACCTCAGATGCAAATTTAAGCATAGTTCTCTTTACCTCAAAGAAAAGAATGATGATTTTGAGTCGAGTGGTTAAAAAATTGAATTTACTTGTTCCAATGTCTGTAATTTATTTTAAAACATTTCAGTATAATCAGTGTAATATAATGTTTGTTGCAGTGAGTTTAAGGTTTAATTCTAAGGATGGTTAGCTACCATGATATACAGAGTGTCTAGTCTGTGATCACCAATATTGTATCATAAAAGGCTCTGCTCCACCGTACCTATTACAAGTCCTTCAGCTATCAGTACCTCAGTCAACAAGTTGTGATCCTGAATGTCAAAAAAAGATTTTATTGGTTAAACTAGTGACTGGCTATTGAGCATGATGAATATTAGAAATGGGCTCTCATTGGTGAAATTAGAAGTAACAAGATACACGAATTGGCCAAAGTAGTTTATAAACAACCGTGGATTCAAATAGTTTAAGAATCAGTGAATCTTGCAACCTGAATGATTAGGAATGATGCCCGATTTCAATCATCAGTTTCAGAGAACTTCTGATTTCATTATAAAAATAAAGTCTCAAAAAAGATTCTGCCACCATATATTTATTATACTAGTATCCATTAGCAAGCAAACACAAAACATCTGTAAGTTTGATAAAATACAAGCTATAGGGATTCTATGAGTCAGAATCTACCAATGGTAATCAGTTTGGTTTTTTGTTTGCTTTAGTGGAAGGCGCTTAATCCTGCCTCTGGAATATCATGCCTGCATGAGTGAATCTTTCATACAAGGTATGGTCAGGGTGCTAAAAAGAAAGAAAGCTTGGACTGTTTGATATATAGCCTTACAGAATAGGCTATATGAGCTGTTTTGTGTTTGCTTGATAATGAACACTAGCATAATAAATGCAGGGGGCAAATCTTTTCTGAGACTTTATTTTTATTATATCTTTGTAGGGAGCTTGTGGCCTGGCCACCTCAAATTTCTTTGACAGCTACTACTATCTACAGAAAACGTAAACAAACAAGACAAAACACTAATAATGTGCATTAATCAAAGTACTATTTTGGAAGTGATGTGTTGCCTGTTATTAGAGGAATTCAAGAAGACACTGAATCTTGACACATCAGGGAGGAGTTTCAATCACTAGATAAGATTATCAGCTGAACAGTTGTCATAGTGCCTTTAAAAAAATACTTTATTTTTTAGAACAGTTTCAATTCACAGAATAATTGTAAGGATAGTACAGTTGTTGTTCATTGCCGTTGTGTCAATTCTGACTCATGACGATGCCACGTGTGCAGAGTAGAACTGCTTCAAAGGGTTTCTGCGTAAGTCTGAATCACCAAACTTTAACCAGTGCTTAACCATTGCACCACCAGATTCCCACATATTCCACACTCAGCTTCTACTGTGATTGATAGCTTACATTAATATGGTAGATATGTTATAATTAATGAACAAATGTTGATACATTATTATTATTAACAAAACCCCATACTTAATTTAGATATCTTTAGTTTTCTGTTCCAGGACCTCATCCAAGATACCACATTACATTTAGTCGTCATGTCTCCTTAGGCTTCTCTCAGTTGTGAAGTTTCTCAGACTTTCCTTGTTTTTGATGACCTTGACAGTTTTCAGTGCTGGTAAGTGTTTTGTAGGATTCTCCACTATTAAAATTCGTCTGATATTTTTCACAAAAGAAGACTAGGGTTATGAATTATTGGAGGAAAACCACAGAGGTAAGGTGCCATTTTCATCACATACTATCAGCATGACTGCTGATGTTAGTATGGCTGAGATAGTGTTTCTCCACTGTAGAGTTACTCCCTCCTGCCCCCAATACTCTACTGTACACCATTGTTGTTAGGTCCTGTGAGTGGATTTCAACTCATAGCTACCTATGTGACAGAATAGAACCGAACTACTCTAGGCTGTAATCTTTATGGGAGCAGATCTCCAGGTCTTTCTTCTGTGGAGCCACTGGGTGGGTTCAAACCACCAACTTTTTGTTTAATTGCCAAGCACTTAATCGTTCATGCCTCAGGGTTCCTTCTTTCGAGTATAAACCATCTAATATTGAAAATGCTTTTTTATAAAGAACACATTATGCTCCAGCCCTATAAACAGGTATAGCTTACTGGGGGATGCTAAACATCCCTCCATTACTTCTACCAATGCACCTACGTTTCCTCACCCTGGCTAAGGAAAAATAACATTGAAAGCAGAGATGGCTGATTTGAGTAAGTACCAGGCATCTGTTTTCAGTTAGACGCATTAAGAGTGATGCCAAAAACTATTAAAATACAGAAAACAGAGAATTTCCGGCAACAGGGCGCTCTAGACAGAAGCACCACACCATCCCTCCACAGCAAAGATCCGAAAAACTAAGCCAAACAGAGAAAACAGCAATCCTGAAACCCTAAACATCAAATGAAGAAATAAAGAACTCAGCCAAGCACCAAACGGAAAAAGAAACTGACAGAGAACAGAGAGTGAGGAGACATACTTGCAGAGGTCCCCTATCAGCTAACGCAGCACGGATCTGCCATCTTGGACTCCTATAAGAGACCAGTGAACAGGGGGTATGAGAAAGCAGCTTCACGGAGCTTCCAGCAGGAGACAGAATAACAAGTTATCAGTGATATATGCTTTCTCACCCCCCACCCTTCTTCACCCCCACTCGGCCTCCTCTGCTTCTTGCAGCCACCGTCTCTTGGCTGAGAAGCCCCGGCTGCTTGGATTCCACCCGCCCACATTGGTCTACTCCCTGAGTGCCATTTGTTGGCTGCTGGTGTTGATTTTTTCCACTTCTTTTGATTTCTTCCTTACTTCTCACCACCTCCCCCTCCTTTCGTGCAAATACCTGGCTCCATGCGCCATCTTTGCTTCTTCCTGAGGGGCTGTGGAGCTCTGCTGGACTGTGAAACTGCTTCCCAGTCTGTGCTGCCCTGCTGGTGGGATCCCGAGGCTTTTGTTTGTTTGTTTTGAATTGTTTGCTTGGTTTCCTTTTCTTTTCTCAAGTTGGGAGCCCATTCTGACCTGGCAGAGCTACACGGCTTGGGACCTACTCTCTCAGATTGCATAGACACGCAGAGAGATCCCTAAGGGCATTTCTTTTTTTGTGGTTTTATTTTTTTCTGTTTTTTGGGGAGGTTTTCTTGTTCTTTTTTTTAAAAAATTGTTTTCTTTTCCCTCTTTTTCCCTTTTTATCTTTCTTCATTACTCAGTTTCTCATCTCTCTATACCTTCCTTCTCTTCCTGTCCCCTGAATACCTGGCACTGAGTGACACCTCTATGCCGCCTAGCCAGGCTGTACTTCAACACCTGGGAACAATTTCCCCAAACCTCGTAGCCGCACTAATGGGATCCCCAGGAACTTTGCTTTTCCTTTCTCTTTCTAATCTTTATTTATTAATTCTTTTCTTTTTTTCTTCTTCCCCTTTTTGCTTTTCTCCATTTCATAGTCTCTCATCTCTCCACTCCAATGGCAAGCTCTCCTAGCAATCTTTTTTGTTTGTTTGTATGTTTTTGGCTCCTGTTTCTCTCTTGTCTTCCCATACCCATCTTAGCTCCACACATCACAATCTCCCCCCTCCATCTTGCCTACCTGCACCATGTGCTTAACATCATACCACCAAGCAGCAGAGGCAAGGCCTACCAGAACTTGCCCTGCACTGATTATCAACCTGCCCTGGTGGCTGTAGTAAGTGCTACAAACAACCCATCCCAGCAACTCCTATTCAGCTAGACCTGCCCTGCTGTATCATATCTGACCCACCGACCCTCCCAATTGGAGAAGGAGGTGAAAAGTATTGTGCCCACAGATGAGCAAACAACAAAGAACACACAGCCTGCCTGCCCAGACATAGCCAAATTTAAAAAAAAAAATGATGAGACAAACAAATATACAATCAATAAATGAGAAAAATAACTACTGAATACCCCAAAGACAGCAGACAATATCAAAACATTTACATAAACAGGACAGGATGGTTCCAGTAGGCGTCCAAAATAAAACACCAGATGACTTTCCAGTGGGAGAAAAGGCACTACAACTACCTGATAGGGAATTCAAATCACTAATAATCAGAATTATCCAAGAGCTGAAGCAAAAAGCAGACAAAAATGAGGAAAAAAATAGACAAATTCATGGAAAATGCAGACAAATTCATGGAAAATACAGACAAAGAAATGGAAGAATTCAGGAAAATAATGCAGGAACAAAATGCCAAAATAAATTCACAAATAGAAATTCTATAAAGACAACAAGTAGAAATCCAAAAGATAAACAACAAGATCTCAGAAATGGACAGTGTCATAGAAGGGCTGAGGAACAAATTTGAAACAGTGGAAGACAGTACCAGTGGAATTGAAGGCAAACACTTAGACGCAACTCTTTTTGAGGACACCTCAGAAAAAAGAACAAAGAAAAATGAAGAGACCCTGAGAATTATGTGGGATACAATCAAAAGCAAAAATTTTCGAGTGATTGGAGTTCCAGAACAGGGGGAGAAAACAGGAAAGACAGAGAGGATCATTGAAGAACTGCTGACAGAAAACTTCCCCAATATCATGAAAGATGAAAAGCTGGCCATCCAAGAAGCTCAATAAACCCCACATAGGATAAACCCCAAAAGAAAATCACCAAGGCATATCACAATCACACTTGCCAAAACCAAAGACGAACAAAGAATCCTGAGAGCAGCTTGTGAAAAACAAGAAGTCACATACAGAGGAGAAACAATAAGACTAAGCTCAGATTACTCAGCAGAAACCATAAAGGCAAAAAGGCAATGGGACGACATACATAAAACCTTGAAAGAAAAAAATTGCCAGCCAAGAATAATATATCCTGCAAAACTCTCATTCAAATATGATAGTGAAATTAAGACATTTCCAGATACAACAGAAATTAAGGGAATATGTGAAAACTAAATCAAACTTACATGAATTATTAAAGGGAGTCCTTCGATCTGAGAACAAACAACTTCAGCTCACAAGCTGAATCTAGGATGCATGATCATACCAGCCAGATAACAATCTAGGAAATGAACTCTCAAGGACTATCCAAAACCAAAAGAAATACAACAGGGGATCAGAGCAGTTAATCTGTAAATGACAACAACGTCAGAACAATAAAAGAGGGAATAAACAGTGTACGTATAGAATCTTCTAATGGAGAGGAAGGCAAGGTGATACCAAGTAATAACAGACTGCTTCAAACTTAGAAAGACAAGGCTAAATTTCACGGTAAACACAAAGAGAGTTAACAAACATACTCGTAAAAATAAAGAGGAAAAACAAAGTCTCAGCAAAAACAAAACCTACAAAAACAAAAGAAATGGAAAAAAATCCACAAACAAAAGTAATTCAGCACAGGAGACTAAGAGGAACAAATAAAACATCAGCAACACAAAAAAAAGCACTACAAAATGACAGCAATAAACTCACATC
>NW_004443980.1:2755981-2757105 GCF_000243295.1 Trichechus manatus latirostris
GCCCTTTATCACCACTCCTATTTAACATTGTGCTGGAAGTTCTAGCTAGAGCAATAAGGCAAGAAAAAGAAATAAAGGACATCCAAATTGGTAATGAAGACGTTAAACTGTCCCTGTTTGCATATGCTATGATACTATACATAGAAAACCCTAAAGACTCCATGAGAAATCTACTGCAACTAATAGAAAGATTCAATAGAGTAGCAGGATACAAGACAAACATATAAGAATCAGTTGGATTCCTATACACCAATGAAGAGAACAATGAAAAGGAAATCAGGAAAACAATACCACTTATAATAGTCCCTAAAAAAATAAAATACTTAGAAATAAATCTATCCAGGGATATAAAAGACTTATACAAAGAAAACTACAAAACACTACTGCAAGAAACCCAAAGGGATCTAAATAAATGGAAAAACATATCATGCTCATGGATAGGTAGACTCAACATTGTGTAAATTACAATTCTACCCAAAGGAATTTACAAATACAATGCAATCTCGATCCAAATACCAACAACATTCTTCAAAGAGATGGAAAAACTAATCATTAACTTTATATGGAAAGCGAAGAAGTTCCAAATAAGTAAAGCACTATTGAAGAAGAAAGTAGGAGGATCCACACTACTTGACCTCGAACCTACTACACAGCTACGGTAGTCAAAAGAGCCTGGTACTGGTACAACGACAAATACATTGACCAATGGAACAGAATTGAGAACCCAGATGTAAATCCATCCACCTACAGTCACCTGATCTTCGACAAGGGCCCAAAGTCTATGAAATGGGGAAAAGACAGTCCTTTTAACAAATGGTGCTGGCAAAACTGGATATCCATCTGCAAAAAAATGAAACAGGACCCATACCTCACACAATATACAAATACTAATTCAAAATGGATCAAAGACCTAAGTATAGAGCCAAAAACTATAAAGTTCATAGAAGAAAAAAACAGTACCAACGCTACAGGCCCTAATACACAGCATTAACAGGAAAGAAATCATAACAATCAACACACAAACCCCAGAAGATAAGCTAGATAACTGGGATCTTCTAAAAATCAAACACCTATGCTCTTCAAAAGACTTCACCAAAAGAGTAAAAAGAGAACCTACAGACTGG
>NW_004443980.1:2758751-2760716 GCF_000243295.1 Trichechus manatus latirostris
GTTCTGTAAACCTTCATCTAAGTGAGAATAGCAGCACAACTGGAAGAATGTAACTGATGTCACTGAATTGTGCATGCAGAAATTTTTGAAATGGTGCATCTTTGGCTATGTATATTTTCACCAAAAAAAAAAAAGGTTGAGAAGGGAGAGGGTTGACATGTTGTAGGGTTGTTAACCAATGTCATAAAACAATATGTGTACTGACTGTTTGGTGAGAAACTATTTGTTCTGTAAACCTTCGCCTAAAGTACAATTAAAAAAAAAAATACAGCAAACCTTCATTAGTACATAATTCTCAGTCCACAAACTTGGTTTTCCAAAATATCTGAAAGTCAAGAATGTTTGTAACATACAAACTCATGTTGAGAATTAATTTCCCAGATAGTTTAAATTCAAAAGCTTCCTTCCCTTTATTTTGCTTCATTTCAGCCCAAATTAGCCAGGTGGTTGCCTCTCTTTCACACCTGACTTTGATCTGAAAGCCTGATCTTTGTCAGTGAGGAGGTATGGTAACAGGGAACCCAGAACCACGCTTCTGACTAAAGCAGCGCAGATGTACCTGGTGTGAATGGTTAAAGCAGCTCCCTCCCTGAAAAGAACAATCTGCCCGTCTCTGTAGCTTTCTAATGCAGTCATGAGAGTCAGAGAAATTCAAGATGCTAAATACCTTACGAGGTCACCTTGTCCATAACCTTACAAGCATAAGAGCATTTCCTAGGGCATACTCTCCAGGATTTTGCATGCGCTTATGTGATTCAAACACAGAGAGTCCACCCTATCCTTAAGGACTCTGTTCCACACAGAATTTACCTCACGATCGAGATCTGCCAAGGGCCGTTGACATTTCTCTTCTCTTTCTCACCGTTACTTTTTTCTCCTACTCTTCTGATCATCTTTACAGTTCTTCATTGTCTTTATATAGATAGCAGTAGCCAACAATGAATATTTTCTATGTAGCTAGTCTTTTCTAAGTGCTTTAAATATATTCATGCCTTTTACCCTCATAACAACCCTATGGCGTAGGGAGCACAGTTATTATTGCCATTTTTCAGATAACGAAATTGAGGCACAAAGGGATAAAGTTTGCACAGTCAGTAAGAGGCAGTCAGGACGGGAAATCCTGCAGCCCAGCTCCCAAGAGTGTGCTTGTAACCACTGCTCATGCTGCCTTGACAGGTCTTATTGTGGGTATTTGGCTCATCTGGACACCACAGGTGGAAAGTTTGCCTCATAAATGAATTCCTTTAGCATCTTTTGTTGAGAGGAGTCTGAAGATCATCCTTCAGTTCATTATAACCAAAAAACCAGTTGCCGTCGAGACAAACTGTACTCCATAGGGTCTTCGATGGCTGATTTTCAGAAATAGATTGCCAGCCCTTTCTTCTGAGTTACCTCTGGGTGGACTTCAATCTCCAACCTTTTGGTTAGCAGCTGAGGACATTAACCATTTGCATCTGGAACTGCCAACTGAATCTTCTTTATCCATGCCGTTAATTTAAAATCCAGTCTACTGAGAAGAATTTTCAGAAAGGTGTCTTAAAAAAATACTATACTAATAACAACAAAACTATTTGTCTTCCATATTCTAGTTCCTCAGGGATATCACCTGATAGACCACTTGGCCACTGTGATTATTTCCCCAAAGCTTATCAAGACTAAAAACTGCCAAATCCTTTATTTTTCCCATTTGGCCCATTTTAAGAACTTTATTCCAAATTATGGTTCTTTTTGTCTCTTCTCCCAAGTTTTCTATATTTTTCATTTTTTCCCATACAAAAATTTATACACACATTGTTATGTGACTGTAATTGCTCTCCCCGTATGTGACAGCACACTCTTCCTTTCCACCCCTGATTCCCCATGTCCATTCAACCAGCTCCTAACCCTCTCTGCCTTCCCATCTCACCTCCGGACAGAAGCTGTCCGATTAGTCTCTAGTATCTACTTGAGCTAAGAGGCACACTC
>NW_004443980.1:2761456-2763314 GCF_000243295.1 Trichechus manatus latirostris
TGTTTAAACCTTTCCTTGAGTTCTTATAATAGTGGTCTTATACAGTACTTGTCCTACTGTGACTGACTAAAATTTCACTCAGCATAATGACCTCCAGCTTCCTCCATGTTATGTTTCACGGCTTCATTGTTGTTCTTTATCATTGCGTAGGATTCCATTGTGTGGATACACCATAATTTGTTTATCTTTTTGTCCTTTGATGGGCACCCAGGTTGTTTCCATCTTTTTGCTATTGTGAAAAGTGCTGCAATGAACACGGGAGTGCATATATCAATTCATGTTGCGACTCTTATTTCTCTAGGATATATTCCAAGGAGTGGGATAGCTGGATCATATGGTACTTCTATTTCTAGCTTTTTAAGGAAGCACCAAATTGATTTCCAAAGTGGTTGTACGATTTTACACTCCCACCAACAGTGTATAAGCGTTCCAGTCTCTGCACAACCTCTCCAGCATTTATTGTTTTGTGCTTTTTGGACTAATCCTAGCCTTGTTGGGGTGAGATGATATTTCATTGTAGTTTTGATCTACATTTCTCTAATGGCTAATGACTGTGAACATTTCTTCATGTGTCTGTTAGCCACCTGAACATCTTCTTTGGCAAAGTGCCTGTTCATGTTCTTGCCCATTTTTCAACTGGGTTATTTGTCTTTTTGTTGTTGAGGTTTTACAGTATCTTGTAGATTTTAGAGATTAGACGCTGATCGGATGTGTCATGGCCAAAAATGTTTTCCCAGTCTGTAGGTTGTCTTTTGACTCTTCTGGTGAAGTCTTTTGATGAACATAAGTGTTTGATTTTTAGGAGCTCCCATTTATCTGGTCTCTCTTCTGGCACTTGTGCATTGTTACTTATGGTTCGTATTGTGTTTATGCCATGTATTAGGGCCCCTAGTGTTGTCCCTATTTTTTCTTCTATGATCTTTACCGTTTTCAATTTTATATTTAAGTCTTTGATCCATTTTGAGTTAATTTTTGTGCATAGTGTGAGGTATGAGTCTTGTTTCAGTTTTTTGCAGATGGTTATCCAGTTATGCCAGCACCATTTGTTAAAGAGACTCTCTTTTCCCCAATTAACGGACTTTGGGCCTTTGTCAAATATCAGCTGCTCATAGGTGGATTAATTTATGTCTGGATTCTCAATTCTGTTCCACTGGTCTATGTATCTGTTATTGTACCAGTACCAGGCTGTTTTGACTACTGTCGCGGAATAATAGATTCTAAAATCAGGTAGTGTGAGGCCTCCCACTTTGTTCTTCTTGAGTAATGCTTTACTTATTCAGGGCCTCTTCCCTTTCCATATGAAGTTGGTGATTTGTTTCTCCATCTCATTAAAAAATGTTGGTGGAATTTGGATTGGGATTGCATTGTATCTGTAGATTGCTTCGGGTAGAATTGAGATTTTCACAATGTTGAGTCTATCTATCCATAAGCAAGGTATGTTTTTCCACTTATGCAAGTCTATTTTGGTTTCTTGCAGTAGTGTCTTTCATTCTATAGATCGTTTACGTCTCTGGTTAGATTTATTCCTAAGTATTTTATCTTCTTGGGGGCTATTGTAAACGGTATTGATTTGATGATTTTCTCTTTGAGGTTCTCTTTGTTGGTGTAAAGGAATCCAACTGATTTTTGTATGTTTAGCTTGTATCCTGAAACTTTCTATTAGTTCCAGTAGTTTTCTTGTGGATTCTTTGGGGTTTTCTGTGTATAAGATCACATCATCTGCAAATAGAGATACTTTGACTTCTTCTCTACCAATTTGGATGCCCTTTATTTCTTTTTCTAGCCTAATTGCTCTGGCTAGGACCTCTAGCACAATGTTGAATAACAGTGGTGATAAAGGGCATCAGTGTCTGGTTCC
>NW_004443980.1:2764679-2829436 GCF_000243295.1 Trichechus manatus latirostris
TGATGTTTTGGATTTTATTAAGGCTTGCTTTATGGCCTAATATGTGGTCTATTCTGGAGAATGTTCCATGTGCATTGGAAAAGAAAGTATACTTGGCTGCTGTTGAGTGGAGTGTTCGGTATATGTCTATGAGATCAAGTTGGTTGATAGTAGCGTTCAGCTCCTCCGTGTCTTTGTTGAGCTTCTTTCTGGATGTTTTGTCCTTCACCGAAAGTGGTGTGTTAAAGTCACCTACTACTATAGTGGAACTGTCTATCTCTCTTTTCAGTGCCGTTAGAGTTTGTTTTATGTATTTTGGAGCCCTGTCATTGGGTGCGTAAATATTTATTATAGTTATGTCCGCCTGGTATATTGACCCATTAATTATTATATTGTGTCCTTGCTTATCCTCTGTGGTGGATTTTACTTTAAAGTCTATTTTGTCAGAGATTAATATTGCCACTCCTGCTCTTTTCTGAGTGTTTGCTTGATATATTTTTTTCCATTCTTTAAGTTATAGTTTCTTTGTGTCTTTATGTCTAAGGTGTGTCTCTTGTAGGTAGCATATAGACGGATAGTGTTTTTTTATCCAATCTGCTACTCTCTGTCTGTTTATTGGTGCATTTAGTCCATTTACATTCACAGTGATTATTGACAGATATGAGTTTAGTGAGGTCATTTCGAAGTGTTTTTGTGTGTGTTGTTCACAGTTTCTTTGTGCCACTTAATTTTCTGTGCTGAGTCATTTTTCTTTTTGTATTTTCTTTTCATCTTTTTCACTGTTGTTGATTTTTTGTTTGCTGAGTCTTTATATTTTTCTAGTTTTTATTTTGACTTGTAGGATTGTAAGTTTCCTTTGTGGTTACCTTAATATTAACCCTATTTTTCTAAGGTTGTACCAGTCTTTTATTTATTTATATTGCCTTGACCTCCTCTCCATATGAAAAATCTATGTTGACATTTTTTAGTCCCTCTTTTTTGTTTCAATGTTGTCATCTTTCACATATTGACATCTGTTTCCCTATCTTCAGTGTTTTAGCTTTGATTTCCTTTTGTCACTTCCCTATCTGGGTTGATATCTGGTTGCTCTGTCCTGTGTTCTAGTCTTGGGTTGTTATCTGATGTTACTGATTTTCTAACTGGAGGACTCCCTTTAGTATTTCTTGTAATTTTGGTTTGGTTTTTGCAAATTCCCTAAACTTCTGTTTATCTGGAAATGCCCCAATTTTGCCATCATATTTCAGAGACAGTTTTGCTGGATCTATAATTCTTGGCTGCCAGTTTTTTTCCTTCAAGTTCAAGGCTTTATATATGTCATCCGATTGCCTTCTTTCCTGCATGGTTTCTGCTGAGTAGTCCAAGCTTATTCGTATTTAGTCTCCTTTGTAGATGACTTTTTGTTTATCCTTAGCCACTCTTAAAATTCTCTCTTTATCTTTGGCTTTGGCAAGTTTGATTATAATATGTCTCGGTGACTTTCTTTTGGGATCTGTCTTATGTGGGTTTCAATGAGCATCTTGGATAGATATCTTGTCATCTTTCACGGTATCAGGGAAGGTTTCTGCCAACAAATTTTCAACAATTCTCTCTGTATTTTCTGTTATCCCCCCTGTTCTAGAACTCCAATCACTTCTAGGTTATTCCCCTTGGTAGTGTCCCACATAATTCTTAGGGTTTCTTCATTTTTTTAAATCCTTTTATCTGATTTTTCCTCAAATAAGTTGGTGTCAAGTGCTTTATCTTCAATCTCACTAATTCTGACTTCCATTGCCTCAATTCTGCTCCTCTGACTTTCTATTGAGTTGTCTAATTCTGACATTTTATTGTTAATCTTCTGGATTTCTGATTGCTGTCTCTCTATGGATTCTTGCAGCCTGTTTAATTTGTCATTATTCTCTTCTCTAATTTTTTTAAATTCCTCTATTATGTGTTCTGTGTTTTGCTTAGTTTCTTTCCTAATTTCTTGAAGAGTTCTGTATATTAATCTTTTGTATTTTGCATCTGGTAATTCCAAGAAATTTTCCTCCTCTGGAAAATTTCTAGATTCTTTATTTTGGGAGCTTGCTGAAGCCATTGTGGATTGCCTGTTTATGTTATTTGACATTGACCATTGTCTCTGAGTCATTATTAAGTTATTATATTTATTTAGTTTATGTTTGCTTACTGTGTCCTAGCTTCCTGTTTTGTTTTGGTATGCCCAAATAGGCTGCTCGTATGTGCTAGTTTGATTATTGGCAGCTTTGAAGCTCTAATGTCCTGTCACCAGGTGGTTAGATCTGTTCCTAGGTATATGAGTTCAGGAGTCTGACCACTCCTTCTGTATGGATTCAGCTCAGGGGCCTAGGTAGATAACCACCAAGTGTATGGTGTAGGCTCTCACTTACAGTCCTAGGCAGGCATGAGTAATTGGTGTAGGCACAGGCATCTGGCTGAAGCAGAGGGACACACTCTGAGCAATGCAGGGGGCTGACAGCCGCCCCTGAATTTCCAGGAGGAAGGTGTGTCCTTGTTCCCTAGAGCATGTAGGTGGGTGGGTTTTGCAGCCGGACTACGAACACCTAATGCTGTTGGCTGTAAGGACTGGGGGGGCACCTCTTATTCACGGGTCCCTCTCGCAGGTGGCTAGGTGGTATGGTTGGAGCCACCAGTCCTCAGGCCCCTGATGTGGCTAGGTGAAGACCCTGCTTAATGGGCAGAGCAATGTCAAATGTCATGAACCTGCCACTTCACAGCTAAAACAGTTGAAGTTAGAGTTCTGTTATATACCCTGTTGCACTGTGGTATTGAGGGCCTATGCTGTTGAGATGGGCCCACACAAGTCTATGCAGGGGGAAAGGCACTCAAAGTCCATGGATCCCTTATGCTTGTGCCTAGGTAAAGGAGCTGTGCTTACCCTGGGTTTCTGGCTTAGGGGAGCTGGCAGTTTATTTTTTCCCATTTGTTAATTTGTTCACTTTCCATGGCAGGGAGAATGGCTCTGGGCATGTGTCGGATACTGCTTCTGGCCCAGGGGAGTCAGCAATTGCTGAAGCCAGTCCGGGACCCAGTGCAGAGCAGGGAGCGGCGAGGTAAATGGGAGAGAGGTTTTTCCCTAAGGGAGGTGTTTTCGATCCACGCAGTAAGCCGAATGCAAGCACTTATCTTTCGTGGAGGGCTGCTTCTCACTGATTCTGGGTGGCCGTGTAGAGTCTCTGGTGCTGGGTCTCTCTCAGTGCAGAAAACACGCCTCCTGAGCATGGCTGCTTTCCTGCTTCACTGCTCACCCCAGAGCTGATCAGGCCTGAAGCAGTCAGGCTCTCACTGGGTCAGGTCTGGCAACTCCTCCTTGCTTCTGAACTGTCTCTCCCTCCCCCTGCCACTCAGTCCAGTTCCTCAACTCTGCCTTTGATGTTCAGGGCTCTCAGGTCGCCGTATATAATTGAATCACTTGTGTTTCTGGGTCTTTGTTGTATGAGGGTCCACCAGAAGCATCTGACTACTCCGCCATCTTGGCCCCACCTCCCCAAGTTTTCCATATTAATAATAGTTAGTATCAACTCGAACTTACAATATTCCAGGTACTATTCCAAGTGTTTTACAGAGATTGTGTTACTTAACCTACTCTATGATCCCATGAAATAGGTATTATTATTAACATATTTTATACATAGAAAAACTGTGGCACACAGGGTTAAATCACCTGCCAACGTCACATATCTAGTAAGAGGTAGACATACTAGACGTACTATCTTCTATATTAATACTGGGGGCTCCAAAAAAACATTCTTTTCCCTAACTCTTTATTTTCTGTGGCAGAGATGATAATACTCACCAAATGTTCCATGTGCTCCTCTATACTTCTCAGGTGATTAGCAGTTAGACAGAGCCATGTAACTACTTTTAACAATACAATATGAGTGAAAGTGATATGTGAAGTAAGAGCTGTCGTGTCTATGAATCCATGTGTTGAGGTGGTGACATCATGAGATAGAGGGAGGCTGGCTCCCAGGGCCCCTGCATGGAGGAGAATTGCCTTGGAGAGTTGCCTGACCTGCACTGGACTTTATGTGGGCAATAAATAATCCTTTATTATATTATACCTTCGTATTTGGATGTTTATTTTATTAGGGCAGCAGTAACAGAGAATCTCTGGGTGGTGCACATGGTTAACACACTCAGCTGCTAAACAAAAGGTTAGGGGTTTGAGTCCACCCAGAGACACTCAGAAGAAAGGCCTGGAGATCTACTTCCAAAAATCAGCCACTGAATTGGAGCACAGTTCCATTCTAACACACTTGGGGTCACCATGAGTTGGACATCAATTCAATGGCAACTGGTAATAGTAACATATTATTACTCTGATGAGTACATTGTTCTTTCTTTCTCCTATTCTTATATCTGGACTTTCAGTTACCAGACTCTAATTTTATTAGGAAGTAAGCTATTTAAAGAACTTCTAATTCTACCAGTAGTCAGTAGTACCATTGATTTAATGAAAATGGAAGACATCTCTTAAAATGTTAGTCTTACATATGAATAGGAATACTTCTATGAAAAACTAATCCTTGACTCTGTTAATACTATTTTATTAACCAATTTATAAAAGTCTCAACTATTACACTTTCATTATGCTTACTCCAATATATGTACCCAACAATCATGTTTTTAGCCCTGACCATGGACAATAGGAGCCCTGGTGGCACAGTGGTTAACAGCTCAGCTGCTAACCAAAAGTTCGACAGTTTGAATCCACCAGCCACTCCTTGGAAACTCTATGGGATAGTTCTATTCTGTCCTATAGGGTCACTATGAGTTGGAATCGACTTGATGGCACATAACAACAAACAACAACATGGACAGTAAGTTCAAAGCAGAAAAATCAGTAGAGGGGGAAAATCACAGGGTAGAGTTTTGCTTAGCTGAAGTTATACAGTATGAAGAGCAGTACAGAGCCAAAATGGAGAGGGTCTTTATACTCAGGATAATGAATTTGGACCTTTTCCTATAAGCCATGAGGTTTGCTGAAGGCGTTTGAGCAGAAGAGGGTAAGAGCTGTGCTTCAAAAACACCTAATCTGACAGCTAAGCATAAGATGGATTAGGCAGGGAGACTGGTGACAAGAGCCCAGCTGGAGAAGTTATTGCCAGTCTAGAGAGGTGATAAGGGAGCAAATGTGGGGACAGTAAGGGGGGCAGGGAGGCTTGGAGTGATGCTACAGAGAAAACATCAACCAGATTTGGGTATGCATTCAGATGTGGGTGACAGAGTGAAAGGAGTGAGGCAAAGATTTAGAACTTGGAAGACTGGTGGATGTTGCTTCTATGAACACACAAAGAAGGACAAGAAAAGAAGCAAGTATGAGAATAAAAAATGTGTGTTCGGCTTTTACTATAAATCCCCTACTTCATCATCTTATCAAGTCATGTCATAGATAATTTAACACTGCATCTCATTAGAAAATTAGAAAGCTATATTTAAAGATGCCTGCTTTGTGTCCTCAGAGATGTTGTTGTATGTTTCTTCTCTCTTCCTGAAATTCTCTCCCTCCTTCTCTAATAAGCTCTCTTATCAGTAAGGGCAGCTCCTCCACAGAGCTGCCTCTAACCACCACTTCAGCCCCATCCTTCTCATGGTACTTACTGTCAGTACACCTCCCACCAAAACCTAACCATATACGCACTACTCAACTTGATTGCAAGTCTCTAGAAGACAGGATTATAACTGTGCAATAAATGTATGTATACAGAGAGATGAAACTGTTGGCTATGCTGGCATGAAGAGGCAGATATTACTCACATGTCTGTATATCTGTACCATGACATTCGTATGTCTGTTAAAATACATACTCAATATCTAACAAATGTTAACATTTATGCACTGTTAATAGCAACCCTATAGGACAGGGTAGAACTGTCCCATAGGGTTTCCAAGGAGCACCTGGTGAATTCGAACTGCCGACCTTTTGGTTAGCAGCCATGGCTCTTAACTACTGCACACCAGGGTTTTCGGAATCAACTTGACGGCAACAGGTTTGATTTTTTTTTTTTTTTTTGGTTTAATATAGTTCTAGTCCCTGAGGGAGCAAATGGCTAACGTGCTTGGCTACTAACTGAAATGTTGGACATTCAAGCCCATCCAGAGGAACTTTAGAAGAAAGACCTGGAGATGTACTTCTGAAAAACCAGCCATTGAAAACCGTATGGAGCACAGTTCTACTCTCACAGCCATGAGTGGGAGCTGACTCAACAGCAACTAGTGTTGATGTAGTTCCACCACACGTAATTTGCTCCAGTGATTGGAAAACGCCATGTGAAGTAATGTAAAAGATTAATGCAAAACAGGTAGTCTCTCCCTCGTTGACAAAGATGTCACCATTAACCTTACTCATGTATTTCAACAGTTGAGGATGAGGAATGGCCATCAAAGAATAGGTTTTATACATGGCAAGACAGACACACAGAGAGAACTCTCCTTGAAGGCTCAGCAATACGTGGAATAAAGTTTCTGCTTCCCATACTCAGACCCTTGGTCTTTTCCTTCTGAACTTTCTAAAATGCTTGCATTACCCAATAGATCATCTGAAGCATAACTTATGCCATCTGAAACTTTGGGTAGATAAATTTGTCTTCTCTCTCCTAGGCTACAAAACCAAAATGCTAATATGAAATAAGCAATCAGAATAACTATTAAAAGCAAAGTTACTTTTGGAATCTATTGCCAATATTTTTCTGAGACAGAGCTTAGATTCACCATTTCCTTCCCAAACAATCTAAAATCAGGCTCAGAGCCCAAATGGCAGTTAATTTCTAAATTCACTCAGAAGAGCCAAAGGGTTAAAGGATGATCCAGAAAGTATAACACAGTATTCTGAAATTACTCCATTTCCAATGGAAATGCACTATTTATTATGTAGACTTCCTTTTTCCCTTCCTTCCCTTCTTCTCCCAACCCAAAAGACATTCCTTTGTTTTTTTTATTATTATTAAAAAGAGATAAATTCCTATCTTCATTTAATCACACGACTAGCATGAAAATGAACTGAATGAATAAAATTGTCGAAAGGGATAAATGATAGGATTCCCTCTAAGCCAAGATCTCTGTCTAAAATTAGACTGCCTTTCAGAATTTACTGCCATCATTAAGCGAATGTCCTTTTGACAATAAAGCATTGCTTCTTGGATGCAGAGTGCTATGAAGCACAGGCTAAAGTGCTCAGTGATGTACGACTTTGATCGACTCCAGGGACTTCACCATTTCAATCATCCAGTCTGTTCTTTGTTCACTAGACAAAACCACTGAGGTGGAATATACAGTTCAAGACCAGCACTTGGAGAAGGATGAGTGTAACAATGTAGAGTACCTTGTTTCTGCCATGCTAACATGATGAATTACAGTGTATTAAGAAAGTGTTGACAGATGTGGGAATAGGCTCTTGACACGCTTGCCAGTAATTAAGGCGCATTGTATGTAAAGTCATTACAAAACACTGCAGTCCGGTTCTTTGTTCGAGGTCTTTTGCCAAGTGGTGTTATTCACAAGCTTGATGGAAAATACTTGTATCTGCAAAATCTTTGCGGTTCACTCGGTGATGAGGGCATGAAGGAAGAGAGATTGGGTTTTATAAATGCTTTAACCATCCCTGCAGCTAGATAGGAGAAGTAATGCTTTTCCTTCTGTTCCAAGTGGCTGCAGATTTTCACAGATGAATCACCTGCAATGGGCGGGGACATAACAGGACTTAAGGGGATATTTGAGAAAGAGGGAAGAGTTTCTGCTCCCCATTCTTTCCCTGATAATGTATCCTTACCACCCCCGCCTTTAAAGTTAAATGGAAAAACCACAAGCTGTATAATAAAGTAGAGTTTTATGTCACATTCATTAAGCCCACCTGGCTCCTTGTCCTTCACTGCTGCCAAGAACTGGCCTTCCTATTTGTGATAAAAACCAAGCGGATCTCGAGCTGACAAGCCCCAAGGCCTTAGCCAGGCTTCAGACTGGAGCCAGCCGCCTTGGTCCTGGCCCTTCACACTTGGCTTCCAACATCCTCACAATCTCGTTCCACAGCCCAGGACAGACCTCAGGACCCAGCGCCCGGCCAGGAGCAGCAAGGAAAAGCATATCTTAGTTACCTCTCCTGATGTCCAACAAGATTTAGGACACTTATGATTTGCAACGGCCATATTGTATGCAATCTGGCACTTTTAAACCCTATTTTCCTAATAAATTGCTTTACTGAGTGATAAGAAATAGAACTGACATTCAGGCCAGGTGTAATGGAAATTCTTGGAAACACACATCACTAGAAACCAAACCAAACCTCTTGTTCCTTTAGAAGGATTGGACTGAAGAGTTCATGTAAACAACAGCCTCAGACTGAGTAATTTTCAGTGGAGGGCTATTATCCCAAACTGCATCTCAATGAAGGACAGATACTCAGACTGGACACCTGGCAAACACAGTGGTGGCACAGGCTCTGCCCCTGCAACTCAAAGGGCCGGAAAAGCAGATGAAGGTGGGAACGGGCTTTTGTTTGCCTCGGTGTATCCTGCCAGAGGGACCACTGGCTTCCACTTCCTTGGCTGCTGAAATGAGCCAAAATGTCAGAACTGTCTAACACATATGCAGTGAGCCTCTGACTGTGGTTCTGAACCTGTCTGCGTGTTAGAATCACCCAGGGAGCTTAAAGAAATATGCCAGAGCTGAGGGCAAATATTTTAAAGCTTCCCAGATGATACTAATGTGCAGCCGGGGTAGAGGACCACTGGCCTGGGGGAATCGCTCAGGTCCTATTAACCACAGTGACAACAGCTACTCCAAGGTTTGGATTTTGACCATGATCATTAAGAGACCTCAGCAATGCAAGGTGGACATTTGTCATAGACTTTGCACACTGTGTTCAGGTGATCTGTCACTCACTGTATTCACACCTACTGGCTTTCCTTAAAAAATGACTACGCATTGATTTTCTATTATAAAAACGATCCATGTTCATTATAGAAAATTTGGAAAATAAAAAGTGTGAAGAAGAAAATAAAAACCCCAAATCCCACCAATGATATATAAATGCTTTTAATATTTTGAAGTATTTGTTTCTAATGTTTTTTCCTACACATAATAGCATGCACATGTATTTTGTTTAAAAAATATTGGTATTAATACATGGTTATACAGCAACAGTTTATTTATACCATTGGAATTATCTGTTCTTTGAAAGTCTCAAAGAACTTAACTATAGAACTATATGGGTCTGAAGCCTTTTTAAGATAAACCTCTTTGACATTCTTTCGTGTTTGTGATGATTATATTTGTCTATACAATATTTTTTTCCTTTTAGAGTCAGTTGGGATAATTCATAGTTTTCCAAGAAAAGAGTCCATTTCCTTGGAAATTTGAATTTTAATGGCGTAGAGTTTAATTATTATTACCATTTTATTTTTAGCTATGTTCTTGTACTAGTTACTCTCAACAGAGTGGGACAAGTAGCACTCGGAGAGTGGTGGGCAATAATCTCCTCAGGGGAGTTTTTAGAGCACATCCCCCAACAATCTGCCAGCATCCACAGTCAGCGCCATCCTACCCTTTGCCCCTGCCATTGCTGAGAATCACTGAAGTACAAGGAGAATGGTTGCTGAGAGGCACACATTATAGACATGAATGGCACGAAGTTACCCACTGCTGAGAAACACCGTGCGGGCATTCTCACTGCAGACCTCCTTTCAGTGGAAAAGCCTGAACATCATGGAGCAGCACTACTGTTATCTGGTTTATTCCTACAATGTGGTTTGCCCAATAAGGAGCATAACTTGAAGTAACACAATTTATTTATATGGTCATTTGGGGCCAACACTACTTATGTTCAGTGTGGAACAGACCATCCAAACTAATAAATTCTACACATGTTTCTGCTATAAACAATTGGGCTTCACAATTAGATCCAATAACTTTTCACTTCCAAGAACTCAATCACCTCTGTCATAAGATGTTCATTAAATCTGAGTTTTTATTTTTACTTTCTTGGCAATTTACAATCCTTCTTAGAACTGGCTCTGAGGAAGACATGGAGAGCTTCCAGACCTGTAAAAAGAGCTAGGCGTCTTTCTGGACAGCTCGATAAAGATGTATGTTCAATTCACAGTGGTAGTCCAAAAAAAAAAAAAAAAAAAGGCAGTAGAAGTAGAGGGATTTGGAAAAATATGAGCTATATTATCATTCTATTTCATAAATCATTCATGTCTTATCTTTATAATTTAGGATCATCTTCTCCTAAAGAGAGAAAAAAATTCCACAAAAGAGCAATAAAAAGGAAGTAATACAGGGTGAGGGTTTTCACACACAAGGGGATTAGAAAACCTAGGACTTTGTTTTTGGAAAAAGGATGACAATATTTCAAAGTAATTGGCGAAATGTGAAATAATGTGCATACGTGTTGCCGTCAAGTCAATTCTGACTCATAAAGACCCTACAGGACAGAGTAGTACTGCCCCAATAGGGTTTCCAAGGAGTGACTGGTGGATTCGAACTGCCAACCTGTTGGTTAGCAGTCAAGTTCTTAACCACTATGCCACCACATCTCCATAATGTGCATAGGTGTAACAAAATGAATTTAAAAACCAAATGCATGAATGGTTGGCATGCTATGCTAATTAGCTCATTCACTTTAATTAAAACCTACATAGCCACAATTGTAACAATAATTCAGAATTTTTAACCCAAGTTTTACTAACTGACTCAGATTATTAGAACATTTTTAAAAAATTGAATTAAAAACAATGGCTTTTGGTATAAAATCATATAAAACTCCAGGTCGTAAAAGACTAGCAAAACAAATTGGTTTATGACATTTTTTGTACTAGAAAAACTGTCAACCTCTAATTGAAATGTTATCAGCTACACTTTAAGAAATTATACAAATAGATCAAATCAAATAGTTTCAAGTGAAATATGGTCCTCCATAAACAGAGGACCACCATGAAAATGTCACTTTCCTGGAAGACTCAACTCTGTACATAAAATGAAATCTGAAAATCATATAACAAAAAAAGAGGCTTTGTTAAAACAACACTCTCTGGAAAACACTCAGTAAAGATGATTAACTCTCTATTTGGAACCACTGGAGGATGAAAGCTTTGGCACATTTATGAGCACAGTGATGAGCAGCCTCACATAAATGGAGGTTACGCAAGCACTGCGGATAACGGACCCTTCCCTACTTCTAGATTCCACTTGGCCTGTAAATGAACTGAGAACATAACTACATGTGTTATGGACACAAGCATTTACAAATTAGGACTAAGTCCTTTAATAGACATGCACCAGCAGCAGACAACCATCTTTACCTCTATGCTTTAATATCAATTCTTAACTTTTTGGGAAGAAGCTGTATGAAGGCTGAGGATCACCATATAGTTCTGCAAACTCTAAAGAGCCAGAGGACCAAGGAAAGCTTGATTTGAGTTGGTAATGTTTCCAGAACTGTCATCTATGACCCTCAACCCTAGGTCTCATAAGGTTCCAGTGCCATTCAGAAAGAAGTTATTTTTCCTATCTCTTGTCCATATAATATTCTTTTAATCCCTAGAGTATATGCCTAGCAGCTAGCAGGTAGTCTAATAAATAAAAGCATAAGAGACATAGTGGTTAGCGCACTGGCTTTGCATTAAATGAACCTAAGGTAAGTCTCAACCATGCCACTTCCAGCATGTAATCAGGGTGAATTACTCAATCTGTCTGAGTTTCAGCTTGCTTATTTATAAAGTGAGGGCAATAATGGGCCTATGCCATGGGCCTCTGGGGAATTTAAATGAGAAGTGAAGTGCTTAGTACAGCGCCCCACAAAAGGCAAGGATTCAATAATGTTGACTATTACTATTTAAAAAAAAAAATCTGTAGCTACTACTTACCTTATCTGAAAATACAGGCTCATACAAACTGAAACAAACCTGCCTGAAAAGCAATTTGACAATGTGCTTCATAAGTCTTAAAAGTGTTAGTACAAATGTATTCCCTGGGAATACAGCCTGCGGAAACAGACAAATATTCATACAGGCTTATGCACAGGGATGCTAATTGCACCAATATTTTTTAAATTTAAACTTTTTACTTTGAGGTAACTGTAGATTCACATGCAGTGATGAGAAATAATAAAGAGAGAGAGATCCTGTGTCCCCTTTACCCAGTTTCCCCTAATGGTAACATCTTGCAAAACCGTAGTGCAATATCACAACCAGGATATTCACATTAACACAGTCAATACAGAACACTTCCCTCACCACAAGGATCCCTCATGTTGCCCTTCCACAGCCATGTCACTTCCTTCTGTCCCCACCCCTCTTTAGTCCCTGACAACCACTGACTTGTTCTCCATTTCTATAACTTTTGTCACTCCAAGAATGTCATATACTTCATACCCATTACCGATATCTATGATTTAAAAACCAGAAAACAGATGTTGGTGAGGATATGGAGAAATTGGAACTCATCCCTTGCTGGTGGGATTGTAAAATGATGCAGCCACTGTGGAAAACAGTTTGACGGTTCCTTGAAAAATTAAATATAGAATTACCATATGACCAGGCAGTTCCATTCCTAGGTATATACTCCAAAGACTTGAAAGCAGGAACACAAACATAGACTTGTACAACAATGTTCATTGCAGCACTTATCACAATAGCAAAAAAATGGAAACAACACAAGTGTCCATCAACAGCTAAATGTATAAACAAAATGTGGTACATCCATACAATGGAATATTATTCAGCCATGAAAAGAAATAACAACACAGATGAACCTTGAAAACAATATAATGAGTGAAAAAGTCAGTCACAAAAGGACGAATATTGTATGAATCTACTTATATAAAATACCTAGAATAGGCAAGTATATAGAGACAAGTTTATTAGTAATTACCACGGGCGGGTGTGAGGGGGTAAGGAGGAATCACTACTTAGGCGCATTGACCTTCTGTTAAAGAGCAAAGAGACAGTTCAGAAACAGATAACAGTGATGGTGAACATAATTAATGCCACTGAATTATACATGTTAAAAATGTTGAAATGGTAAATATTTTGCTATAAATATTTTTACCACAATTAAAAAAAAATTAAGTCGTGGCTATCACTGTGGTGAGATTTGGAGTGACTTTACTTTCTCCTTTATACTCCCTAAATTGTTTAAACTTCTAAAAATATTAACTATGTTTATTTTTATAATCAGAATAAGCACTGAGGTTATTTTCACTTTGAAAAAATATGTCAGTGTATAAATTATCTATCACCATAGCAATGCGACGTGACAAACAACCACAAAACACAGTGGCATAAAACAGTAAGCATTTATTTGGTTCACACTTCATTGGGTAGCGCTCCTGGTCTCAGCTGAGCTCAGCCAAGGGCTGGCTGCTCTAGAATGGCCTTAGCTCGGATAATTTGTTTGTGTTCTATGTGGTCTCTCATCCTCCAACAGGCTGGACTAGACTTGCTCTCACGGTGGAGACAGAGTTCCAAAATATGAGGTGGATGTACCCAAGGGCTCTTGAAGGCCTAGGTTGGAATTGGCCACCATTACTTCCATTGCATTCTGTTAGGCCAGAGCAAGTCACAATGCCAGCCAGACCCAAAGAGTGGGAAAAAATACCCTTGATTAGAAAAGGCATCAAAGTTATATTGCAAAGGGTAAGAATATATGGAGACCATCAATCAGGGCCACCAATATAATATACCAGAACCAGTTACCAGCAGGAGAAATATGTGGCAAAGGAAGAAAAGGGCAGGGAACAAATGGAAAGTATTCTATCCCATGGGTACATGGGAGGCAGGAGGGATCCACGGTCTTCTGAGTCGGTTTATTAATGCCACCATCCCTCCACCATAAGGGGTGGGTCATTTGCTGTCACTTGGTAAGTGACTGTGCCACATTTTATTTTTGTTGACACCCACTCCTCACTTACTGACCTGGTTAGGTTCCAAAGACCAGGTCATTATGTGAAAATCAGTGTTATGCAAAAATGGAGAATGACCACATTAGATTACAAAATAGTGGATGACTACATCATTACATAACTGCCAAATCATATCATTACATAACTGCCAAATTACATAATTACTAACTGCCAAACCACTGAGAATCATGGCCCATCCAAGTTGACACATAGTCTTAACCATTGTAGCCAGTGTTACTCTTGCCTCACACCTTGGTGTTCATTACTGCCAGATGTGTGTTGTTAATATGCAAAATAGTTGGATAGTAGATTTTTCACCATTGTCATAAATGTGAAATGTTGGATACCGACTTAGTCAAAAGTGAGCAGTAGGTGCATTTTTTTATTGTGGTCAAATATATATAACAGAAATTTGACAATTTCAACCATTTTTACATGTTCAATTAAGAGACTTAATGTTCACCATGTTGTGCAACCATCACCACTATTTCCAAAACTTTTTCATCACATCAAACAGAAACTCAGTATCTATGAAGCAATAACTCCTCATTCTCTCCTTCCTTCCCCCCATCCCTGGTAATCACTAATCTACTTTTGTCTCTACGCACTTTCCTATTCTAAGTATTTCATGTAAGCAGGGTCATACAATATTTGTGCTTTTGTATCTAATATATTTCACTCAGCATAATGTTTTCAAGGTTCATCCAAGTCATACTACATATCAGAACTTCATTTCTCTCTGTGGCTTAATAACATTCCATTTTACAGATATACCACATCTTCTTTGTCCATTCATCTGTTGATAGACACATGGGTTGTTTCACTTTTTGGTGTACAAGTATCTGTTTGAGGCCTTGTTTTCAGTTCTTTTTTTTTTTTTTAGGGTTTATGATTTTTTTCTAATTGTACTTCAGGTGAAGGTTTACAGAATAAATAGTTTCTCATTAAACAGTCACTACACATATTGTTTTATGACATTAGTTAACAACACCACGACATGTCAACCCTTTCCCTTCTGGACCTTTTTTTTGGTCAAAATATACATAGCCAAAGATACAGCATTTCAAAAATTTCTACATGCATAGTTCAGTGACATCGATTATGTTCTTCCAGTTGTGCTGCTATTCTCACTTTAGATGAAGGTTTACAGAACAAAATAGTTTCTCATTAAACAGTACACATGTTGCCCTATGACAATGGTTAACAACCACACTACATGTCAACACTGGCCTTACTCCACCTTGGGTTCCCTATTACCAGCTTTCCTGTCCCCTTCTGCCTAGTCCTTGTCCCTGGACTGCTGTGCATCATTAGTCCCATTTTGTTTTATGGGACTGTCCAATCTCCAGCTGAACGGTGAACCTCGGAAGTGACTTCACCACTGAGCTAAAAGTGTGTCTGGGGGCCGTACTCTCGGGGTTTCTCCAGGCCTCTTTAGGCCAGTAAATCTGGTCTTTTTTTTTGTGAGTTAGAATTTTGTTCTACATCCTTCTCCGGCTCTGTCCAGAACTATCTATGTGATCCCAGTCAGAGCAGTCAGTGGTGGTAGCCGGGCACCATCCAGCTGTACTGGACTCACTCTGGTGGAGGACTTAGTGGCTGTGGTCCATTAGTCCTTTGGACTAATCTTTTCCTTGTATTCTGTTCTCTTCATTCTCCGTTGCTCCCGAAGGTGTGAGACCAGTGGAGTACCTTAGATGGCTGCTCACAGGCTTTTAAGATCCCAGATGCTACTCACCAAGGTAGAATGTAGAACATTGTCTTTATAAACTGTGTTATGCCAATTGAGCTAGATGTTCCCCAAGACCATGGTCCCCACAGCCTTCCACCCAGCAATTCAGTCCCTCAGGGAGTTTGGATGTGTCTAGGGAGCTTCCATGACCTTTCCTTGTACAAGCTGTGCTGGTTTCCCCAGTACTGTGTACTGTCTCACCCTTCACCAAAGATAATTTACCCTTATCTTTCTAAGTTTGAAGCAGTCTACCATTACTTGGTATCGCCTTGCCTTCCTCTCCATTGGAAGGTTCTATACCTACACCATTTATTCCCTCTTTTATTGTTCTGATGTTGTTGTCATTTATAGATTAACTGCTCTGATTCCCTGTTATGTTTCTTTTGGTTTTGGATAGTACTTGAGAGTTCATTTCCTAGATTGGTATCTGGCTGGTACGATCCTGTGTCCTAGATTCAGCCTGTGAGCTGAAGTTGTTTGTTCTCAGATTGAAGGACTTCCTTTAATAATTCTTGTAAGTTTGGTTTGGTTTTTACATAGTCCCTTAATTTCTGTTGTATCTGGAAATGTCTTAATTTCACCATCATATTTGAATGTGAGTTTTGCAGGATATATTATTCTTGGCTGGCTATTTTTTTCTTTCAAGGTTTTATATATGTCATTCCATTGCCTTCTTGCCTGCATGGTTTCTGCCGAATAATCTGAGCTTAGTCGTATTGTTTCTCCTCTGCATGTGACTTCTTGTTTTTCACAAGCTGCTCTCAGTATTCTTATTTGTCTTTGGTTTTGGCGAGTGTGATTATGATATGCCTTGGTGATTTTCTTTTTGGATCTATCTTATATGGGGTTTGTTGAGCTTCTTGAATGGCCAGCTTTTCATCTTTCATGATACTGGGGAAGTTTTCTGTCAGCAGTTCTTCAATGATCCTCTCTGTGTTTTCTGTTTTCTGTTTTCTCCCCCTGCTCTGGAACTCCGATCACTCAAAAATTTTTGCTTTTGATTGTATCCCACATAATTCTCAGGGTGTCTTCATTTTTCTTCATTCTTTTTTCTGAGTTTTCCTCGAACAGAGTTGCATCCAAGTGTTTGTCTTCAATTCTACTGATACTGTCTTCTGCCGTTTCAAACCTTCTCCTCATTCCTTCTATAACACTGTCCATTTCTGAAATCTTGTTGTTTATCTTTTGGATTTCTACTTGTTGTTTTTGTATAATTTCTAGTTGTGAATTTATTTTGCCATTTTTTTCCTGAATTCTTCCATTTTTTGTATTTTCCATGAATTTGTCTGCCTTTTCCATGAATTTGTCTATTTTTTCCTCATTTTTGTCTGCTTTTTGCTTTAACTCTTGGACAATTCTGAGTATTAATGATTTGAATTCCCTATCAGGTAGTTCTAGTGCCTTTTCTTCCACTGGAAAGTCATCTGGTGTTTATTTTGGATGCCTACTGGAACCATCCTGTCCTGTTTTTGTAAATGTTTTGATATTGTATGCATTCAGTAGTTATTTTTCTCATTTATTGATTGTAGATTTGTTTGTTTCGTCCTCTTTTTTTTTTTTCATTTGGCTATGTCTGAGCAGGCAGGCTGTGTGGTCTTTGTTGTTTGCTCATCTGTGGGCACAATACTTTTCACCTCCTTCTCCAATTGGCAGGGTCAGTCGCTCAGATATGGTACAGCAGGGCAGGTCTAGCTGAAGAGGAGTTACTGGGATGGGTTGTTTGTGGCACTTACTACAGCCACCAGGGCGGGTCAGTAATCAGTGCAGGGCAGGTTCTGGTAGGCCGTGCCTGTGCTGCTTGGTGGTGTGATGTCAAGCGCATGGTGCAGGGAGGCAGGATGTAGGGCGGAGATTGTTGTGTGTGGAGTTAAGACGGATATGGGAGAGAGGAGAGAGGAACAGGAGCCAAAAACATACAAACAAACAAAAAAGAGTGATAGCGGAGCTTGCCATTGGAGTGGAGAGATGAGAGACTATGAAATGGAGAAAAACAAAAAAGGGAAGAAGAAGAAAAAAAGAAAAGAAAAGAATGAATAAATAAAAATTAGAAAGATAAAAGAACAGCAAAGCTCCCAGAGATCCCACTGGCGCAGCTATGGGGTTTGGGGAAGTTGTTCCCAGGTGTTGAAGAACAGTCTGGCTAGATAGCGTAGAGGTATTCAGCACCAGGTATTTAGGGGACAGGAAGAGAACGAAGGCATAGAGAGACGAGAAACTGAGTAATGAAGAAAGACAAAAAGGGAAAAAGAGGCAAAAGAAAACAAAACAAATTAAAAAAATAAAAAGAACAAGAAAAGCCCCCCAAAAAACAGGAAAAAAAATGAAAAAAGAAATGCTCTCAGGGATCCCTCTGCACTTCTGCGCAAGCTGAGGGGGTAGGTCCCAAGCCGGGTAGCACTGGCCGGCCAGAACGTGCTCCCAACTCGAGAAAAGAAAAAGAAAACAAACAATCAATTCAAAACAAACAAACAAAAAAAGCCCCAGGATCCCACCAGCGTGGCAGCACAGAACGGGAAGCAGTTCCAACTCGAACAGAGATCTGCAGCCCCTTAGGAAGAAGAAAGAGGGCGCACAGAGCCAGGTATTTGAGCAAAAGGTGGGGGAGGTGGTGAGAGGTAAGGAAGAAATCAAAAGAAGTAGAAAAAAGAAACACCAGCAGCCAACAAATGGCACTCAGGAAGTAGGCCAGTGTGGGAGGGTGGAATCCAAGCAGCTGCTGCTTCCCGGCCAAGAGACTGTCGCTGCGGGAAGCAGAGAAGGCTGAGTGGGGGTGAAGAAGGGTGGGGGATGGGAAAGGGTATATCGCCATTTACCGGTTGTTCTGTCTCCTGCTGGAAGCTCCGTGAAGCTGCTTTCTCATACCCCCTGTTTACTGGTCTCTGATAGGAGTCCAAGATGGCGGATCCGCACTGTGTTAGCTGATAGGGGATCTCTGCATGAATCTCTCCTCGCTCTTTGTTCTCTGTCAGTTTCTCACTCCATTTGGTGCTTGGCTGAGTTCTTTATCTCTTCATTTGATATTTTAGGTTTTCAGGATTGCTCTTTTCTCTGTTTGGCTTAGTTTTTTGGATCTTTTCTGTGGAGGGATGGTGTGGTGCTTCTGCCTAGAGCGCCATGTTGCCAGAAGTCTCTCAGTTCTTTTGGATATGTACCTAGGAGTGAAACTGCTGGATTATATGGTAATTCTAAAGGACCCTGGTGTCACAGTGGTTAAGTACTTGGCTGATAAACAAAAGATTGGTGGTTTGAATCCACCAGCTGTTCCATGGGAGAAATATGTAGCAGGCTGCTCCCATAAAGATTACAGCCTTGGAAATCCCATGAGGCAGTTTGACTTTCTCCTACAGGGTGGCTATGAGTCAGAATTGACTCAACAGTAGCAAGTTTATGGCAATTCTGTGTTTAACTTTTTGAGGAACCACCAAACTCTTTTCCATAGTGGCTGCACCATTTTACAATCTCAACAGCAATGCACAAAGATTGTCATTTCTCCACATCTTCACCAACACTTGCTATTGTTTTTTGTTTGTTTGTTTTTTGATAATAGCCATCCTCGCAGGTGTGAAGTGTTAACCTCATTGTGGTTTTGAGTTTGATCTCCCTAATGACTAATAATCTTGAGCATCTTTTCATGTGCTTATTGTCCACTTCTATATCTCTTTTGGTAAAGTATCTATTCAAGTCCTTTGCCCGGTTTTTAATTGTGTTGTCTTTTTGTGGTTGAGTTGTAGGAGTTCCTTATATAATATGGATATTAAACCCTTATAAAATACACAATTTCCAAATATTTTCTCCCATTCTGTAGGTTGTTTCACTTTGTTGATAAAGTTCTTTGATGAACATACATTTTTATTTTGATGAAGTCAGATTTATCTATTTTGTCTGTTTTGTGTCACGTCTAAGAATTCATTGCCAAAAACAAGGTCCTGAAGTTTTACCCCTATGTTTTCTTTTATGAGTTTTATTATTTGATGTGCCATGTTTTTTTAATGTTGGCATTTCTTGCACATGCTTTTTTGTGGACACAGGTTTCAGCTGATCCATGGCATCATTTAGTAAAAATACTTCCACAACCAAATGCTTTATCTGACGCCACTATCTCCAAAGCATAGGACTGGCCATAAGAGGTGATCCTAGTGGTCGTGGATAGAGCCCCTATGACTTCTAGACAGACTTGCTGTTGAAAACCTATATTTTGAATGTGTTCTTTCCACATAAAATTTGTAACTGTTTTTCCAAGGTTCATCTGGGCATAACTTTCACATGATCACTCCAGGAATAAACAGACAAGCATTTATTGATTGTGTCAAAGCCATGTCATCAGTTAATTTATAAATGTTGACACTAATAGTTGACAGGTAGCTAGGAACTGCTTACAAGAATGGTAGGCATTTCTGAAGATGTATTTACTCAATCTTTTAAAAATTAAACTTAGAATTTCTTTAATGTGTAAAGTTAAACACACTACCTATTTTGAACTTAATATGGTGCATAAACAGATTTATAAGAATTGTATTCACTTTGGAACGGATTCTTTTTCAACCCAGTCAAAGAATTTTTATGTGTTTTGAAGCATTTATTTTTTATTCAAAGGTTTAAAAGTTTTAAGAAGTATAAAAAGGGCTGAACCATGTCATGGAACTCTGAAACTATGGATGAAATGCTAACAAAACATGGGAGAAGAGACCTAATAAATCCCAAGACAAAAATAAAATTCTAGGATGATAAAGGCAGAGAAAGAACTTTCAAAAAAGGAAAGAACACACAAAAAGGAGGACAGGAAAAGTTACAGAAATAATCTACAAGAAGTACCACAAGCAAATAATTAATTTGGAGAACTACTTCAAAGAAAATATATGGGTTAAAATAGCACAAGACATAGAACTACTATGTTGTTGTTGTTCTTCGGTGCCATGGAGTCAGTTCTGACTCATAGCGAAGCTATGTACAACAGAACGAAACACTGCCCGGTCAGGTGCATCCTCACAATTGTTGCTATGTTTGAGCCCATTGCTGCAGCCACTGTGTCAGTTCATCTCCTTGAGGGTCTTCTTCACTTTTGCTGACCCTCTACTTTACCAAGCATGATGACCTTCTCCAGGGACTGGTCCCTCCTGATAACATGTCTAAAGTATGTGAGACGAAGTCTCGCCATCCTCGCTCCCGAGGAGCACTCTGGCTGTATTTCTTCCAAGGCAGACTTGTTCGGTCTTCTAGCAGTCCATGGTATGTTCAGTGTTCTTCACCAACACCATAATTCAAAGGCATAAATTCTTCTTTGATCTTCCTTATTCATTGTCCAGTTTTCACATACATATGAGGCAACTGAAAACACCATGGCTTTGGTCAGATGCACCTTAGTCCTTAAAGTGACATCTTTGCTTTTTAATACTTTAAAGAGGTCTTTTGCAGCATATTTGCCCAATGCAATATGGTGTTTGACTTCCTGATTGCTGCTTCTTTGGGTATTGATTGTGGATCCAAGTAAAATGAAATCCTTGACAACATCAATCTTTTCTCCATTTATCATGATGTTGCTTATTGGTCCAGTTGTGAAGATTTTTCTTTTATGTTGAGGTGTAACCCATACTGAAGGCTGTAGTCTTTGATCTTCATCAGTTAGTGCTTCAAGCCCTCTTCGCTTTCAGCAGGCAAGGTTGTATCATCTGTATATCACAGGTTGTTAATGAGTCTTCCACCAATCTTGATGCCACATTCTTCTTCATATAGACCAGCTTCTCAGATTATTTTCTCAGCATGAAGATTGAATAAGTATAGTGAAAGGATGCAACCCTGATGCACGATTTTCTTGATTTTAAGCCACACAGTATAGTATCCCCTTGTTCTGTTCGAATGACTGTCTCTTGGTCTATGTACAGGTTCTGATGAGCACAATTAAGTATTCTAGAATTACCATCCTTTGCAAAGTTATCTATAGTTTGTTGTGATCCACACAGTCAAATGCCTTTTCATAGTCAATAAAACACCTTTCTGGTATTCCCTGCTTTCAGCCATGATCCATCTGACATCAGCAATGATATCCCTTGTTCCACATCCTCTTCTGAACCCTACTTGAATTCTGGCAGCTCCCTGTCTATGCACTGCTGCAATCACTTTTGAATGATCTTCAGTAAAATTTTACTTTCATGTGATATTAATAATATTGTTCAATAATTTCCACATTCTGTTGGATCACCTTTCTTTGGAATTGGCACAAATATGGATCTCTTCCAGTCGGTTGGCCAGGTAGCTGTCTTCCAAATTTTTTGGCATAGATAAGTGAGCACTCCAGCATTTGGACTTCTTCCTTTAATACCATCAGTTCTTGATCATATACTACCTCCTGAAATGGTTGAATGTTTACCAATTCTTTTTGGTACAGTGACTCTGTATTTGCTAGCTTAAAAAGTCATATCAGTAAGAAATAGCAAATCAAGTACTTCACTATTTACTTGAAGTCTGTAAAATTGATTTTTCTAAGTACATAGGCTAGTTGTATGACAATGCTACCAATATGTCAGGGCATTATAAGGGCATGCAACAGAAAATTTTAGAATGTAATGAATATGTCATCTTCATACCATGTGCTGCACATTCACTTAATCTTGCAGGGTGTAGAGCAGTAGATTGTTGTCTGGAAGCAGCTGATTTTTTTTCTACTGTTCAATTACTCTTCACATTTTTTGCTGCCTCTACTCACCAGTGGGAAGTTCTTAAGGCTTATTTAAGTAATGATTGAGTATTAAAATGTCTTTCTAATACACGTTGGGAAGTGTATGCTGTAGCAACAAGTGCAATCCTGCAGTCGTACAGTCAGATTCTAGATGCCTCAGAAAATATTGCTGAAGACCAGACACAAAAGGGAGATACCAAAAGAGAAGCCAAAAATATCGCCAACAAAATGCAAACACTAGAGTATGTGTTTATGTTGGTTATGTGGAATAATATATTGCAGCAGTTTCATTGGACAAGTCAAGGTCTCCAAGATTCAGAAGTAAATTTAAAGACATGCACCGATCTCTACCAGTCATTAGCAGGGTATTCACATAATCTAAGAGAAGATTCTGAAAATTTTGAAAACACAATAAGACAAATACTGCCAAATACTGATTATCAAGCAGTTCACCATCACAGAAGCATTAAAAATAAACAGGTAAATGACGGAAGTGCTCTAGAAGTATCGAGTGCCAGAGATCAATTTTGCATAACCACATACTATGCCATCATTGACACACTTGTATCTTCCATGAAAACAAAGCGGATATACCTGATGAAGAACGCATGAAGGCATCCAAGAAATTCGTGCAGGTTTATCCCGATGACTTAAATACAAACCTTTACAAAGAAGTTCAAAAATTTCATTCTTACATGAGAACTAAGTTTACAGATTCAGGAAAGACAAATTCTATTCACGTAAGCATGTATGATTCCATAATAGAAAATAAAGTACAACCCATATGTGATGGTTGGGATTGTGTGTCAACTTGGCTAGGCCATGATTCTCAGTGTTTATATGTGATTGCTTCCATGATGGGATCTGCTGTGAGTACCCAATCAGTTGAAAGGGAGTTTCCTTGGGCATGTGACCTGCACCCAAATATAAGCAGACATTCTGGTTTTTGCCTGCTCTGGATCCTGCAGCTCGCTCCTGTTTGTCTGACCGCCGGTTCTTGGGACTTGAGCTAGCAGCTTACCCGCTGAACCACTGAACTTGGGATTTGTCGATATTCACAGCCTGTGAGCAAGAGCCCTGCTCTCTGACCCGCCAATCTGGGGTTTGCCGGTCCCTCCAACTAGGTGAATCAGGAGAATCCTCTATCCTGATCCACAGACTTGGGACATTCCAGCCTCTACAACTGCATGAGCCATTTCCTTGATATAAATCTCTCCTATAGATATTTATTTGCTTTGCTGGTTTTGCTTCTGTAGAGAACCTAGCCTAAGATAGCATATTTCCATCATTTCTATCACCAAGGGCATATTTTCCAACTATTGATCCTTCTTCTTTGTTTCCAACTTTTGCATTCTAATCACCAGTAATTATCAATGCACCTTGATTGCATGTTTGATCACTCTCAGCCTGCGGAACTACTATATGATCCAGTAATCCCAATGCTGGGTATGTACACAAAGGAACTGAAAGCAGGGATGGAAACAAACCCGTATACCAATGTTCATTACAGCACTTTTCACAATAGCCAAAAAGTGAAAACAACCTAAAAGTCCATCAACCAATAAATGGATAAAATAAAATATGGTATATACATATAGTGGAATATTATCAGCCATAAACAGAAATGAAGTCTTGATACATGCCACAACATGGATAAACCTGAAAATAGTATGCTGAGTGAAATAAGTTAATCACAAAAGGACAAGTATTGTATGATCCCACATACATGAAATATGCAGATGTATAGACCAAAGCTTATTAGAGGTTATAGGAGGGGAGGGAGAAGAAAAGGGGGAGTCATTGCTTAGTGAGCACTGAGTTACTGTTAATGGTGGTGGAATAATTTGGAAAAGGATAGTGGTGATGGCTGCACAATATGATGAGTGTAATCAATGTCACTAAATTGTACATACAAAAATTATCAAATTGGCAAACATTCTGTTATATATATTTTTATCACAATAAAAAAATAGCACAAGGCAATAAAGATATTGATAGCAAGGATTAAAGATAAAATAAATACAATCATACTTTGCTTAATAACTATTAAGAGCTGCTAGAATAGAGTATATTATGTAAAATAATGTGAGATGATCATGTGCTTTCTAATTTTAGGGTTATAAATCACCTCATATACGTTAGTAAATTTGTATACCAGTTCAGCTGATGTTGTGGTATCTTCCACAGCTCTAGGAAAACAGGACCAAGGGACAGACCCAGCCCCATAGCACACAAATAGCAAATGTGGAAGAAGACCAAAATCTTGACCCATGAACCTCATTCCTACTTTCAGATCCACTTCACCAAACTATCCCCTTGAGATGTTAGATTGATTGTTCCTGAATTAAGTTGCCAACTTTTAACTGTTACTTTTATTCATGCAATTCTGCTGTGCTGTAGAAATTCAAGTTTGAAATTATCACCAGCTTTCCAACACCTTCACATATTTCCTCATTTCATTTATTTGGACTCAGTGGAAAACTCATGTGACTGATTCTGTGCCTGGAAAGCCAGCTTGATGACCAGGCTTCCTGCAGGGCATCCTCAGCCCTTTCTTGCTTCCTCCAGTTCCAGCCCACCTCATCATGCCCAAGTAGGCTTTAGAGTTGACTCTTGCTAAAGAGAATGCTGTGACAGAAAATGCTTGAAAATGCTCTTTTCAAGACTTGGATACATTTGTTTACTTTTCTTCTTCTTCTTCTTTTTTTTTTTTTTTTTTTTAAATAAAGCTTGTAAGTCATTCAAGAGCTAGCAGGAGAGCCACGAAGTGGACCAATCAGCGAGGTCCATTTTTCAGGTCCAGAGGTACTATGTTACCTATCGTGTGCACAGGATAGTGAAATGTTCCTCTGTAACAAGAGAGTTGAGAAAAGGTAAAGATGCTTATAGGCACCAGATTCAAAAGGGAAGGTGCTCTCTGTTCTTCTGATTTCTTTCCATTTCTCATATACGGAGACAGAGGCAGAGACAGAAATAGATAGGCAGAGAGAGAGACAGAGAAATACAGAAATAGAAAGATAGAGGCAGAGAGAAATTTGAGAAGATGGAAAAAGTTATTATCAACAGATTTCAACAAAGCTGAAAAAGGATTGAGGCAATGAAAAAAGATCATGGGGCCCATAATAAAAATTACTATTAATATGAGGAAAACGATTATAGTTAACAGCAACCCTACACGTGAAACATAGAAGAGAGACTATAGGAGTGATGAGAGAGCAAAGACAGACAAAATGTGGAATCACGTTTAAATCACAACTGTGTATGTGTGAAAGAGAGACTTAGAGACACAGAGACTGAGACAGTCATAGCAGAGAGAGGCTGATTTGGAGGTGCAACTTTCCCTTCTAGAGGTTTACATGATTGTAGCAATGAAGCCATTTCCAGTCTTACTTCTGAAGGCTAGGAGCTGGAGATGAGAGCAGGGCTGGAAACCACTAGTAGAGAATGGACCACAGCATTAAAATGGGCTATACCTGCTGAACTAACAGATTAGAGAGGTCTTGAGAGGAGAGGTCTTGAAGGACTTTGTACACACACGGCGCAGAGGAAACTCCCTCACGTTAAGGCATAGTAGACATTCTGGTGATTGGTGTTAGATCAGAAGAACACAGATAACCTGGGCTTCCAGTTAGGCCTCTTTCTCTCAGTTGACCACAACTAGCTCAGCACAGTCATTTTTCTGCTCATTTAAAAATCCTGTGGTAGTTTGAATTCCTAGCTCTGCATGAGAAGTCACTGGAGAAGACAATGGTTCTGCTCAGCTTGTGCAGCTGGACCACAGTGACCTACCAACTCCTGGGCCAAAGTTATCCACACTCCTCTCTGCCACTCTCGAGGTGTTTCTCCCCCACCCAATCACATTGCTGAGTTATCTCTGGAATGAAGTGGGCTATAACAGTGTCTGGAGGCCATGCACAATCTCACGGTGCCGAAGTATGATTTGGAGAATGAGTTCAAGCTGCAGCTATATCCAGCCAAGAGCAATCATTGACAAGGTGCCAAGGGCAACCTGAAAACAATTACCCAAGAAAAGATGAATGAGAAAAAAGAAACTGAGCCTTTCCTCAGCATATTCTTCTGTGGTACCAATTCACTATCTTTTCTCTCTCCTGACCAGGTACCACAAACTTTTAATCCATCCTCACAGCTGTGTTTCCTTAGGGATATGCGAACTTGCTCTGAATCTGAGTATCATGTTTTTCCTCGTAGCTTATGTTCTTGAATTTTGCTGTCCTTTTCTGCATGTCTTTTTTTCTTACCTGAGTAGTTTATTATCACTGAAGAAATTTGCCGCTCATTCCTCCCGCTGGCAATTTATTAAAAAATTTCGTAACCAAAACGAATACAAAGGCTCTACTCTGAGTAGTTGCATTATTAGCATTTTGTTCGTTGTTTTGCATTTGGTCCCCATTTCCTGGTCTTGATTGCAACTGTGTGATTTTTCAATCCATGCTCCATCACACTTACAGTTGAAAATATCTGTATATATACCAGCGTACACACACATGCATACAATTCTTCAAAACAAAAATATGTAATATATGCCAGTTCTTTTTTTAAAATTTTGTTTATCTTAAAAAAAAAAAAAAAGCCTAACATATCTGAAAAAGCACAGTTCACTCTTCTAAAGATATGTAAGAGTATTTTGTAAGATTTTCTCAGTCACTTGGTAAGCTCTATCAGGAAAACACTCTCAATTGTTCAGTTTTCTTGAAGATAGGCAACGATTCCAACACCAGGCAATATTCTCCAGAATTCTAATTCGTACACCAATAATGTCATGCCTCCCCAACAGATTTTCTACTGATAATGTGTTTCAGTTCCTGAAGTAACTTAAATATAATCTAATTTCCTCAAACAATGCAATGTAGAGGGTGAACTCCCTGATCAAGTAACTAAAGAAATTTACCACAATGTCACAGTTAATAAACTATGAATTATTTCTCTGTCAACTGCATAGTAAAATAATTTTTCTGAAATAATAGTGTTTTTTTTTTATTTGTTTGTTTCTTTTAGGTCATGGTAGAAAATTTGGAAAAAGAGAAAGAAGAAAAGGAAGTTGCCCATCATCTATACAATAACTGATTTGTTAATTTCATCAGTCTTTACAATTAAAGATTGATCACTGACAAATATTGTGTGGTGAACCACATGACTCACAAAAACAACCAAAGTAAATGCTCAATTGCCATAATCCAATAATTTCTCATAAAGATGCAGGGCCTTCAATTTGTTCCTACCACCTTAAGAATACTGATAATGATAACACTCATAAAAACCATTCTTATCAGTTCAGCTAACATTTATTGCTATATTTATCATATTAAGCACTTAGTGGAACACTGTGCAACTATACAAACATTATCCTATTTAACATTCACAAACACATATAAGGAAGGCATAATTACTCTCCCCATTTTTCAGGTGACAAAACTGAAGCGGTAAGGTCCCCAAGTTCCCACAGCTCTAAGTGGTGGATGCATGACTGGAGGGCTGACTCCAAAGCCAGGCTTGTACTACAACACCAGTGCACTGTCAAACATGAGACAGCTAGTTCTCCAGACTTTGGTTCGGTAGGTCTGAGCCAGGGCCTAAGAATCCGGATTTTAAAAAGAAGTGCTACCTCCACCACACCCGATGATATTGCCTCCATGAATGCAGAAAACAAGTAAACTTCCTCTCAATACTCCTCTAGTCTAGGAGGTCTTTAACCACAGTGATTCTTATGCTTTTTAGGGGGTTCAGACTCCTCTGGTGGTACAGTGGTTAAAGCAATCAACTGCTATCTGAAAGGTCGGTGGTTCAAAACCACCAGCGGCTCAGCAGGAGAAAGATGTGGCAGTCTGCTTCCATAGAGATTTATAGTCTTGAAAAACCTATGAGGCCACTATCAGTCAGAATCGACTTGATGGCAGTGGGGTTTTTTTTTTAGACCTCTCTGAGAATCTGATGAAAGTTATATATACCTTCTCACAATCAAAACGCACCAATTCTTTTTCAGGGAGTTTTTCAATGAATTTGATTCATTTTCAAGAGTTAAAGCCCACAAACCCCCGAGTAAGGACTCTTGTTCTAGTCACTCTTCTTTTTTTTTCCTAGTGTCTCTTAACCTCATTATTCCCACTCGGCAATGAGGACAGCAGCCCTCCTGGCTGCCTGTTTGCAAGGCTATTATAAGGGTAAACTTTTTTTTTTTTAAATACAGTGGTTTTGAGATGCAGAAATAGAAACACTACATGAAAACCTCATGCTCCTAACAAAAAACAGAAATAGGGAAGAAAGAACAAATCTGAGTAGAAGGGACTCCTGAGGAGAAACTTAGATCCTACTGGTTAAGGAAATAACCAGCAAATCACCATGATCAGAATGAGAATGGTCATTTGCCTGTTGGGGTGGGCCTGCGATATGCCAGGCACTGTGGTTTATGTCTTGAAAACGTTTTCTTTCTAATCATCATAACAGGTCTTTAATAGTATTATCTTTATTTTACAAATGAGGAAACTGAGGCTGCATGAGATTAAATAATTGGCCTAATATCAAATAGCTAGTAAATTGACTCAAGCCCAGGTCTGTTTGTAGGCAAAGCCCATCTTATTTGCACTCTGTAAGACTATGGGCCACCACCTGTCTGTCAGTTCGTGGTACTGTGATGGTTTGCATGTTGCTGTGATGCTGGAAGCTATGCTACTGGAATTTCAAATATCAGCGGGACACCCATGGTGGACAGGTTTCAGTGGAGCTTCCAGAGTAGGAAGAAAGACCTGGTGATCTACTTCTGAAAATCAGCCAATGATAACCTTATGGATCACAACAGAACCTTGTGTGACTCACTTGCTTCGGACATATCGTCAGGAGGAATTAAATTGCTGCAGAAGGGCTTCGTGTTAGCCAGCGAGGGCGAGGGAGATCTTCAGTGAGATGGAATGGCACAATAGCCACAGAGATGAACTCGGTCACGCTGGCCATCATGAGGACGATGCAAGATGAGGTAACATTTCGTTCTGTTGTACATCAGGGCACCATGAGCCGGAGGTGACTCAATGGCAAGCTAATACCACCAAGGCTATGGGCATAGTCTCTTTCCAGTCCTGGTTCCTGACACTCAGTGGACAGTGGTTTCTGAGGCAAGATGCTGGAGCAGGGAGAGTTAACCTCACCCTCACCCTCCCAATCATCAACTTACCTCCTGTGGCGGTAGTTCACAACATGCCAACTTGCTTTAGTTACTATTATCAGTCAGTTGCTTTATCCTTCTAATGGAAGCCAAACAACAGAAGACACTGGAAATACTCACGTTCCTAGGGCAGGGCCCTGAAGACAGCTCTGCATTGAGATAAAAGTGGACATCTCTGGACTGACTCTGTGGCATGCTATCAGAGCTCTGGGCACCAGCTGCATGAATCACATTTCTAGGTGCTGTTCCAACTAGTAGGAAACAGCTTTTCCTTTAAATAAATTTCACTTTCAGAAAAAGCTTTAAAGCACATTGCAGATAGGGCCACGAAAAGTCTGGCTACATGGAAAACCTTCCACGGCAAAAGGAAACCTCCTCGTGTACCAAAAAAGCTAAAACAGAGTCTAGGAAAGTCTTAGCCAGAGAGCCCGAGGAGATACCTGGTGGAAAAGAATGCTTCATTCCCACAACATTCTTTTGAAGGGCTCTTTAATAATAGAAATTAATAGCAGGAACAAAGGAAAAAAAAAAAAAACAAGTGTTAACTGAGGTACTAAGCCCAGCAGTTAGTCTGGTCTCCTTCCTCACAGTCACCCTACACACTCCTCTTCTGCTGGCCCTCAGATGCTGCAAAGACTCAATTCAGCACGAATCCTGTCTCTCCTTTCTCCCCACAGCTCCTATCCTATCAATGCCACCAGCCTTTGCAAAAACACTGGTATCTCTAAAGGCATTAGCTACTTTTTGCACTATCTAATAAACCTCTGAGTTAAATTTTTTAAAAGGGGAACTTGCTCCATTAGATACCTCAGGCTGCTCTTGCTGATTATTGGAGCGAACAAACAAAAAATAACAGTTGCCATCCAGTTGATTCTGACTCATGGTGACCCCATGTGTGTCAGAGTAGAACTGTGTTCCATAGGGTTTTTGTTTTGTTTTATTTTTGCTGGCAATATACACAACCAAACATATATCCATTAACAATTTCTACATGTATAGTTCAATGACACTGGTTATATACTTCTGTGTCACCATTCTCACTATCTGCCCATATGGTTTCATCACCATTAATTTAGGCTCTCTGCCCCTTAAAGTTCTCGTTCGTGCTTTAGATTAACTGTTGTCAGTTTAAACTCACATAGATAATTGTTTATAAGAATGCAATTCTTAAGGCAAACATTTTTATTAATTGAACTAAACTGTAGTTTAACCATGGTTTCATGGGATAGTTTTGATTCAAGGTTTAAAGTTTTGGTTCCAGGCAATAGATTCAGTAAATTTGGTTTCTATATGAATTTGAAGTTCTGTTCCCTGATATTCCTTATTTTGATCAGGGTCCATCTATTGTATCCTTGATCAAAACGTTCAGTAATGGTAGCCCAGCACCATCCATTTCTTCTGGTCTCATGGAAAAGGAGGTAGTAGTTCATGCAATCAGTTAAGCTTGAGGTTCATTTCCTTCTCTAATTCCTGGGTCTCCTTCCTCTGCTGCTCCAGGTTAATAGAGACCAATTGTTGTATCTTGGGTGGCTGCTCGCAAGCTTTTAAGACCCCAGGTGCTAGTCACTGAACTAGGAGGTAGAATAGAAACCCTAAAAACAACATTAGGACAATTGACTGGATAGACCCACGAAGCCATGACCCTAAACCTTTGAACCAAGAAAACCAATCCCATGAAGTGTTTAGTTGTACCTAAGTAGTACCAACAGGCACAGCCCTCCCAGCCCCCACCATTTTTGTTTTTTTTTTTTTTTTTTGCTACTGTTGTAGTTGTAAAATGATATAAAACACTTTATCTGCCATTTTGCTCTTTTTTTTCTGGTGTACGGCTTAGTGATAACAGGATTATACTACATTAGTCAAGTTGTATAACCCTTACCCTTAGTTGATGCCAACTCTTCCATCACCACAGACAAAAATTCACTACTTCTCACAGTGATTTCCCATCACCCTCCCCCTCCGTACGGTTTTTAATGGCTGAATTTTTAGAAGCAGCCTGCCAGGCTTTTCTTCAAGGAACCTCTGGGTGGACTCAAACCACCAACTTTTTGGTTTAGCAGCCGAGCACATAAATCATTTGTACCACTCAGGCAGGGACTACAGTTGTTGGAGAAAACCTGTTAAATCAGGCAGTTGTTCTTCTTGTCAAAGGTAAGCTTTTAGGACCTGGTGGAGGCCTGAGTCGGCTACTTAGTAATTTCACAATTGTCAACAAATTATCCTACTTCTCTGAAACTCAGATTTCCTCCTAATGCCTTCCTTACCTCCAACATAAGGGATATTTTTTTTTTTAAACCATAAAAGAGGACATAAGTATAATGCTTTATTATGGTGGTTATTGGTATTGATTTTATATTATGTCATTCGGAGGTTTCTGAGACACCCAGGAGCAAAGGCTACTGGGTAACAGACAAGGCAATCCTAAACCCAGGCCCTGGAAAGAAAATTAAGTTAGTAGGCTCGACACTTTTCTAAACATACTAGAATTTAATATGTAACAGATTCAACATTTTATTAAGCATAATAAAACCCCTAATCCTGGATTTCTAATTGCTTACCACTTACTAGAATACAGTGGCCAAACACACAATAGTTTGGAATTTAGGAACAAAAAGTAACACAGAAGTGGTTTTACAAAGAATTGTCTGAAACCAAGGCAATAGCAACCAGGAGGGCTGAGCTCAGAAGGTGTGGTTCAGCCCCTCGGCCACAAGCTGGAGTGGTCGGGGTTCCTTTGCAGAGAAGAGAATTCAATCTGGCTAGTTTCAGCAGAAAGGGGTTTATGTACAGTGTACTAAATGGCTGGCATTGGAAGGGCTAAAGAAACAAACTCTAGGTCATTCTAGGAACAACTCCCAAGCCACAAAACAGAACCAGGCCACCAAGTTTGTCACCTGATGACCAGAAAGATGTGCTAGAAAACACACCACCACCACTGTGATGAAGAAGCCTCCGGGATCAGCAAGCCACTGTGAGCAGGAAGCTGCCATTGTCAGCAAAGAATCAACCTTACTGCTGGCTCCACCAGGCCTAAGATGATCTTCCCCAGGAATGTGGGTGCCCTGCACCCTGCCTCTCAGCACCCATGACACTAGTAGCAGACACTGGGGCCTTTGCTAGCACTGCTTCAGAAAAGCCACACGGTCATGCTGGCCAATAGAAGCGTGCCTCACTTCTGCTTTGGAAATGAGTGCATCTAAATCACATCCACATCTCCGGCTACAAAGTGTCTGGGAAATACAGTTTTTAGCTTTTTTAGCCCATGCAGTACAGGAATGCACACTAGTAGGAGGTTGAAATGGATGTTGGGAGACAACCTATATGCCTGCCACACAAGTCATCGCTACAAAGCTCCTCTTCGCAATCCCTTTTCCTCCCTAACCAAGACTGCTGAGAGGCATATGTGAAAACGTGGGTGGGGCAATAAAGGTAGCTGATGGGTTTGGTTGTTCAAATAGATGGCACTGAGTTGGCAGAGCTGTTTACATTAGGTTGCTGATGAGGGGAGGTTACCACCAAGACAAGGAAACTATCCCTGTGGTGCATTCCTCCATTAAAATTTAAGATAAATTACTGTTCTTCTTCTTGGGAAACCCAGGGAACACTGGTTTGTTTTCCTTCCACTGGTGGTCTGAACTCATTTTGCCCCTCTATAATATACCATACCTACAAGCCAATACAGGGTAATTAGGCAAACTCAGGTTTCTTCAGGTCTTCTCTTCTGAATGAGGTAGTCAGATTATTTCTCCTGAGACTCACTGAATCCTTCCTGGCTCACCAAGGGCTTTACTAAGAGAATGGGCTAGAAATTATTGATGTGTTAATAAATAAACCAGTTGCTGTTGAGTCAATTCTGACTCATGGCGACCTCATTTGTGCCAGAGTAGAACTGTGCTCCACAGGGTTTTCAATGGCTAATTTTTCAGATGTAGATCACCAGTCCTTTCTTCTGAGGCAACTCTGGGTGGACTCAAGCCTCCAACCTTTTGTATTTAAAGTACTTAAAGCCAAGTACTTTAACCGTCTATGCCACCCAGCGACACTGCGTTAATAAATACCTAATCAAAATAGCCTCCTCTCTGCAAGGAGAGTTGCTGTAGTGTTATTGATATTTGTATGGATTTTACAATAGTGTCTCTGCTTTCAGTCTCACCATAATAATGCTGTGTTTGCTGTATTTTAGCACCTTCTGTCATGACTCTGAATGCCAACTCTCCATCAGACAGTGAACGAATTTCTATTCAAGTGGCATTATATGTCAGATACAAGAGATGTAGAAAGACACAAACACATGGTCCTTGCCCTTGTGGAGCTACAGTATAGTGACAGGTTCTAAAAAGATGCTTAGCACAATAAGCAACATCATTTCAGCCTTGAGGTCACTGTGAAATTTCTGAGAGTTATTTACCTTTGGACTTTATTCCCACACATGAAGAAGTTTTGGCTACAAAATCATACGTGGAAAAAGTGGCTTCAGTGTTTGAATTTGGAGAGTCCACCGAAAGAACACAGCAGGTAAGGTAATAACATAGGCCAAGTGTAGCATTCTAGGCCCCAGTGCTGGTGCTGGGCAGAAGCTTTTTATTTTTTAACTCCCCATCCCCTCCTCCCCAGTCCCTGGTTGGTGTTGTTGCTGTTATTCTTATTTGTCACAGACTCAGCTCTGATTCATGGTGACCTTATGCGTAACAGAACAAAACATTACCTAGTCCTGTACCGTCTTCATGATCATTGGTATGTTTGAGTTCTTTGTTGTGACTATTGTGTCAATCCATCTCATTGAGGGTTTCCACCATTTAATAAACTTCTGTCTCTATGCATTAGACTATTCTGGCCTATTTGTCGTTTTGCACATGATTTGGAGCCCTAGTGGTACAGTGGTTAAGAGCTCGGCTGTTAACCAAAAGGTCAGCAGTTCAAATCCACAGACACGCCTTGCAAACCCTATTGGGCAGTTCTACTCTGTTGTATAGAGTCGCTATGAGTTGGAATCGACCCGATGGCAGTGGGTTTGGTTTTAGGTTTAATGACTAATAGAAGCAGCCCTGATGGTGCACTGGTTAAGGACTCAGCTGTTAACTGAAAGATTGGCAGTTCAAACCCACCAATCACTCCACAGGAGAAAGATGTGGCAATCTGCTTCTGTAAAGATTACAGCCTTGGAAACCCTATGGGGCAGTTATGCTCTGTCCTATAGGGTCACTATGAGTTGGAATCGACTCAATGACAGCAGGTTTGGTTTGGTTTGGAATGACTAATAGGCAAACATCTTTGTTCTAAAGGAGGAAGTCTGGAAATGATATGGTCCATAATTGCGGGAAAGGATCTTTGATCAAGGTTCTGGTGTAGACATATCAGGGGAGAAGCCTCACAGAAAACTATCTAGCTACAGGTTGCATTTCAGTTATCCTACTGGGAAACAGGGATAGCAAGCAAGCAAAACTTATTTTCAATGGTTTTCTTTCCTCTCTGAATAGCACCTGCTTCCATTTAGCTAGGAAAAAATATTTTTTAAATTAAATTTCCCTCAAAAGTCACATGAGTTTAAATTAGGGGGAGGTACTAAACAAAGAAAAGAGAAAGTTTTGCCAAAAAGATTTAAAAATAGTTCTCTAGAGATGTTATGAAATCCCTCAGACTGCCTAAACTCCCCCGATTCCCAGGCCAGTTCCAGTTTGGTATACTTAGGCTGGAGCTTCATTCTATATAAATTAAATGAACTAGTTCTGTTGGGCTTTCTTGGTTCCATATTGGAAGAGAAAGGGCCTAATCATTGTGAATGAAACCCCTTCCTCCCATCATTTCAACAATCTTTACTATGGACCAGTCACTGTGATGGACACTAGGAATACTGAGATGAGCACATTGTAATCCATGCCTTCCAGAACAATAGACTGTACCTCACAAAAAGGGACTAATAAAGACCCATTAAAGACAAAGGGCTCTATGTGACAATAGTCACATATGAGCAGCCCAACCTGGGCACAAAGTATATCTAGGGTTCCATTCTGTCCTAGCTCTAGCACTCCATTCAACATTAGCTCCCCCCTTGGAGCACAAGCATCCCCAGAGCTTCCCACCTAGGCCTCTTTTGTGTCTCTCAACAAGCTCAACTTCTGAGCCTCATGACTATGCCAGGAGAATGTCTCTGACGGACTTCCTCCAGGCAAGCCACTTCCTCCTTAATTGCCCTAACTTCACTCTTTGTTAAGATGAAAATAAGCCTTGCCCACATAAAAACAAATTATCTATATAAAATAGTAAGTTTTTGAATCATACATGACCCTGTGGCAAGGGCCTGATTTATCTTTAATGATATTACTTATGGTATTGCTATGACCATAAGTATCTGTTTGCAAGCATAAAAGCAATACTGTAGCAAAATAGAAAATATTAACATTACTGAATGAAAGGGCAATTAAAAAACAATAATTACAGGGTCCTACTTTATACAACATATGTTTGTGTATGTGTGTAGAAAAAACACAAAGAGGATAGAAAACAAAATTTTAATAAGTTCTCTTGGTTGTAGAATTTAAGGTGATTTTTTTTCCTTTTTGCTTCTTGATTTCCTAATATTTCTACAATGGACATACATTTTTTTTTATGAAATAATATATAACAACAAGAGTTTTAATTTATAAAAAGCCTATATAGAATTAAAAACAGAACACTCTCATAGCAGCTCATTTGATTAATTAATTCACTCATTAATAGTGGTGACTTATTGAGCATTTATCATCCTCCACTTCTATAGTTATTATTCTCATAATAGCTACAATAAACCTACAAGATAGATACGTCTATCCCATTTTACAGATAAGGAAATCAAAGTCCAAAGAAGTTAACAACTTGCTGATGGTCACATAATGGGAATACAAGAGCCATCTTATCTGACCCCAGCATTGAAGCTCTTAGCTACCATTCTGTTCCACTTCCCTTTGAAAAGATGTGCCCTTAAATTGTGTCATATATTAGGTGTATAGCCAAGGAAAGTCTCTTCACATTGGTAAAAGAGGAGTAGTAATTGTGCCTGTCTCATGGGGAGAGTGTGAGGATAAGTAGATAATGTACATATAGAAGCTAGCACAGTACCAGATGCTAAGGAAGTACTCATTACATGATCATTGATTTAAGGGCCGTTCTTTTCAGAGTTCTACAAATGCTCCCGAAAGGGATTTTATATTTAAGTTAAAAGAAACAGCAAGGAGTAACAGGAACAGTTTTAATGGAGATCTGTGAAGAGTTTAGGGTTTGGAATAAGTTAATAATAGTTAAGAATCAGTATGAAGGATTTTTTTAACTCACTCTTGGGGTCATCTTCTTCATTGTTCAGAACTCTGGAAAATAGTCAAAGGTTTATAGCAACCAAGCAAACTCTGAATCAAGAAAAAGGTATAATATGAGTATCATAAAGAGATAGATATCATATAAAGGAACCAAACAGAAATTCTGGAGCTAAAAAGTATAAGAACTGAAAAGTACAATAAAAGGGTTGAACAGAAGATTTGAGTAGGTAGAAAACAGAATTATCAAACTTGAAGATAGGACAATTGAAATCATCGAGTCTGAGGAGTAGAAAGAAAAAAATGAAAAAAAAAATTTTTTTTGATAGAATGTTAATGGCCTGTGGAGCACCAGCAAGTGGACTAACACATGCATTAGGGAATTACAGAAGGAGGAGAGAGAAAGTTGCAGAAAAAAAATTTGAAGAAATAATGGTTGAAAACTTTGCAAATCTGATAAAACATGTGAATCTACACATTCAAGAAACTTAATGAACTCAAAGCAAGATAAACTCAAAGAGATCCACACTGAGACACATTATAGTCAAATTATTGAAGGACAAAGACAAAGAAAGAATCGTACAGGCAGCAAGAGAGGAAAGACTTATCATGAACAAAGGCGCTTCAATAAGATTAATGGCTGATTTCTTAGTAGAAACTATGGAGGCCAGAAGGCAATGTAACAACATATTTAAAACACGGAAAGAGAAAAACTTTCAACCAATAATTCTATATCTGGTGAACTATGCTGCAAATTAAGACATTCCCAGATAAACAAAAGTTAAGAGAATTTGTTACCACTAGACTTGCTGTACAATAAATGTTAAAGGGAGTCCTTTAGGCTGAAATGAAAGGACACTAGACAGTAACTCAAAGCCATATGAAGAAATAAAGAGCGCTGGTAAATGTAACTACATAGGCAAATACAACAGCAAGCATTGTTATATTTTTTATTTGTAACTGCTCTATTGTTCCTATATGATTTAAAAGGCAAATACATAAAACAATAATTATAATGTTAATGGGCACACAATGTATTAAGATACAATCTGTTACAATAACATTATAAAGAAGAAGGAATGGAGATGTACAGTTTGAGTACTATTGAAACTAAGTTATTATTCAAATTAGGTTGTTACAAGATTAAGACATTAATTGTAATCCCCAAGGTAACTACTAAAAAAAAAAAAAAAAACTAAAAATTATGCAGAAAAGGAAAGAAGAAGGGAATCAAAATGGTACACAACGAAAAAAGTCAACTGAATACAAAAAAAAAGGCTGTAATGGAGGAATTGAGGAGGGAAATTTTAAAAAGACTGAAATCATACAAAGTATATATTTTTTAACCACTATGGAGTGAAATTGGAAATTAATAACAAAAGAAAAACTGGAAAAATATGCAACTATGTAGAAATTAAATAACAGACTACTAAACAATCAATGGATCAAGAAAATCAAGAGAGAAATAAAAAAATACTTAAGTTAAATGAAAATGAAAGCACAACATAAAGAAATCCAGTAGAACATAAATGTGTCTGCCCATTGATATTTCCCATCCACCCCTTAATTCACAACACAAATGCAACTTTCTTTAAAAGCCTCCCGTGGCCAGAAAGTATCATTTTGTTAACACTTATTGTATATATTGTTCTGTAGGGTCTTTGTTATATACTGCTTGGAATTATAGTTGTTAGTATACATGTCTCATCTCTCCCAGTTTGTACAATGTGGTATTACCCACATTGCTGAGTAATGTACATTCAAACTATAGGTGTTCAAGACGATTTAGTGACCAAAAAAGTTCTAGGCGTTTAATTTTATATAAATTTCTTGCTTTCACTTAGTAAGTTGTTAGGAAAGAAGTGAGGGTATAGATAATTTTTGTTAGTGAATATAATGGACAAGGACTACATTTTAAACAGACAACCTCTAGCCAGCTAAAGACGTTTTGTCAGGTAAAGCGTATGGAAGCTATGGGTTCTCTTGCCCTCTGTCACATGGAGAGGCAGTAGAGAAAACGGCATGGCCTTTCCCAGCTGAGTGTGTACAAACAAGCTAAGAAGATCCACATTCTACCAACACAAGCAGGATAACTAGATCATTTTCAGTTTGGCAGGGGAAAAGGTGCTGACAACCAAAAACAAGTCATGTGAAGGGAACTATAACAGGAAGTTGGCCTGAAACCCCAGCATTAAGGACCTACTCTGGAAAGAATCTGAGTTTAAAATTAATTCTTAGTAATTTTTCAAAGAGACTTCCAATCAAAGTCTGGAGGCTACACTTGGGTTATGTTATTCTGGAGGTGGTATAATTAAGTAATAATCTTAAAGTGAATGCTATCTAATTGGACTCTTTTTCGGTCCTCCCTTGAAAATTTAACTCTTAGATTAACTGCTGTTTAATTTAATCATTTTGAGTCTACATTTTTGAATCTGGAAAAGAAGTGGATATTCATAGAAAGGATTTGGCACTAGATCTACCATGAAGAATTAGAAGCAGTATAATTTGATGGTGCGAAAATAACCAAAGAGAAAAGAGACTCAACTGCAGAATTTGTAAAGCTTGTTACAAGGTTTTGGGGAACTAAAAATGTCACAGCATCCTAGATACTGAGTCTTTACTACAATTCTGAAATTTAAAACTGTGCAATTATACAGAGTATTTAGCGCACACACTCCCATGAGTCTCTTTCGTTTGCATAAACTAAATAAAGGAGGTAAATGTTTGCATGGAGTTGGGGTAAAGCAGAATCGTGAATCAGTTGGGTACTTGTCAATTTTACTAAAATAAACCTCACCATAAACTTTGCTTGCTTTTTTTCACCCAAAATCAAGAGACCTGAAAGAAATAAAGAAATGAGAGGAGATTTATGTACTCTTTGTGAAAGAACTGTTTTTACAGCAGAGAATGTCACTGTCAGAGTTGAAGGATAGTTTTCATCATAAAGTTCCTTTTGTCAATTGCTTATATGTACTTTTAAAAAAGAGAGAGAGAAAACTAGTTTCCTTTTAGTCTTGAATGTCTCAGGCTTGGTCTTTGCTCCCAAGAGCAAACTACTTTGGAGCAATTGAGCAAAATAGCCTTCAACAAAATGCTATTTTCACATTCAGTGAAAAGCACCCTTACCTTTAGTGTTCCTCCAAGATGTCTGAGTTTGTGGACTCAGACTTGGCAAATGGATCTAGAAGCACCGATGAAGAGAAACAGAGCCAAACCTGACCCCACTAGCTGAGTGTTTTATTTAAGATGCAAAGATTTTCATCTACAGATAAACTGAGTACTATAGGAGAATGATTTCTGCTCAGGGGTGAAGTCGACCAGAAACAAAATCTCAGAGGGAAAGGTTACCAGGTAAGTTGAATTCACTAAAGTTCCCTCCAGACAGTAACAGTCAGTTAAGTAAGACAGTTGGAATAATCCATCCTCCAGGACCACAAAATACAAAAGGCAATATGAAACATGATATCAAGATTTTAAAAGGAAGTATACAAAAGTCAGGAATGTCCTTCCAAAATAAAAGTATGGGTGGAAATAAATTAAATGTTAGAAGTTGCTCTGATATGTTTCAGTCAACACAAAGGATTCCTTTCTGCCAGGACTCCGTGCAGGTAACAACTTTCAAGTGTAACTACTTTCAAACAAATACACAGGTGTACTAGTTGCCATAGAGCTGATTCCAACTTATGACAACCCCCTGTGTTTCAGATTAGAACTGTGCTTCACAGGGTTTTCATGGTTGTGGCCTTTCAGAAGCAGATTGCCAGAACTTTCTTCTGCGGTGCTGCTGGGTGAGTTCAAACTGCCAACTTTTAGTTAGTAGCTCAGTGCTTAACCATTTGCAGCACCCAGGGACTCCATACACAGATACAGTAGCAGTTACAAACAATCAACTCTTAGTTACATCCAGCTGACTTCATCTCGGCCCCCTCCACTCCCATGCATTCACTCCTCAGATAGCACACAGTCCCTGCCTTGGATCTAGCTCCACTGACTTGGCAGGCACGACCTGGCACTTCTTTTGTATCAACTCTTTAGTTTGAAAAAAAGCTTTTCTTCCTCAGCTCTCGCCTGGATTTTATCTCTGGTATTTGACATCTGCCAAATCCTTATCTTCTACTTCTATACCCATCCCTATAGCCATTTGGCTATATTCACTTAACAAGATAACTTCAAAATATATAAATCATAAGTTGATGAGTTACGAAAGAACTGACGAGTCAGGATTATAGTGAAATATTTTAACATTCCTCAAACAGATTGAAAGAATAAGGAAAGATACAGAAGAGTTGAACAACAGAACAAACAAGCTTGATTTAATAAATATATGTCACATAGAGAATGTCAGTTTCTTCGAGTACACATGAAACAATTCCAAAAATTGCCCTTGAATTAAATAAAAGAAGCCTCAGCACAGAGCCAAGAAATGACATGTAGACCACATTCTCTAACCATAATGCAATAAAATTAGGAATCAATAAAAATATTTAATTCATGTATTTTGAAACTAAAAACATACTTCTAAGATCAAGAAGGGGAGAGTGTTGACATGTCGTGGGTGGCAACCAATGTCATCAAACAATATGTGTACTAATTGTTTAATGAGAAACTAATTTGCTCTGTAAACCTTCATCTAAAATGCAATTTAAAAAAAAGTTCTGAAGGAGACACACAAAAAAATTAAAACAATGGTTACCCGTGGAAGGTGGAGGGGACTAGGCAGATAGCAGATAGCAGCAGGAAGAAGACATTTTGTTATAAACCTTTTTACGATCTTGGAGGAATGTATTATCTAGACAATTATTTTTAAGTAAGGGAGAGACGCGGTATGGATTTTCTTTCCGTGTCCCCTCCCAGAACCTACCCTAAGTGTTTAGTGGTACATATGAAGTACCACTAATTATACCCCAGGGTCCCCACCAGGGTCTATTGGTACATATGTGTAACAAATAAAACTTTTAAAAATTTCTATTTTTCCTACCAAAAATTCAGACACCTCATACAATACCCTGTAAAAACAGTAATTTGCAGCACACGCCTGTTTCTTCAGTTTCAAATAGTCATAAAGGATCCTGCTGTGTGGTAGAGCAGCGTGCCAATAACCCCAGAGGCCGAAAAGTTTCATGGTCACTATATGTACCACCAGGCACGAAAGGGCTTCGAGACCCAGTCTGTTAGACAATGATGACACTAGCCTCCATACCCAAGTCGGACTTCAGTGCTTAAGCCCTTGATTTGTATGTTACATTGCCGCTACTTCTGAAATAACAACACGTGTGCTTTTCTGCCCCAGCACCAAGCCACAAACCTGACAGCTGTTTACAATTTAAGACACCAACAATAGGAGCCATCAAGTTCATGTTGAGAGCCTGATCATGGAAAAAGGCAATAAAGGACTTGCTTCCTTTCACCTGAAATTAACCATTCACCCTGCTGAGAGGAAAGCAGACCAGAAGAAACAAATTGAAGACATTAATAAAAGATCCAGGTACCATTTTTCTTCTTGATCTCCCCAAACCACAAAACAAAGATTCCTATGCAATACATTCATTTCCTCCCTTAGTCCCAGTGGCATCATTTACAAACACAATAAAGAAAATGACTAAACTGCACTTTTTGGGAAACATTTTAGCATCTTTTTGTTAGGTTTTCTCCGGTTAGTGAGCTGTTAAATGGAAACATTTGAAATCTCTGAGTTTAAGGGGATAGAAGTGAAGGCACCAATTGTTTTTTGGTAGTCCTGAAAGTGAGCTAATGAAGAAGCGTCAAGAGGGTATGCAGCCAGATTGGCCCAGTCAGAAACCTAGTAAAAATTCAGGAAAACAGAGAATGGGGAAATTGAGACAAGCTGATCTTCAAGAAGTGGGGGACAAAATGACATCTTTCTTCTTAAAGTTGGTGGCATATTCATTTTTCAGACATTTATAGTTTTACTTAAGTTTTAAAGAAACGAAAAGTGAAAACATTAAAATACTGAATGGACAGAGCAGAGCTTCTCCATTAAAATAAATACACTTTGTTTTATTGTTTGGAAAACCTAACTAGCTCCAGACTATTAACTGAATTCTGTCATTGTTGAAAGAAGAAGACATTTCCAGAGCTTAGGTTAAATTGATACTTAGTTAATCTTGGAGTTATAAAAGTAAAAGAAAATATGCTAAAATGTTGAGGAAAAACTGCACATCTTAGACCTTTATGGTATGTTCATGCCAAAATCAGCTTCCTTCGTGTCCAAAATGTGAGACTATTAGCAGCAGAGTTGGAGTTAGTCTCACATGTGTATTTGAGGCTGAGAAACCTGATTATCTAATTGACACTACCATTCACGGATTGCTCAGGATTAAACCTCAAGTTCACCCTTGATGTCCTTCTTTTTCTCATATCCCACTTTTAACTGGCAAATCCTGTTAGCTCTACCTTCAAAATATATCTCAAATCCAACCCCTTCTCTCCACCTCTAACTCTTCCATCCCAGTTCAAGCTATGATCATCTTTCACTTAGAACACTGAACTAACATTTTTCCTGCTTCCATTCCTGCAGGAATATTCCACACAGAGTGGTCAAAATGAGTCTTTTAAAACCTAAGTCAGATTGTGTCACTCCACTGCTCGAACATTCCAGTGGCTGCCCATCTCACCTAGAATGAAATCTAAAGTCATTATCATGACCTGTGAGGCTCTACGTGAGCTGACTCTGAGTTTTCGCTCAGACCTCAATTCTTACCACACTTTAAGGCCTCTGTTTCCATGACCACCTAAATACTGCCCAGCAATACCAATAACATTCCCTGGTCCATCCACTCTCCCTATCTCTCAGACAATTACTTCACACCTTCTCTTCCTCAGTGCTCCAAAGGTCCCCTCCCATTCCTAGTCCCAGCTTTTACCTTGCTCCCTAGTCTATTGAGAAAACAGTGGCAATCAGAAGAGACTTCCACATGCTTTCACCTCTATCATTGTCCACCTACCAGCAGATGTGCCCATTTACTCTGCCCTCTCCACGGATGCCCTGGCCATGCTTCCATTTAAGGCCAACCTCTCCCCTCGTGCATGAGATCCCTTCCCTCTCACCTCCACCAATTCTCTCCTCTTGCTCACTGACGTCAGCATTTCCCTCTCTCCTGAATTATTCTCATCAGCATACAAACATGCTATAATTTCTGTCCTTAAAAAAAAAAACTCTCTTGACTCCATTTCCCATATCTACCACCCCACTGCAACAAAACTCCTCAAGGAGATATTTATACTTCCTCTGCTGCCATCCACTCCTTTTTTTTCCCACTTACATTGCAATTATTTTTAATTTTATTGTGCTTTATGTGAAAGTTTATAGCTCTAGTTAGTTTCTCATTAAAAAATTTATACACATATCATTTTGTGACATCAGTCGCGATCCTCACAATGTGACAGCACTCTCTCCCTTTCCACCCCAGGATCCCATGTCCATTCGCCCAGTTTTCCTGCCCCTTCCTGCATTAGCCTCTTGCTTTTGGGCAGGAGTAGCCCATTTGGTCTCATATATTTGATTGAACTAAGAAGCAGGATCCTCATTTGTGTTATTGTTTGTTTTATAGGCCTGTTAATCTTTTCCTGAAAAGTGAGCTTTGGGAGTGGGTTCAGTTCTAAGTTAGCAGGGTGTTCGGGGGGCATAGTCTTAGGGGTTCCTCCAGTCTCTGTCAGACCAGTAAGTCTGGTCTTCTTTTGTGAATTTGAATTTTGTTCTACATTTTTCTCTCGCTCTGTCCAGAATAATCTATTGTGATCCCTGTCAGAGCAGTCGGTGGTGGTAGCTGGGTACCATCTAGTTCTTCTGGGCTCAGGTTGGTGGAGGTTGAGGTTCATGTGGTCCTTTAGCCCTTTGGGCTAATATTTTCTTTGGATCTTTGGCTTTCTTCATTCTCTTTTGCTCTGATGGGATGGAACAAATAGATATATTTTACACGGCCGATCACAAGCTTTTAAGACTCACCAAAGTAGGAAGTAGAACATTTTCTTTATGAACCATGTTATGCCAATTGACCTAGATGTCCCCCCAGACCATGGTCCCCAGCCCTCAGCACTAGAAACTCCATCCCTCAAGGTGTTTGGATGTTTCTAGGAAATTTCTATGACTTTGCCTTAGTCGAGTTGTGCTGACCTCCCCTATATTGTGTATTGTCTTTCCCTTCACCTTTTCTTGGGTTTTTATAATAGTGGTCTCATATAATATTTGTGCTTTTGTGATTCATTTTTTCACTTAGCATAATGCCCTCCAGATTCATCCATATTGTCAGATGTTTGGTGATTTATCATTGTTCTTTATCATTGCACAGTATTCCATTGTGGGTATGTACCATAATTTGTTTATCCATTCATCTGTTGATGGGAACTTAGGTTGTTTCCATCTTTTTGCTATTGAGAATCATGCTACAATGAACGTGGGTGTGCATATATTTATTCCTGTGATGGTTCTTCTTTCTCTAGGATATATTCCTAGGAGTAGGATTCCTGGATCATATGGTGTTTCTATTTCTAGCTTCTTAAGGAGGTGCCATACTATTTTCCATTGTGGTTGTACCACTTTGTACCACCAGCAGTGCATAAGAGTTCCAATCTCCCTGCAGCCTCTCCAATATTAGTTATTTATTCTTATTGTTGATTAGTGCCAGTATTGTTGGGGTGAGATGGTATCTCACTGTAGTTTTGATTTGCATTTCTTTAATGGCTAATGACAGAATCGACTTCAACAGCAACAGGTTTTGGTTTCAATGGCTAATGATCACGAGCATTTCTTCATGTGTCTGCAAGCCACCTGAATGTCTTCTTTGGTGAAGTGTCTGTTCATATCCTTTGCCCATTTTTTAAAGGATTATTTGTCTTTTTGGTATTGACATGTTGAAGTCTTTTGTAGATTTTAGAGATTAGACCTTTGTCAGATGTGTCATAGCCAATAATTTTTCCACATTCTGTAGGCTCTCTTTTTACTCTTTTGTGAAGTCTTTTGATGACCTTAAGTGTTTAACGTTTAGAAGCTCCCAGTTGTCTAGTTTCTCTTCTGGTGTTTGTGCATTGTTAGTTATGGTTTGTATTCTATTTATGCCATGTATTAGGGCCCCTAGTGTTATCCTTATTTTTTCTTCTGTGATCTTTATAGTTTTAGGTTTTATATTTAGGTCTTTGATACATTTTTAGTTAGCTTTTGTGTATGGTGTGAGGCATGGATCCTTACAAATGGACATCTAGTTATGCCAGAACCATTTGTTAAAGAGATAGTCTTTTCCCCATTTAACAGACTTTGGCCCTTTGTCAAATATCATCTGCCCATGGATGGGTGGATTTACATCTTCGTTCCCAATTCTGTTCCATTGGTCTATGTGTCTGTTGTTGTACCAGAAACAGGCTGCTTTGATTACCATGGCTGTATAGTAGGTTTTAAGATCAGGTAGTGTGAGGCCTCCCACTTTGTTCTTCTTCTTCAGTAATGTTTACTTACCTGGGGCCTCTTCCCTTTCCTGTAAAGTTGGTGATTTGTTTCTCCCTCTCATTAAAGAATGCCATTGGAATTTGGATCAGGATTGCATCAGGATCGCTTTGGGTAGTATTGACATTTTCACAGTGATGAGTCTTCCTTTCTATAAGTATCATATGTTTTTCCATTTATATAGGTCTCTTTTGGTTTCTTACAGTAGTGTTTTGTAGTTTTCTTTGTATAGGTCTTTTACATCCCTGGTTAGATTTAGTCCTAAGTATTTTATCTTTTGGAGGCTATTGTAAATAGTATTGATTTCTTTTTCAAAATTCTCTTTGTCAATGAAGAGGAATCCAACTGATTTTTGTATGTTAATCTTCTGTTCTGCTACTTTGCTGAAATCTTCTATTAGTTCCAGTAGCTTGTTTGTGGATTCTTTGGGGTTTTATATGTATAAAATCATATCATCTGTGACTAGTGACAGTTTTACCTCTTCCTTACGTATTTGGATGCCCTTTATTTCTTTTTATTGCCTTATTGCTCTAGCTAGGACTTCCAGCACAATGTTGAATAAGAGTGGTGATAAAGGGCATCCTTGTCTGGTTCCCATTCTCAAGGGGAAAGCTTTCAGTCTCCCTTGAGAATGGTGTTGGCTGTTGGTTTTGTATAAATGCCTTTTATTATGTCGAGGGCTTTTCCTTCTATTTCTGTTTTGCTGAGAGTTTTTATCAGGAATCAGTGTTGGACTTTGTCAAATGCCTTTTCTGTGTAGATTGAGATGATCATGTGGTTCTTTTGTTTTATTTGTGTGGTGGATTACATTGATTAATTCTCTAATGTTAAACCATCCTTGCATACCTGGTATGAATCCCACTTGGTCATAAGGTATTATTATTTTTTAGATATTCTGTTGAATTCTATTGGCTAGAATTTTGTTGAGAATTTTTGCATCTATGTTCATGAGCGAGCCCTGGTGGTGTAATGGTTAATAGCTTGGCTGCTAACCAAATAGTCGGCAGTTTGAATCCACCAGCCACTCCTTGGAAATGCTATGTGGCAGTTCTACTCTGTCCTATAGGGTTGCTGTGAGTCAGAACTGACTTGATGGCACATAACAACAACAACATGTTCATGAGGGACACTGGTCTGTATTTTCTTTTTTTGTAGTGTCTTTGCCTGGCTTTGGAAACCCTGGTGACATAATGGTTAAAAGCTACAGCTGCCAACCAAAAGGTTGGCAGTTTGTGTCCACCAGGAGCTTCTTGGGAACCCTATGGGGCAGTTCTACTCTGTCCTATAGGATTGCTATGAGTCAGAACTGATGGCAAGGGTTTGCCTGGCTTTGGAGCCCTGGTGGCGTAGCAGTTAAGAGCTTGACCACTAACCAAAAGGTTGGCAGTTTGAATCCTTGGAAACCCGAGGGGGGCATTCTATTTTGTCCTATAGGGTCAGGGTCACTATGAGTCAGAACTGACTTGACAGCAATGGGTTTTGGTTTTGCCTGGCCTTGGTGTCAGGGTTATGCTGTCTTCATAGAATGATTGTGGGGGTATCCCTTACTTTTTTATGCTCTGAAATAGTTTGAGTCGTATTGGTGTGAGTTCTTCTCTGAACGTTTGGTAGAACTCTCCAGTGAAGCTGCCCAGGCCAGAGCTTTTTTTTTTTGTTGTTGTTAGGAATTTTTTTTTATTACCTCTTCAATCTATCTCTTCTTTCTTTGTGAGTATGTTTAGTTTTTCTACCTCAGTTTGTGTTAGGTTAGGTATGTAGTGCGTTCTAGAAATTGGTCCATGTGCTCTAGGTTTTCAAATTTTTTGGAGTTCGTAGTATTCTGTTATGATTCTTTTTATTTCAGTTGATTCAGTTGTGATATCACCCATCTCATTTCTTATTCGTTATTTGCTTCCTCTCCTGTTCTCTTTTGTCAGTTTGGCCAATTGCTTTTATTGATTTTGTTGATCCTTTCAAAGAACAAACTTCTGGTCTTGGTGATTCTTTTTATTGTGTTTCTGTTCTCTATTTCATTTATTTCTGCTATAATCTTTATTGTTTACTTTCTTCTGGTGACTATGGGTTTTTGATTTTGGCCCTTTCTTCTTTTTTGATGCGTGCATTTATTATTGTAAATTGACCTCCAAGCACTGCTTTTGCTGTGTCTCAAAAGTTTTGGTATGATGTGTTTTCATTCTCATTTGATTCTATGAATTTTTTTATTCTATCCTTGATTTCTCCTATTATCCAGTAGTTTTTAAGCAATGTGTTGTTCAGTTTCCATGTATTTGATTTTTTTCCTTACTATTCCTGTTGTTGATTTCTACTTTTATGGCATTGTGATCAGAGAACATGCTTTGTATTATTTCCAGGTTTCAGATTTTGTTGAGGCTTGCTTTTTTTTTTTTTTTTAATGTAGTCTATTCTGGAGAATGTTCCATGTGCACTGGAAAAGAATGTATACTTTGCTGCTGGTGGGTGAAGTGTTCTGTACATGTCTTTGAGGTCCAGTTGGTTGACTGTGGCATTTAGATCTTCTGTATCTTTACTGAGTTTGTTTCTAAATGTTCTGTCCTTCACTGAAGATACTGTGTTGAAGTCTCCTACTATTATTGTGAATTGTCTATTTCTCTTTTCAATGCTGTTAGAGTTTGTTTTATGTATTTTGGAGCCCTGTCATTAGGTGTGTATATATTTATTATGGTTATGTCTTCCTGGTGTATAATATTATATCCTTTCTTATCCTTTATGATGGATTTTGCTTTAAAGTCTATTTTGTCAGAGATTAATATTGTCACTCCTTCAGTTTTTTGGGTATTGTTTGCTTGAGATATTTTTTCCATCCTTTGAGTTTTACTTTATGTCTTTGTATCTATGGTGTATTTTTTGTAGAGAGCATATAGTTGGATCATGTTTTTTATCCATTCTGCCACTCTGTCTCTTTACTGGTGCATTTAAGCCATTTGCATTCAGTGTAATTATCAATAGGTATGAATTCACTACTGTCATTTGTTGTATTATTTATTTATTTTGTGGTGTTGACTGTTTCTTTGTTCTGCTTAATTCTCCGTGCTGAGTTCTTTGTTTATGTATATTCTTTTCATTTCTTTCATTATTGTTGATTTTGTGTTTATTAAGACTTTATGTTTTTCTTCTTTTTTATTTTGATGGGTAGGTTTGTTAGCTTCTTTTGTGGTTCCTTGAAATAAAAACTGTGGTTAGATGCTACAAAGTAGGTGGCAATGCCTTAACCCCATGCATGTTGTAAGGCCCAATGGCTTCTTCCATCCTTGTCAAGGGGAGTGCTAACCTTCTCTCCTTTCATAAAACACTGCTCCCATTCACTCTTGATCTCACTACAGTCATGCTTTCCCTCTCCACTCCACCAACAGCAACACAAATCTAAATGCATGATCGGTTCTCATACTGTATCTTACATGACCCATCAGCATCATTTGACACAGTTCATCACTCCCTCCTTCTTGCTACACTTTCTTCACTTAGCCTTCAGGATACCACACAATTCTGGTTATGATCCTGGTCAGTGCCTACTGTCCTCTGCTCCCCCTCACCTCTGCCCCATCACTAAACTCAGCTTCTCTGACCTCATTTCCTATTATGCTCCCCTTGTTTACTCTGATCAGCCACACAAGTTGGCCTCTTTGCTTTTCCTCAAGTATATCAGCTGAAGAGGCCTTATCCTTGCTGTTCTCTCTACCTGGTATGGTCTTCTCTCAGCTCCATCAAGTTTTTGTTCAAATTTCACATAATCAGTGAAGCCTTCCCTGACCACTCTATCTAAAATTATAACACCCACCACCCTTAAACTTCCCATCCCCATTAATTTTTCTCCTTGGCACTTAGGTTCCGCTAACATTCTACAAAATTTACTTTTTCAGTTTATTTTATATCCCTTTCTTGGACGAAATATGGTCACCTTGTCACCCAAAAGTCATTTGATTATCTTCTGAGGCTCAGCAAGGGGCTAATCTCTATAAATCTTTAATTCCAGATGCCTGGCACATAGTAAGCATTTAGTATATCTTTGTCAAACTAACGAAGCTATTAACCTTACCTCCTAGCATATAAGTTGAAATAGATGTCACTATCGAGGACAGTATATTAAAAAAAACTAAGACATACTTAAGACCTCAAGTTAATGAGCAAAATATTTGGTTATAAAATAAGTATATGACATTCACAACAAATTGCTCAGAGCTGGTTTGGCTGACATACAGACCATTTCTATAAAGATAGCCCTCAAATCATGAAGTGTATCAGTACCCTAGGTAACTAAATGGTAAGAGAGTTACCACGTAGGATCATAGATTTTCTGACCCTCAGAAGCTATCATCCCCACAAGCAGTTTTCTCTTAAATTCTTCAAGTGGACACAGTCATCTTACAGAAGACTAACTTATAAATAATTATAAGACAACACAAGCAGCAGGACCATTTCATGCCAACTAATGACTACAGGACATGCAAGGCATGACTCCTCTGTACAAATTCAGTTGAGAGCAGGGGCCAAAACCATTAAACTAATGTTAAACTGGAGTCCCTTGCCCTGAGTACCCTATGACTCCAGAGGTTGAGAATTTTATAAGAAACATACTAAACACAGAGACAAGTATAAACACTCTAAAAGATTCTTTATACAAATGCCTTTTTGTCTGAAATCAAAACTCCAGAAAATTGAACTTCATGTTCCTATTTTTAAATAAAAAATATATTTAAAAAGACATCCAAGAGTTAATTTTAAAAGAAAAAAAATGCAGGATTTCATACAATATAAAGAAATCACTGCTTGACTTTAATAAGTATTCTATTGTCTGTTATTTTTCGTTTAAAATGTTCATTATAATGGCTTGACCCCTTTAAGAAACTTTCTTAAAAATTCAAGATTGGCAGCTTCAGAGATCTTTGGTGTTAGTGTGATGAGTTTTTTTTTTTCACCCCACAAAGACATGTACTCATGGAGGTCTGGGTGAGAAATAAGTGACCTGGCTCTATGATGTCAACACATTGCCACAGAAAAGGGAGATGAGAAGCCATGTTCACTGAGCTTTAGTTTTAAATTTAAATATATGGAATGCTTGTAAGAAAGAAACTTTTCCTGCCCAGAGACTAGCTAGCTGTTCACCAAACCTTTTTTCTTCTTACTTTGCAGACAACTATACATTTCCCAGCCTCCCTTGCAGTTAAGTATAACTGAGTCCTGGTCAATGGAATATGAAGGTAAGTGATATATGCCACCCCCCAGCCCTAAGCCTATTAAAATATGTCCCTGAGCAATGCCAGCTTGATGCAGGTGGGTACAGCAACCTTAGGCAGAACTACAGATGGAGCCCTGGGCCCTGAATCACTGCCTAGAAGAGAGTTGTCTGTTGAAAGAGAACCAATTTTACACATTACATACATGATAAAATAAACTTTCATTAAGTTCATCTGTTAACAGTAATTCACATTACCTTAACAAACATCATATCATAGTTCATAATGACTTAATGATAATAATTAAATTACATCTAATCCATTTAAGGTATTACTCACATCTAATCTATTTAAGGTAAGTAACTGTATACCAATTTCTGACATCCATTGTGTCCAGCATTTAAATCTAACAGACTAATACAAGAGTCTGCTCTTCAATATCTAAAGCTGTGTTTAACTTGCAGCGTCCATAAATAAGATAAAAACAAAGACTTTGGTTGCTATTGTTACTGTTAAATAAAAAGATTTATAGCCTTTTTACCTCTGATCTAGTTTCTCCCAACCCCAGCACTGGAGGTTCCATAAGCAGCACAAAGAAAGGGAAAAGAAAAGCAAAAAAGCTAAAAGAAACAGGAAAGGGCCATTAGCCATGAGTCAGACCTGAGCAGGGGAAGGGTAAAAGATCTGGATTGAACATAAAATTGAAGTTCTGATTTTGCCTGGATAGGACTTTTTAATGCCTAAAAATATCTTAATGATCAAAAAGAGCAAAAAGGGAATGAAAACAGATGGAACAAATAGAAAACAAATAGCAACATGATACATTTAAATCTAAACATAGCAATAATCACATTAAAAGTAAATTGTCTAAACACCCAATTAAAAAGCAAAGATTGTCAGATTCGATAAAAGAGCACAACTTAACTACATGCTGCTTATAGGAATCACACTTAAACAAATTAACATTCAGGAATAAGAAAAGTGACATTACGACAGATATTAAAATAATAATAGGGAAATGATTATACCAATATATTCAACAACATAGAAAAATGAAAAAATTCCTTTGAAGGAACAAACAACCAAAGCACAATGAAGGGGGGAAAAAGAAAAGATAACCTGAATAGTCTTATAGCTATATCAAAAGTTGAATTTATAATTAAAAGTCTTCCAACAAAGAAAACTCTTGATCTAGATGCTTTCACCGGTGGATTCTACAAAAGTATAAGAAGAATAACATCAACTCTACACAAAGGTATCCAGTTTCAAAAGGAAGAAGTAAATCTGTTGTTATTTGCAGATGACATGATCATCTATGTAGCATTTCCACATAGTAGTAACAATCAAAATATAATTTTAAAATATATTTAAAATTTAAAATATAATTTTAAAATATCATTTAAACTGGCATCAAAAAAATGAAATACTTAGGGATAAATCTGACAAAACATATGCATGACTGCTGAAAAAATTTAAAGAAGACCTAAATAAATGAAGAAGTATACCATGTTACCATTTTCATGGATCAGAAGACTCAATATTGTTAAGATGTCAATTCTCCTCAAATTGATGATAAAATCAATGTAATCCCAATCAATTTCTCAGCATGCTTTTTTTTGTAGAAATCAACAAAGTGATTCTAAATGTCAATATGGAAATGTAAAGAACATAGATAAAGAACTTTGAAAAAGAAGTCAAAGTTGGAGAAATAATATTACCTGGTTTCAAGACTTATTATAAAGCTACAGTAAACAAAACAAAGATAAACCCAAAGATACATAAATAGAATGGAATACAGAGTCTAGAAACAGACCCACACAAATATGGACAGCTGATTTTCAACAAAGATACAAAGATGATTCAGTGGAAAAAGAATACTCTTGTCAACAAAAGGTGATGAAACAATTGGATATCCATATGCAAAAAAAAAAAGAACTTTGATCCATACCTCAATACACATACAAAAATTAGCTAAAAATGTATCATAGACCTAAATGTAAAACATAAAACTATAAAACATCTAAATTAAAACATAGGAGAGAATCTTATATGATCTGGTGTTAGGTAGAGATTTCTTAGATATGACACTAAAAGCAAGATCCATTAAAAAATACACAAATTGGACTTCATCAAAATTAAAAACTTCCCTTTTTTAAAAAACACTATTAACAGAATGAAAGACAAGCATAATGAAACCTCAGACACCAAACATAAAAAGAAAATATGGGAGCACAGAGAAAAAAGAAATTATCATAAAGAAGCATTAGACTAACAGCTAACTTCTCAACAGTTTTAAAGCAAGACCCAGTGGAATACAGAGGCCAGTGGTAGGATATCTTCAATGGGATAAAGGAAAATAACTTCCCCAAATTCTATACTCAGTAAAGATATCCTCCAATTATGATGATGAAGTGGGGATAAAAGGAGGAATTACATAATGATTAAGGGGTCAATTCTACAAGAAGACCTAACAATCCTTAATGTGTATGCACCTAACAACACGGCACGAAAATACATGAGGCAAAAACTGAAAGAACTGCAAGGATAACTAGACAAATCCACTGTTATAACTGGAGACTTCAGCACACATTTCTCAGTAACAGACCTATTCATCAGACAGAATATCAGTAAGGATATATTTGAACTGAACAGGCCCATCAATCAATTAGATCTAATTGACATTTACAGACTACTTCATCCAACAATAGTAAAATACACATTCTTCTCAAACTAACATGGAATATTTACCAAGATAGGTCACATCCTGGACCATGAAACACATCTCAACAAATTTAAAAGTATATGAATCATGCAAAATATACTCTTAGACCACAACGGAAGTAAACTAGAAATCAATAACAGAAAGATAGCTAGAGAATCCCAAAATATTTGGAGATTAAACAATACATTCCAGAATAACACATGGGTCAAAGAAGTCTCAAGAGAAAATGAAAAATATTTTGGACTAAATAAAAATGAAAATACAACTTACATCAAAATTTGTGGATTACAATAAAAGCAGTGCTTAGAGGGAAATTTATAGCATAAAATGCATATATTATAAAAGAAGAAGATCTAAAATCAATAATTGAAGTTTCCACCTTAGGAAACTAGAAAAAAAAAAAAGGAGCAATGTAAGCATAAAGCAAGCAGAAAAAAAAGAAATAACAAAAATCAGAGCAGAAATCAATGAGCTTGAAAACGAGAACAAAACAGAGAAAATCAAAGAAAACAAAATCTGGTTCTTTAAAAAGTTCAATAAAGTACGAAAACCTCTAGCCAGGCTAATAAAGAAAAAAGGGGTGGGGGGGAGACACAAATTACTAATATCAGATATAAAAGAGGGGCTATAACTCTAATCCCATGGACATTAAAAGGATAATAAAAGAATACTATGAAGAAGTCTGCCTACAAATATGATAACTTAGATGAAATGGACCAATTACTTCAAAGACACAATCTTCCAAAACTCATACAAAGAGAAATCACCCAAGTATTTCCATATATATTAAAGAAATTGAATCAATTAATAACCTCCAACAAAGAAAGCATCAGGCTCATATGGTTTCACTGGTGAATTCCACAAAAATATAAGGAAAAAATAATACAAATTCTCTTCTATCTCTTCTAGGAAATAGAAGCAGAGGGGATACTTCCTAATTTATTCTATGATACCAGCATTACCCTAATCTCAAAATGAGGTAAAGTCATTACAAGAAAGGAAAACCATAGGCCAATATCTCTCATGAACATAGATGCAAAATCCCCAACACAATAATAGCAAATTGAATTTAAAAAAAATTATAAAAAGAATTATACACTATGACCAAGTGGAATTTATTCCAGGTATGCAAGAAAGTTTTAACATTTAAAAATCAATTAATATAACACATCATATCAACAAAATAAAAACAAAAATCATATGAATAAATATAGCAAAAGCTTGGAAAAACCAATACCCATTCATGGTAAAAACTCTCAGCAAACTAGGAATAAAGGGGACTTTTTTTCTCAACTTGATAAAGAACATCTACAAAAAACCTACAGCTAACATTGTACGTATGGGGAGAAACTAGATGCTTCCCACTTAAGATCTGGAAGAAGGCAAAGATGTCCCTTCTCCCCACTCTTATCCAATATTATACTGGAAATCATAACAAAACCAATAAAGAAATAAAATGGCAATCAAATTGGAAACAAAGTAACAAAACTATGTTTATACACAGATGATATGATTGTCCATGCATAAAATACCAAAGAATCAACGAAACACCTCTTGGAATAAGTAAGCAATTATTGCAAGGTTGCAGGATACAAGGCTAATATACAAAAGTCGGTTGTTTTTCATTACACTAGCAATGAACAATTGGGATTTGAAATTAAACACACAATACCCTTTACACTATCACCAAAAAATTGAAGATCTTAGGAGTAACAAAATACACACAAGATCTATATGAGGAAAATTACAAAACTTGAAGACAAAAAAATCAAAGAAAATCTAAATAAATGAACAGATAGTCTATGTTCATTGATTGGAAGACTTGATATTGTTAAGACGTCAGTTCTTCCCAACATGATCTATAGATTCATTGCAATCCTAATCAAAATCCTAGCAAATTATTTTGTGGATATTGACAAACTGATTTGAAAGCTTATATGGAAAGGCAAAAGACCAAGAATAGTTGACAAAATACTGAAGAAAAACAAATTCAGAGAACTGACACTACCCAGCTTTGAGAGTACTATAAAGCTACCCACCACTCATCTGTCAAGTTTTTCATACTGTGACTTGTGTGTTGCTGTGATGCCTACAAGGAGGGCTAGTTAATACGACTACTATTATTCAAATCTGTGCAATAACTACTAATGACAAAGATAAAGAAATTGAAGATTTTTACCAACTTCTGCAATCTGAAATTGATCATCAAGATGCATAGACAATTACTAGTATTTGGAATGTGAAAATTGGAAACAAAGAAGGATACGTAGTTGGAAAATATGTCCTTGGTAATAGCAGTGACGTTGGACATCATGTAATAGAATTTTGCAAGACCCATTCATTGGAAATGCCTTTTTTCAACAACATAAATGGTGACTATACACATGGACCTCCCCAGATGGAATACACAGTAATCAAATCGATTACATCTGTGGAAAGAGACGATGGAGAAGGCCAATGTCATCAGTCAGGTGAAGGCCAGTGGTTGACTGTGGAACAGACCATCAATTGCTCATAGACAAGTTTAAGTTGAAGATGAGGAAAATTAAAACAAGTCTACAAGAGCCAAAATAGGACCTTGGCTATATCCCACCTGAATTTAGAGCTATCTCAAGAATAGATTTGCCTCATTGAACACTAATGACTGAACACCAGACAAGTTGTGGAATGACATCAAGAACATCATACATGAAGAAAGCAAAAGGTCATTAAACAGACAAGAAAGAAAGAAAAGATCAAAATGGATGTCAGAAAAGACTTTGAAATATTCCCCTGAATATAGAGTAGCTAAAGCAAAATGAAAAAATAATGAAGTAAAAGAGTTGAACAGAAGATTTCAAAGGGTGGCTTGAGAAGACAAAGTACAGTATTATAATGAAATATGCAAAGGCAGGGAGATAAAAAGCCAAAAGGGAAGAACATCCTCAGCATTTCTCAAGCTGAGAGAACCGAAGAAAAACTTCAAGCCTCGAGTTGTAATATTGAAAGATTCTAGGGGGCAAAACATTAAATGGCACAGGACGCATCAAAAGAAGATGGAAGGAATACACAGAGTTACTGTACCAAAAACGAATCGATCAACATTCAACCAATTCAGGAGGTAGCATATGATCAAGAACTGATGGCACTGAAGGAAGACGTCCAAGCTGCACTGAAGGTACTGGCAAAAATCAAGGGTCCAGGAATTGACAGAATACCAATTGAGATGTTCAACCAACGGATGCAGCACTGGAAGCGCTCACTTGTCTATGCCAAGAAATTTAGAAGACAGCTACCTGGCCAACCGACTGGAAGAGATACATATAAGTGCCCATTCCTAAGAAAGGTGATCCAACAGAATGCGGAGATTATTGAACAATATCATTAATATCACACATAAGTAAAATTTTGCTGAAGATCATTCAAAAGTGTTTGCAGCAGTATATCAACAGGGAACTGCCAGAAATTCAAGCCAGATTCAGAAGAGGATAGGGAACAAGGGATATCATTGTTGATGTCAGATGGATCATAGCTGAAAGCAGAGAATACCAGAAAGATGTTTACCTGTGTTTTATTGACTACGTATATAAAGGCATTCGACTGTGTGGATCATAACTAATTATGGATAACATTGCAAAGAATGGGAATTCCAGAACACTTAATCGTGATCATAAGGAACCTGTACTTAGACCAAAAAGCAGTTGTTGGAACAGAACAAGTGGATACCGCATGGTTTAAAGTCAACAAAGGTGTGCGTCAGGGCTGTATCCTTTCACCATACTTATTCAATCTGTATGTTGAGCAAATAATCTGAGAAGCTGGACTATATGAAGAAGAACATGGCATCAGAATCTCAGGAAGACTCAAACAATTTGCAATATGCAGATGACACAATCTTACTTGCTGAAAGTGAAGACGACTTGAAGCACTTACTGATGAAGATCAAAGATCACAGCCTTCAGTATGGATTACACCTCAACATAAAGAAAACAAAAATTCTCACAACTGGACCAGTTAGCAACATCATGATAAACCGAGAAAAGATTGTAGCTGTCAAGAGTTTCATTTTACGTGGATCCACAATCAACATCCATGGAAGCAGCAGTCAAGAAATCAAACGATACATTGCACTGGATAAATCTGCTGCAAAAGACCTCTTTAAAGTGCTGAAAAGCAAAGATGTTACCTTGAAGACTAAGGTGTGCCTGACCCAAGCCATGGTGTTTTCATATGGTTATTTTATTTAAACAATACAAATGTATTGTTGTGGTGCACACATAGGCTGTTCATAAATATCATGTCCATCTGATCAGAGCCAGAACACATAAGACACTCCCAGAGCGTTAGCACATGGAAAGTAGATAGCAAATAATACATAGATATCAGTGTTCACCATTAAATAACAGTTTCATGGTGAGAAATCGGTGTTTACTCTATGTTACTGGGCTGGCACATCTCTTGACTCTGCCCCCTTCACTGCTGATCCAGCTCTCAGCCAGCATCCTGGGGACAGTCCTGGGCCCGCGTCTCTCGAAGCAGAACTGCTCTGAGGGCAACCTCTACACAGGGTGTACCCAGGCTTGGCAGGCCCCCCAACACCCAGGACAGGACCCTCAGTACCTGGGACAGGACCCCCAGCACCTCCTACAGGCCCCCTGCCACTGCCCGGGCCCAATGGTGGCTGCTAAAGCATGTTATAATTCTTGACCCACTCCTTTCAGACTTTTCTGCTGTTACATCTCTGCTCAGCAGACGTTGGCTTTAGCACCTGAATTCTGCTATTGTTTCTCCTCGCTCTGCCTTCTACTGGGTCCAGGGTTTCTGTGGTTCTGATGCCAGTCCCTTCTGATGATTTTCCAGTCTTTTATCCCCTGGACTACTGTGGGGTGGAAGGAGGCTCTTCAGCACAGAGCTTCCATGTCCCTAAGGGGTGTGCTCACCCCTCCCCCAATAACAGCACACCCTGTTCTCACTCTTGGACCCACGACGCTCCAGTGAGCCTCCAGCTTCCTAGAATTTTATTGGCCTCACCCCTGCTAAGGTAGTCCCACTTAGTCGGGTTGGCCCTCACTCATTGGCCTCAGGTGTGGTCCTACTCTCAGAAACAGGACCAAGGCCAAATCAATCATTCACTGCAAAGGGGTTCCATACCCCACAACACCCATCAGACTGAGAAAAATCAAAAGGAGCCACCATATCTATTGCTGGCTGGGATGTAATGAAAAGAACACTGTCACATATTGCTGCTGGAAATGTGAAGTATTACAGCCTTTAGGGGGAAAATCTGGCATGATTTATTATAATTAGAACACACTCTCACACTTAGATCCACCCAGCAGTAATATTCCTGGGTATTCCATAAAAATAAAAGTATTTCTTTGTAAGGACATATGTAAAAAGATATTAATTGCAGCACTGTTAATGGTAGTACAAGAAAAAGAAAAAACTAGAAACAAAAGCAATGCCTGTCAATAGGAGAATGGCTCAAAAGAAAACTTTAGTCATTAAAAATAATGAATTGGTGCTCTACCAGATGACTTGGAGGATTTTCAAATGAGATATTGTTGAGTGAGAAAAGCAAGATGCAGAAAAGCATGTAATATATGACCCTACTTTCATAAAAAACACATAAAACGAACATTGTATATGTATACTGTATATGTATGAATATATTTTATCACTATATGAGGATTATATGATAAAAATAAGGAAAGATACATTCAATGCTATTTTAAAAGCTACGGGGGGTTGGGGACAGGGAGGCTGATCTAAAGGAAGGATTTAAAAGGACAGTGAGGCAAACAAAATGGAAAAAAAAATATTTTCAGTAAAAAGAGAACTTGATTTTAAAAGTATGCATTTGATAAAATTATGTATTTATAATTGAAGTGTGTATTATTTTAAGGAAAAAGATGAAGACACCAATAGAAAAACACTTTCTCAATGATTAAAGAAATCTAAGCTGAAATAATGACATATCTTTTTTCACTAGACGATCATAAAATATTTAAAAAATTGTTAACACCCAGTGGTTGCATGGATGTGGAGAATTAAATGCTTTTCAATGCTTTGTAAGCGTAAATTGTTAATAACCTTTCTGGAGGACACTTTGGCAATGTTTATGAAAAGCCTTTAAATAACCACTGTACAATCATACAGAAATGTCTGTAAAGAATAAGTATTATTGGTAATATCAAGAAATTGTAGACAAATAAATGAGATAACATATGTAAAATATTTAGCACAAGTTTGGAATATCACTCGCACACAATAAATGTCCTAAAACAGGAGAATTAGTTAATCAGGTTATAGTCTAGTTCAGGGAGAAAAAATGATATTTAATAAATGGCACTTAAAAAAAAAACAAAAAACAAACCTGTTGCTGTCAGGTTGATTCTGACTCACAGCAACCCTATATGCATTCCTGCATGGAATACTATGCAACTTTTTTTAATGATAATGCAGATCTATATTTAAAGACATGGAAAGACATTCACTGTACACAAGACACTATTAAAGGGAAAAAGCAGGGTGTTTCTTTTTTCTTTTCTTTTTTTAATTTTTTTTTTTATTGTTGTGCTTTAAGTGAAAATTTACAATTCAAGTTAGTCTCTCATACAAAACTCTATTTCATACAAAATCTATTTCTCATACAAAAATTGTTATGTGACCCTAGTTGCTCTCCCTATACTGTGACAGCACACTCCTCCTTTCCACCCCGGATTTCCTGTGTCCATTCATCCAGATCCTGACCCTCTCTGCCTTCTCATCTTGCCTCCCGACAGGAGCTGCCCATTTAGTCTCATGTATCTACTTGAGCTAAGAAGCACACTCTTTACGAGTATCATTTTATGTCCCATAGCACAGTCTAATCTTTGTCTGAAGAGTTGGCCTCAGGAATGGTTTTAGTTTTTGGCTAACAGAGAGCCCGGGGCCATGTCTTCTGGGGTCCCTCCAGTCTCAGTCAAACCATTAAGTCTGGTCTTTTTACTAGAATTTGAATCCTGCACCCCACTTTTCTCCTGCTCCGTCAGGGACTCTCTGTTGTGTTCCCCGTCATGGCGGTCATTGCTGGTAGCGAGGCACCATCCAGTTCTTCTGGTCTCAGGCTGATGAAATCTCTGGTTTATGTGGCATTTCTGTCTCTTGGGTTGATATTTTCCTTGTGTCATTGATGTTCTTCATTCTCCTTTACTCCAGGTGGTTGGGACCAATTGATGCATCTGAGATGGCTGCCTGCCAGAAAAGCAGGGTGTTTTTGAGAGTATATTTGTAACCGTATTTATGTACAAAAAAATCATGTGCAAAAAACATGTAAACAATGTTAACAGTGATTATTTCTAAATGGTGGGATTGTTTTGGAGTTTTTTTTTTTTAAATAAAAATTCATCTGTATTTTCTAATTTTTCCACAAGGAGAATACATTTTTTGTGTGTAATTTTTAAACTTTTCAAAGCATAGCAAGGTGGATGAGTATTTGGAATATGGAGTCAGAATTCCAGCTCCTTAATTTAATAATAATGTGACATTAGGCTTTTTATTTAAAAAAAAAAAAAAAAAACCTATTATATTATCTGTTAATTACATGGAACCAAAATAACCCATCTACTGGTCATTCCAGATCAATTGCCATTTCCTCTCCAGGCAAGGGCGGTGCATGTTGACATTAGCTCATACTAGCAAAAATGTTATGTTACTCTAGCAGGTATTCAAAAGACTGGAACAGACACAGGAATTTGTGTGGTTATTTCCAAACATCTCAGAACTTGAAAGAACAGGTGTCAGAGGAAACTTTGTCTACATATTTGCTAGGAAAGCATTCTCAGGTTTCTTTTCTAATCATGGGAAAGATGATACATTAATGCGACTATTACCCCTACGTTCTGAAAACAGCCAAGCAACCAGATGCATGAAACCCACATTCAAGAGAAATGAAGTCATGGGTAAGAGTCCCAAGCATTCTAGCAATGAAACTAAAAAAGTTCCATAACCTACAAGTTCCAACAAGTTTTCCCAGGTCCACCATGTACCTAATAAAACTTTTCTGAGGACTACTGAAAGATAATTCCAAATTGGTATATCATTACCTTTCGTCCAACTCCAAGAAAATACAGAATGTCCCAGTTGGGGTTATTTATGGATGCAATTGGTGCATGCTCAAAATTACTTTGGAAGATAAATGGAAATTTTTGATTCACAGATGGAATGTAAAAAGGAGGAGAGGACATTCAGTTCTGGAACCCATAGACTATGTGAAAAAGAGAGAGAAGAGGGATTGATAGATAACTCCACTCTCCTTGGGAAGGAGCAAAGGAGGAGAGACAGTGAAGCATTGCAGGGAGCATCCGCATACATCCACAGCCCAGCACCATCCTTAGAAGAGAGATCATAAGAACCAGTGATCCCTCTTATTTTCTTTAATATTGAGAAGGCTGAGCATTCAGGATGAGTTCAGTGTGGAATCAAATAAAAATAATGTAAGCCAGCCCTGTTTAAAGATGCCACGACCCAACTATCAGTTTGTTGTGCTGGGTGGCTTGCGTGTTGCTGTGATGCTGGAAGACATGCCAACGGTATTTCAAACATCACCAGGGTCACCCATGTTGGAAAGGTTTCAGCCGAGCTTCCAGACTGAGATAAACTAGGAAGAAAGGCCTGGCGATCTACTTCTGAAAATTAGCATATGAAAATTAGCTAATGAAACAGAACATTGCTTTGAACCTGTCCATCGGGAGGGATCAATTGCTGGAGGAGGACATCATGTTTGGTGAAGCAGAAGGCCAGCAAGGGCAACAGAGACACTTGATGGGATAGATTAGCACAATAGCTGCGATGATGGGCTGGAACCCAGGCCCCACTGGAAGCGCACTTCCCCCTCAGGCTACTGCACTTGTTTCTTTTACCTGTAAAGTACTCCCTTTCATATCTTGAAAGCTCATTCCCTCATCTGATGCAGGTTTCTGATCAAACATTATCTACTCAGCTAGGCCTTCCTTGACCTCTCTATCTTTAGTTTTTTTTCAAGTACCTCATCACTTTACTCTTTTTTTCAAAGTACTTTTTTTTTTCAAAATATGTTAACATTATGTCATGTTTTTATTTCTTGGCACACATGTCAGTCTCCCTGACTGGAGCCCTGCTTTGTGAGGACAGCACTTTGCCTGTCGTCTTCGCTAATGCACACCCAGCACTTACCACAGTGCCTGGCACATGATAGTGGCTTAGTAAATGTCTGACAAACAAATGAATGGATGAATGAATAAACAATGCTTTTGGCTCGGAATGGCATGAACGGAATGAATACATTCCAAACTTTCATTGAACATTTCTTGAGCAAGTGATTTGTAAAACTGACCATGGTGAGTACTACCTTTATACTGTCAAACCAATTTACACGCTACCTCTGATTGCTCTGCTACTTTCTAGGAATTATGAGCATTATGGGTGGACAATGTCCCCAAAGTCATGTTCAGTTCAATCTTTAAGACAAGGCCTGAGAATGAATTGCCAACAGTCAAGATTCTCCAGTATGCCAGCCATGCACAGTCCAGGCTCAAAGGTCCTTGTCTAACTACTGTACACCCCACTCTTGAACTTCATCTGTTTGTGTGCAAGCAGTGATGAGCAAGGGGCTAAGAGTGAACCTGATTTGCACTTCTTATATAAATGTCCTAAAAAGCACACTCACACATACACACACACACTAGAAATTACCAAAATCCCAACACATCCAGTGCTATTAGAAAAAGCCAAGCATTTCCACCTTACAGGTGAGGAAAGTTACTGAGTCTCTGGGAATTTAAGGACATGTCTCATCTCACACAACGAGTAAGCTGCAAGGCCCAGACTTACAGATCTGCATCTGTCTGGCATCCAACTCCATGCTACCTTCTAAAAAAAAGTTTCGATGGAAGTCTTAAAGGGGAAATGAACTTTGCTACAAACTATTAAAGTAGCCCCATGCCCCAAAGCGGAACGACAGAGCTGAAAAAATGACCCGAAAGCATATTCTTGGCTGGAGGGTAAACAGGTGTCAGCAGCAGCTCCGCGACGACCCAAGCTCCAGCTGGGCTATCAGCCAGCTGAGTTTCCCAAGCTCTGAACACAGGCTGGAGACTGATGTGCTGCCCTGGCACTGCAGCTGGGACCTCTCCCTCTGCAAGGAGGACAGGCAGGTCTGCCCTTCTTGCTGCTTTTGCTGACAAATGGTTGGTTTTGAATAATTACACTGGAGGAGAAAGTTGGCCTTTGGCGCAGCTCTTGATGAACTTACCACTTAAATTACTCAGAAACTAGAATTTCTGTTTACAGGCCTGAGAATCTGACAGCAAGGCTTCTATGGAAGAAACTCCATCCCCCCTGGGAGGCTCAGTGAGTAGCTCCCCAAAGTTCCTGTTTCTTTGCTCTGTCTCAGAGCCAGCCCTTGGGATGGCAGCCACCAGCCCCACGGCACCCACATTTGCACGCTCTGCACTGAATCCCACATTGCCAGACTCACAGCACTGGAGGGTGGGGGGTGGGGGGTTTCCACTGTATTTTGTCTCTCTCTTGGAACTTATTAACGAGCAGACTATTAACCCTTGCAAGGGGCTATCTGGGCAAACACTGGCTTGTAGCGTTTTCTCAGCCCCCCACCCTCACCCCCACC
>NW_004443980.1:2829536-2835136 GCF_000243295.1 Trichechus manatus latirostris
GTTCATTTGTCTCTTGGCTCCATTCTGCCTCCAATTTTACCCACAGTAGTCTGTTTCCATAAAGATTTACTGCCTTGGAAACTCTAAGGGGCAGTTCTACTCTGTCCTATAGGGTCACTATGAGTCACAATTGACTTGAAAGCAGTGGGTTTGGTTTGGTTTGGATAGGAGGCAGAAGGAGCCCTGGTGGCACAGTGGTTAAAGTGCTCGGCTGCTAACCAAAAGGTCAATAGTTCGAACCCACCAGCCCCTCTGCAGAAGAAAAATGAGGCAGTCTGTTTCCGTAAAAATTTATAGCCTTGGAAATCCTATGGGGCAGTTCTACTCTGTCCTATAGGGTTGCCATGAGTCAGAATCGACTGGATGGCAGTGGGTTTCCGGGATAGCAGGCAGTGGTGGTTCAGTGATAGAATTCTCGCCTTCCATGTGGAAGATCTGCTTAGGCTCCTGACCAATGCACCTCATGACCAGCCACCACCTGTCTGTCAGTGGAGGCTTGTGTGTTGCTATGATACTAAACAGGTTTCTGCAGAGCTTCCAGACTAAGACGGACTAGGAAGAAAGTCCTGGCTTTCTACTTATGAAAATCAGACAATGAAAACCCTATGGATCATGATGGTCTGATTCGCAATTGATTATGGGGATGATATGGGACTGGGCTGTGTTTCATTCCTGTGCAAACCTCCACTGTGCATAGGGTCACCATGAGTTGGGGGTCAGCATGAGCTGGGAGCCATTCGACAGCAGCTAACAATAACAACACTGTTTAGGAGTCTTAAAAAACTACCTCCTGTCTCTGGTGGCTCTCCATGGTACCCACCAAACCATGGAGAGCATGAAGGGGGTGGTTCTGGAGAGAATGAGAGATATGATTCCTGGGACGTGGAGTGTCTGGGAGGCCAAGGCCAACCTCTGTTGAAAGCCCACCCTCTCAGCATGAGTCTCCAAGGCTTTGCATACTCCCCAAATGAAGCTGCTGCCCTTGGGGATGAGGGGGTGCATACTGAGATCCAGGGGCTTTAAAATAACTACATCCTGGGACTGAGGAAGCTGGGCCTGATATTCTGAAACTGAGCAAGCTTCTGCTGAAGGTCCATTGTGACAGGAAGCACCAGAGGTTAAAGACTTACCCCAAGCCCTCACCAAGGTGGTGGGAAAAATAAAACAGTTGTCATCAACTTGATTCTGACTCATGGCGATCCTATGCATTCTAGAATAGTACTGCGCCATAGGGTTTTCTTGGCTGTGATCTTTACAGAAGCAGATTGCCAGGCCTTTCTTCCACGGTGTCACCATGAGGGAGGGCAGGGAGTGGACTCGGGGATAGCTATCACTTAGTATTTGTTCAGTAGCACTAGGTTAGGAGCCAAGAGCAAACCCTCTGTACCACCCAGGGACGGCAGCAGGGCTGGAACCAGCACTTCTTCCTGTACCGGCTACTCATACAGGATAATAGCACATGTTTGTGGAGGAATTTAGTGTTTGCAAACACGTTATCATTTAACTAGTAGGTTGAATCATACATACACTGTGAGGTAAGAATGATCTGGATCCCACTTTGCAGTGGCTAGAATGGTGTCTGGCACAAAAAAGATGTGGAATGAATAAATTGCAGAATGGGTGAGGGCCAGAAAAGCCAGGGACCTGGAAACAGGAATTTGAAGGTCTCAGCTTTAGACATGTGGTGGGAGGGATCTCAGTTCTAACACCTCCTCTTGACAGCCAAAGGTCTTGTTGCAGGTCCTGCGTGGCTATTACACCCAAACTTCCCAGTTACTAAAACAAGTTTAAAAACAAAAGGCAGTGAAAACAACAGCTGCCATCACTGCTCAAGTTTTCAGATTCCTCTTGGCTTTGTATTCCTAGGTACTTCCCTTACTTCCTTGAGCCCTCAGCTATGCATTTAAAAGGATGTTTATTACATTCTATCCAGCATTTCCAAGTTTTTAGCAGGAGGGTTTTAAGGTTATCTGGTTTGTCCATATTACTGGAAACGAAACTACCTTTCTTTTTTAATGTGTTTTTTTTTAATATTCATATTGTAATTCAGTTGAAAGTTTACAGAGCAAAGTAGTTTCTCATTCAAAAATTTATACACAAATTATTTCACGGCATTGGCCGCAATCCCGCATTCTGTCAGCATTCTCCCCCTTTCCATTTCCACCGTGGGTTCACCTTGTCCGTTTGTCCAGTTTTCCTGTCCCCTTCTACCTTCTTGTCTTTGTTCCTCGGCAGGTGTTGCCCATTTGATCTCGTATACTTGATTGAGCTAAGACGTATGTTCCTCACGTGTTAGTTATTGTCTGTCTTATAGCCTGCCTAACCTTTGGCTGAAAGGTGAACTTTGGGAATGGCTTCAAGTCTGAGTTAGAAGGGTGTCTGAGGCCCATAGTCTCGGGGGTTCCTCCAGTCTCTGTCAGACCAGTAAGTCTGGTCTTTTTTGTGAATTTGATCATTTGTTCTACATTTTTCTCCCTCTCTGTCCGGGATCCTCTGTTGTAATCTTGGTCAGTGATCGGTAATGTTAGCCAGGCACCATCTAGTTCTTCTGGTCTCAGGATTGTGTAGGCTGTGGTTCATGTGGTCTATTAGCCCTTTGGACTAATTGCTCCCTTGGGTCTTTAGTTTTTTTCCCTCTCCTTTGCTCAGGACTAGAAGAGATCAATAGTTGTATCTTAGAAGGCCGCTCGCAAGCTTTTAAGACCCCAGATGCTACTCACCAAAGTAGGATGTAGAACATTGTCTTCAAGAACTATGTTGCGTCAGTTGATGTAGATATCCCCCGAGTTTATGGTCCTTTGACTTCGAGCATGGGAACTTCATTCCGTGAGGTATTTAGTTATGTCCAAGAGGTTTCCCCAGCTGTGCCACTTGTGTCCTCTATTGTCTATATTAATATATGAGAAGCACCTACACTCATGTATTTAGAAATTTCCACCTCTGAACCTGTATCTGCCAGTGGGTGTGTTCCTTTACCCCTTCCCTTACCTCTTGGCATATCTATTTATCTAAGTATCAATTCATAAATTATTGTTTGTTGATTCTATTGTTGCAGGATTGTCTATGCTATAGTAGTTACCATGTTGTTGTTGTTGTATGCCATTGAGTTGATTCTGACTCATAGGAACCCTATAAGACAGATCAGAACTGCCCCATAGGGTTTCCAAGGAACAAATGGTGGATTCGAACTGCCGACCTTTTGGTTAGCAGACTGAGCTCTTAACCACTTTGCCACCAGGTCTCCATATAGTAGTTACCATAGTTGTCCTTTATTCCTGTGTTCCTCTCAGTGTCCTCTCTTGCCTTGGTCATGTTGTGCTGACTTCTCCCATATTGTTTTTTTTTTTTTTCTTTTATTGTACTTTAGGTGAAGGTTTACATAACAAATAGTTTCTCATTAGACAGTCAGTATGCATATTGTTTTATGACATTGGTTAACAACCCACAACATGTCAACACTCTCCCTTCTCAAACTTGGAGGACGTTTTTTCTTTTTTGGTGAAAATATACATAGCCAGAGATACACCATTTCAAAAATTTCTACATGTACAATTCAGTGACATTGATTACATCCTTCCAGTTGTGCTGCTATATTCACTATCCTTTTCCAAATTATTCCATCACCATTATCTTCAACTCACTGTCCCCTAGGCTTCCCATCAAACCTTTTGAGTTGCTGTTGTCAATTTGTTCTCACATAGATAATTCTTGTTTTTTTTTTTTTTTTTTAGATGAAGGTTTACAAAACAGAATAGTTTCTCATTAAACACTTAGTACACATATTGCCTATGACAATGGTTAACAACCCCATGACATGTCACACTGTCCTTTCTCAACCTTAGGTTCCCTATCACCAGCTTTCCTGTCCCCTCCTGCCTTCTAATCCTTGTCCCTGGACTGCTGTGCCTCATTAGTCCCGTTTTGTTTTATGGGGCTGTCCAATCCCCACCTGAACGGTGAACCTCGGGAGCGACTTCACCACTGAGCTAGAAGGGTGTCTGGGGGCCATACTCTCGGGGTTTGTCCAGTCTCTGTCAGGCCAGTAAATCTGGTCTTTTTTGTGTGTGTTAGAATTTTGTTCTACTATCCTTCTCCAGTTCTGCCCAGGACCCCGTTGTGATCCTAGTCAGAGCAGTCAGTGGTGGTAGCCGAGCACCATGTAGCTATACAACTCAGTCTGGTAGAGGCCTTGGTAGCTGTGGTCCATTAGTCCTTTGGACTAATCTTTTCCTTGTATCCTGTTCTCTTCATTCTCCCTCGCTCCCAAAGGGGTGAGACCAGTGGAGTATCTTAGATGGCTGCTCACAAGCTTTTAAGACCCCAGATGCTACTCACCAAGGTAGAATGCAGAACATTGTCTTTATAAACTGTGTTACACCAGTTGAGCTAGATGTTCCCTGAGAGCATGGTCCCCACAGCCCTCTACCCAGCAATTCAGTCCCTTAGGGAGTTTGGATGTGTCTATGGAGCTTCCATGACCTCTCCTTGTACAAGTGGTACTAGCTTCCCCAGTATTGGGTACTGTCTTACCCTTCACCAAAGTTACCACTCATCTATTGTCTATTTAGTATTTTGCCCCCACCCCTCCCATCTCTTGTAACCAACAAAGATTGTTATTTTTGTGTGTAAACTTTTTCATGAGTTTTTACAGTAGAAGTCTCATACAATATTTGTCCTTTTGTGATTGACTTATTTCACTCAGCATAATGTCCTCCAGTTTCAACCATGTTACGAGATGCTTCACAGATTCATCATTGTTCTTTATCATTGTGTGTATGTACCATAGTTTGTTTATCCATTCATCTGTTGATGAGCATCGAGGTTGTTTCCATCTTTTTGCTATTGTGAACAATGCTGCCATGAACATGGGTGTGCATATGTCTATTTGTGTGATGGCACTTATTTCTCTAGGATATATTGCTAGGAGTGAGACTGCTGGATCGTATGGTATTTCTCTTTCTAGCTTTCTCAGGAAGTGCCATATCACTTTCCAAAATAGTTGTATCATTATGCATTCCTACCAGCAATGCATAAGAGTTGTGATCTCCCTGCAGCCTCTCCAACATTTGTTATTTCCAGTGTTTTTGATTCACGTTTTTTTTTGTGGTGCTGACTTTTTCCTTGTTCCTCTTACTCTCCTGTGCTGAATTCCTTTTGTTTGTGGATTTTTTTTTCATTTCTGTTGTTTTTGTAGGTTTTGTTTTTACTGAAACTATATGTGTTTCCTCTTTATTTTGATGAGTAGGTTTGTTAACTTTCTTTGTGGTTACCATGAATTTTACCCTATCTTTCTACGTTTGAAGCAGTCTATTATTACTTGGTATTGCCTTGCCTTCTTCTCCATTAGAAGGTTCTATACCTACACCAATTATTCTCTATTTTATTGTTCTGATGTTGTTGTCATTTACAGATTAACCTCTTTGATTCCCTGTTGTATTTCTTTTGGTTTTGGATAGTCCTTGAGAGTTCATTTCTTAGATTAGTATATGGCTGGTACGATCCTGCATCCTAGATTCAGCCTGTGAGCTGATGTTGTTTGTTCTCAGATCAAAGGACTCACCTTTAATAATTCTTGTAAGTTTGGTTTGGTTTTTACATAG
>NW_004443980.1:2835242-2860431 GCF_000243295.1 Trichechus manatus latirostris
GGCATTTTGTTCCTGCATTATTTTCCTGAATTCTTCTGTTTTTTGTCTGTATTTTCCATGAATTTGTCTGCCTTTTCCATGAATTTGTCTATTTTTTCCTCATTTTTGTCTGCTTTTTGCTTTAACTCTTGGATAGCTCTGAATATGAGAGATTTGAATTCCCTATCAGGTAGTCCTAGGGCCTTTTCTTCTACTGGAAAGTCATCTGGTGTTTTATTTCGGAAACCTACCGGAACCATCCTGTCCTGTTTTTGTAAATGTTTTGATATTTTCTGCTGTCTTTGGAGAATTCAGTAGTTATTTTCCTCATTTACTGATTATAGATTTGTTTGTTTTGTCCTGCTTTTTTGTTTTATTTGGCTATGTCTGAGCAGGCGGGCTGTGTCGTCTTTGTTGTTTGCTTGTCTTTGGGCATGATACTTTTTGCCTCCTTCTCCAATTGGCATGGTCAGTCACTCAGATATGGTACAGCAGGGCAGGTCTAGCTGAAGAGGAGGTGTTGGGATGAGTTGTTTGTAGCACTTACTACAGCCACCAGGGTGAGCTGGTAATCAGTGCAGGGCAGGTTCTGGTAGGCCATGCCTGGGCTGCTTGGTGTTGCGATGTTCAGTGCACAGTGCAGGTAGGCAGGATGGAGTGGGGAGACTGTGGTGTGTGGAGCTAAGGTGGGTATGGGAGAGAGGAGAGAGGAATGGGAGCCAAAAACATGCAAACAAAAAAGAGAGCTGGGGAGCTTGCCATTGGAGTGGAGAGATGAGAGACTATGAAATGGAGAAAAACAAAAAGGAGAAGAAGAAGAAAAAAAGAAAAAAGACAAAAATTAATAAATAAAAATTAGAAAGAAAGAAGAAAAGCAAAGCTCCCAGGGGTCCCTCTGGTGTGGCTGCAAGGTCTGGGGAAGTTGCTTCCAGGCCGTGAAGTACAGCCTGGCCAGAAGGGGTAGAGGTGTCACTCAGTGCCAGGTATTCAGGGGACAGGAAGAGAAGGACACTATAGGGAGACAAGAAACTGAGTAATGAAGAAAGACAAAAAGGGAAAAAGGGGGAAGAGAACACAAAACCAACAAATAAAGAACAAGAAAAACAGAAAAAAAAAAAAAAAAAAAGAAAAAAGAAATGCCCTCAGGGATCCCTCTGTGCATCTGAGCAAACTGAGGGGGTAGGTCCCAAGCTGGGCAGTGCTGCCTAGCTAGAACGGGCTCCCAATTCAAGAAAAGAAAAAGAAAACAAACAAACAATTCAAAACAAACAAACAAAAAAGCCCTGGGATTCCATCAGTGTCGCAGCAAGGGCCAGGAAGCAATTTCACATTCAAGTGGCATTTCACAGTGTTTCAGGAAAAAGCAAAGATGATGCATGGAGCCAGGTATTTGAGAGAAAGGAGGCGGAGGTGGTGAGAGGTAAGGAAGAAATCTAATGAAGTGGAAAAAAGCAACACCAGAAGCCAACAAATAGCACTTAGGGAGCCGGCAAGTGCAGGCGGGTGGAACCCAAGCGACACTGGGGTGAAGGTGGTGCTTCCCAGCCAAGACACTGGCCGCAGGAAGCAGAGGAGGCTGAGTGGGGGTGAACAAGGGTGGGGGCTGGGAAAGCATATATCGCTGGTTACCACTTGTTCTGTCTCCTGCTGGAAGCTCCTTGAAACTGCTTTCTCGTACCCTCGTTTGCTGATCTCTGATGGGAGTCCAAGATGGCAGATCCACGCTGCATTAGCTAATAGGGGACCTCTGCACATATCTCTCCTCGCTCTCTGTTCTCTGTCAGTTTCGGTGCTTGGCTGAGTTCTTTACCTCTTCATTTGATGCTTAGGGTTTCAGGCTTGCTGTTTTCTCTGTTTGGCATAGTTTTTCGGATCTTTGCTGTGGAGGGACGGCGTGGTGCTTCTGCCTATAGCGGCCTGTTGCCTGGAAGTCTTTAATGTGTTTTTTAGGGCTGAGTTATACTCCATGTATTTACCTTAATTTTACTCACATAATGTTACCCTATTTTAATATGTGCTTGAAAAATATATACCCAACGAGTGTACTTTCTGACTTGTATCTACCCATCGCTGTCGAGTTGATTCTGACTCATAGCAACCCTATAGAACAAAGCAGAACTGCCCCATAGGGTTTCCAAGGAACAGCTGGTGGATTCGAACTGCTGGCCTTTTGGTTAGCTGCTAAGCTCTTAACCACTGCACCATCAGGGCTCCAACTAGTATCTAGGCTCACTGAAAATGTCTATTCTCCTTATTGCTATACTTCTTGTGAATACCTACTTCCCTTCTCATACTGGCACTCACACAGATTCATCCCCCTTTCCTTCTCCCATATTTTAGAAAGCCTCCACCCTTGTTCTAAAACTCAGGGACTTAACCTCATGCCCTGGTGCAAAAACAACCTTCTCACACTTCCATGCAATGACAACTGAGCACACAGGCTAAACCAGATTAAAATCTAGCACTGGATAGTTTCCAAAGTTTCCATTTCACGTAACAGTAACTCATTATTGGGTAGTGCAAACAGTTAACAAGCCCACTGCTAATAGAAGTGTTGGAGGTTTGAGTCCACCCAGAGGCCTCAGAAGAAAGGCCTGGTGGTCTACTTCTGAAAACTCAGCCATTGAAAACCCTATGGAGCATAGTTCTACTATGACACACATAGGGTCACCAGGAGTCAGAGTCCACTTGATGTCACTTGCTACTGGGTAGTTTACGAAGTTTGCATTTCACACAACAATATCTCATTTTAATCTTATTAACATCCCAGTAAGATGGGTGCTTTGTCCTCACTCTAGAGAAAGAAAAAATGCCTGCAGAATTTAAGTGGCTTACTTAAAGCTACAAAGTGGTAGAGGTGACTTCAATTCCAAGTCTCCTAAATCTATATTCACTTACCCTGGGACCACAGCTGTCAGCCTGGGAGAGCAACACATATCCCAGGCTATGTCAGGGTTCAACTAGCTTTCAGGCACTTTATATTCTTGGCACTCAAAGCATGAACAATGGAATAACCTGAGAGCTTAATGCAGATTCTCAGGCCTCAACCTAGGCCTACAAAATAAAATCTGCATTCTAACAAGACCCCAGGCTATTTCTGTGATCTTGAAAGTTAGACAAAATCTGCCCAAATCACTTAAAATCCACTATGGATTTTGTTTTTTGTGGGGGGTTGGCTGATCTTAAGATTTTCTGTATGTATTTGGCTTTCAGTATTTGTATTATGCTATACGAAGATGTGGTTTTATTTGTATTTATCCAAATTAGGATTCACAAAGCTTTTTGAAACTGTGACTTGTTGCCTTTTATTAAATCTGAAAAATTCTTGATTATTCCTTTAATAAAGCCTGTGCCTCATTTCTCTCTCCTCTTCATCTGGAACTGTATTTACATGAACATAAAACTTTTTCACTATGTCCCATATGCCTCTTGCATTCTTTTCCACATTTTTTATCCTTTAGTCTCTCTGTGCTCCAGTATACATATTTCTACTGACACTTCTCCCAGTTTCCTAATCCTCTCTTCCACGACTCCTATCTCCCCTATTGAATTATTAATTTTAGTTACATTTTTCATTTCTAAAATTGGTTCTAAAATTTGGTTCTTTCTTTTTAAATTCTTGTTCTTTTAAAGTCCCTATCTGATAATCCCAATATCTGGATTTCGTCTGGATCTGTCTCCTTTTGGGTTTTAGTCATTTGGCTTTCTCTTCTGGTATGCCTGGTAATTGCTGTTAATTGCTGGACATTGTGTATGAAAAATTGTGAAGACAATTTGAGCCTCTAGGTGATATTCTCTTACTACAGTGAAAATTTATTGTGCTTCTGTCAGAAAAATAGGATAGGTGCAGATCACTTAATCCTGTGAGGGATTAAAGTGATTTGAAGGTCTGTTTCAGTGTATATAAAGGCTGATCCATTTCTGGTTCACCTTTAGTCCTAGAGAATAGACATTCACGGGTCCCAGCTGAAAGCCTAGTTTGCTTACCAGGCCTCTTGTCTTAGTCTTGGTTCTCTAGAGGAGCAAAACCAGTGAAGTGTTTATATAAATATATAGAGGGAGATTTATGTCAAGGAAGTGGATCACTCAATTGTGGAGGCTGGTAAATCCCATATCCATGGGTCAGTAGCAGAATGGAGGCTTCTCCTGACTCACGTGGTAGCAGGGGCTGACGAACCCAAAATCTGTAGTTTAGGCAGCAGGCTGTTGGCTCACAGGGTTGCAGGAGCTGGTGAATCCAAAATCTGCAGGCTATTGCTCACATGCCAAGAGCCACAGGTCAGAGGATGATGAGGTGAATGCAGGATCGAGAGAGAGCGAGCCTTGCAAGAACATCCATATATATTGGATGCAGGCCACATTCCCAAGGAAAATCCCCTTTCAGCCGGTTGGCTGTTCACATCACATCATAAAATGGAGGATAATTACATAATATCTGAAAAACCACTGAGAATCATGGCCTAGCCAAGTTGAGACATAACCATCACAGTCCACCCCTTGTCAACCTTGCACCAGTACACATCCCCTTAAACTATACATAATCTCTAAATAAAGACAATTACAAAGTCATACTCGCGCCTAGCATGATACAACTAAGATGCGTACAACCAAAAGTGCACTAGCCTCATTTACATCTTATGTTTTATAATAAGTAATGGAATAAGGGAGGAAAGAAAACAAAGATGTTTGATGTGTGTGTGTATAGATATACGCATATATATATGCGTATACATACATGCATATATATACACACACACAAATACGCATATAACAAAACATGGAAGAAATGATAAAGACAATTACAGTTTTCGTTTCTGCAATTGGTCACATGATCGTAGCTGGTATGTAGAACTACCTTATTCCACCACCCATTTCATATTCTCTTTGCCCTCAGCAAGCACCTCAGCTGGTCACGGTTTTTGCCTGGCAGGTGATGCAAACTTTCATTCCTGAAGGGTCTGGGCCATTAGTAGTCACGCTGGAATTGGGTTGTTGTAGTTTTCCATTGACTTTAATCACAGGGCATGGTAGTACTAAGAGACGTCCTAAGGGAGCTCCTGTATTCCAGAAATACTCTTCTTTACCTCCATTATGTAACATCAATCCTAATTTCCCTGTGGTAATCAGGATCAGTCACACCAGCGAATACGATAACTCCCTTCTTTGCCTGTTGATCCACAGGCATGAGGAGCCCAAAGTGGCCAGGTAGTGTTTTTAACTTCCAGTTCAATGGAATCAATGATATGTCTACAAGTGGGAGCATTCCTCGTTTTGGAACTAAGACCACTAGAGTCACAGAGCATAGGATCGCAGGGACAGGAAGCAAAAATTTTGGGAGTGGGTCACTAGCGGTAATAGTGCCACTCTCATTTTCACCCCTTCATTCCTGGACTCATGAATCCTGGCTATGGGAGAAACAGCACCATATATTGGACACTGGTTTAGAGCATATACAGCCTTCTGGAGAACATTGCCCAAACCCTGCAAGGTATTGCTACCTAATTGGCACGATAATTGTGTTACTGGAAGGCCATTCCATCATTCTATTAAGACAGCTGCTTCAAGATGATGGAATATGGTAAGACCAGTGAATTCCACAAGCACGGGCCATTGTCACACTTCATCTACTGTGAAGTGGGTTCCTTGATCCGAGGCAATGCTGTGAGGGATATCATGATGGAGGATAAGACATTCTGTAAGTCATGGATGGTAGTTTAACAGAAGCATTGCATGCAGGGAAGGCAAATCTGTATCCACAGTAAGTGTCTATCCCAGTAAGAACAAAACGCTGCCCTTTCCATGTCCAATGTTGTCAACCTGCCACCAGGTTGCTCGCTGATCACCCCTAGGAATAGTGCTATATTTGGAAATGAGCATCAGTCTTTGTTGCTGGCAGACTGGGCACTCAGCAGTGGCTGTGGTCAAGTCAGCCTTGGTGAGTGAAATTCTGTGTTGCTGAGCCCACGCATAACTTCCATCCCTGCCACCATGGCCACTTTGTTCATGAGCCCATTGGCTGGGTAAGGAGGCTGACTGGTAAACACAGAACACGTCATCCTATCCACTTAATTGTTAAAACGCTTCTCTGCCAAGGTCACCTTTTGGTAAGCATTCACATGAGACAAATATCTTCACTTTTTTGGCCCATTCAGAGAGGTCTATGCACATGCCTCTTCCTCATACCTCCTTGTTACTAATTTTCCAATCATGTTCCTTCCAAGTCCCTGATCATCCAGCCAAACCACTGGCCACAGCCCATGAATCAGTATACAATTGCACATCTGGCCATCTCTCCTTGCAAGTAAAGTGAACAACCAGGTGCAGTACTTGAAGTTCTTCCCATTGGGAGGATTCTTCTTCATCACTGTCCTTCAGGGAGGTCCCAGACAAAGGCTGCAGTGCTGCGGCTGTCCACTTTTGAGTGGTGCCTGCATATCATGCAGAACTATCTGTCAACTGTGCATTAATTTTCTCTTCCTCAGTCAACTGATCATAAAGAACTCCCCATGAGGCCACAGGTACAGACTGGGAGAAGGAAGGTAATACGACAGGAGTGGGGACAACGTGTATTTGGGCCACTTCCTTGTGTAACTTACTTGTGCCTTCATGTCCTGCTAGAACCCGATCTCGTATATACCACTTCCATTTAATGATGGAGTACTGTTGTGCACATCCAACTTTATGACTCTGTGGGTCAGAAAACACCCAGTTCATGATGGGCAGCTCAGGCCGCATGGTTACTTGGTGGCCCATGGTTAAACACTCAGTCTCTACTAAGGCCCAATAAAAAGCCAAAAGCTGTTTCTCAAAAGGAGAGTAGTTATCTGCAGAGGATGGCAGGGCTTTGCTCTGAAATCCTAAGGGTCTGTGCTGTGATTCACCAATAGGAGCCTGACAAAGACTCCAAACAGCATCTCTATCTGCTGCTCACACTTCAAGAACCTTTCAATCAGCTGGATCATATGGCCCAAGTGCCTGAGCAGCCTGCACAGCAGCCTGAACCTGTTGCAGAGCCTTCTCTTGTTCTGGGTCCCATTCAAAACTAGCAGCTTTTTGAATTACTTGATAAATAGGACAGAGTAGCATACCCAAATAAGGGATATGTTGCTTCCAAAATCCATACAGGCCCACCAGGTGTTGTGCCTCCTTTTTAGTTGTGGGGGGGGGGCCAAGTGCAATAACTTATCCTTCACTTTAGAAGGAATATCTCAACATGCCCCACACCACTGGCCCCCTAGAAATTTCACTGAGGTGGAAAGTGCTTGAATTTTTGTTGAATTAATATCCCACCCTCTAGCACGCAAATGTCTTACCAATAAGTCTAGAGTCATTGACACTTCTTCCTTCCTAGGTCCAATAATCAGCATAATATCATCAACATAATGGAACAGTGTGACATCTTATGGAAGGGAAAAACAATCAAGGTCCCTGTGGACTAAATTATGACATAGGGCTGGAGCATTGATATACCTCCGAGGTAAGACAGTGAATGTCTATTGCTGGCCTTGCCAGCTGAAGGCAAACTGCTCCTGGTGATCCTTTAAAACCAGAATCAAGAAAAAGGCATTGGACAGATCAATAGCTGCATACCAGGTACCAGGAGATGTATTAATCTGCTCAAGCAAAGAAACCACATCTGGAAAAGAAGCTGAAATTGGAGTTACCACCGTTAAGTTTACAATAATCCACTGTCATTCTCTAGAATCCATCTGTTTTTTGCACAGGCCACATAGGCGAGCTGAATGGGGATGTGGTAGGAATCACTACCCCTGTATCCTTCAAGTCCTTGATGGTGGCACTAATCTCTGAAATCCCTCCAGGAATGCAATATTGCTTTGTTTTACTATTTTCCTAGGTATAGGCAGTTCTAATGGCTTCCACTTGGCTTTTTCTACCATAATAGCACTTATTCCACTGTCAGAGATCGAATATGCCAGTTGCTGAGTATATCTATTCCGATTATGTGCTCTGGAACTAGGGAAATCATTATAGGATGGATTTGGGGACCCACTGGACCCAATGTGAGATGAACATGAGCTAAGAATCCATTAATAACCTGAACTTTATTCACCTCTACTCTGAATGGTGGGCGATAGTGATGTTTGGATCTTCTTCAATTAGTGTCAGTTTTTTGTTCCTCTAGAACCACTCTCAGTACCAAATATCTCAGGCTGGGTTCTCTAGGGAACAAAACCAGTGAAGCATATATATGAATATATAGAGAAAGATTTATTTCAAGGAAGTGGCTCACATGATTATGGGGGCTGGCAAGTCCCAAATCCTGGGTCAGTGACAGGGTGGAGGCTTCTCCTGACTCATGTGGTACCAGGGGCTGATGAACCCAAAAATACACAGGTCGGGCAGCAAGCAGGCTGTCGGCTCACGGGGTTGTGGGAACTAGCAAATCCAAAATCTGCAGGCTGCTGCTCACATCCCAAGAACCGGAGGTCAGAGGATGATGAAGCAAATGCAGGATCAAATGCACGATAGAGATGGCAAGCTTTGCCAGAACATCCATATATATTGGATGCAGGCCATATCCCCAAGGAAGCTCCCCTTTCAACTGATTGGCTGCTTACGTCAGATTACAAAATGGTGGATGATTACATAATATCTGCCAAACCACTGAGATCCATGGCCTTGCCAAGTTGACACATAACATTAACCATCACACATCTCCTACTTGGAAGGTTTTGAACTCTCATTATTGACTCCTCAACACCATGAGATTGCCAAAAGCTTTGCTCACTCCTCCACCTTTTGGCTGTCACTGTTTACTCAGCTTCTCAGCCTCTTGGCCACTGCCTACAAATCATCAAATGCCTGGAAAGGAAAATTAATGCTGAATGTTCAACTAACTGCTCTTCACTTCCTTCCTCTCTAGAATCTTGGCCCCTCAAGTCCTCACTGCCTTGATATCTCTCTGTTGCATTCAAACAGCTGATTTTTGTATTTTATCAAATTTTTCTAGTGGTCCTTTGTAAGCAGGTTGGTCTGCTGCAAACTAACCATAGTTGGCAGTGAAAATGTAGGAGTGTTGAATATACTACTGGGAATTAGGAAAACTCATTATTACAAATTTTTCAAAAGAGACTATATTTAACCAACATCATCTCTGCCACATTTTATGCTTTTAACAATAATGTTCCTTGGCCCTTATTTTTGCATGCTAGAGGAATGTATTCTTTTGTTCCTAACTGAATTTTATTGATAGATAGGACCAAGGCAGCGGCAGAGATAGGCCAGGAGAATGTATGTGAAAGGCAAGATTTAAGACCCTCTCTAGATATTAATGTTTTTCAAAGTAGGTCCATAAACCACTTGCACAAGAAACCTCTCAGCATGAAATGTGGATTTCTGGGCTCACCCTAGACTTACTAAATATAATTTTTGATGGAGAAAAGGGTCCAGGAATTTACATTTTTAACAAGCTCTGCAACTGATTTTAATACACATTAATGTTTAAGAACTGTTTCCACATTTGAAAGAATACCCCAAACATAAGAGAGAAGCAGCAAATGTGGGGAAGTGAGTTTGATTTGAAGATGATACGTAAAGAACTGAGCAATGAGAAATTATAGGGCTCAAGTATGGGGAGTGGGTCCCCAACCTTTTTTCACTAATATTATTCAGTGACTTCAGTTGTAAATAAGCATCTTTTTCCAGAATATGTTTGAAATTCATGAAGGAAAATAGGCTATTCTGAAACCCTTCCCCCTTCAAAATGTCACCCAGTAGCTTAGCATGTTTGACTTTTGATCATTAGCTACAAGGTTCGGAGTTGTCATGACTAAGCAGGAGGTAGGAGAGATTTTTCTCTAACACAACCATTGGTCATCCTTCAGCACAGGTATGTACACAACATTTTGGACATAATTCTCCATATTTTTAGGGAGCAAAAATATTTTTTTAAACCACTGAAATCAATTTCTAGAGCACCACAATTTTTCTGCAGATGTATTACCAAGGTGCTAGACTCAAACGTGGCCCCAGATGATTAGCAAGGTTTCAAATAAGTCATAGTGTGAAATGGTCTGGAGAAGCTGGGGGCCCCCAGAGCAATAATCTGGGCTCCAGCTGCTGCATTCCCCACTGATGGATATGAGAGCTGAACGGCTGTGAAAGTGAATTCCCTTTATACCTATAATATTTTTAAATATTTAAAGCAAAGAAGAAATACATGCTTGTTTTAACTTAAAAAAAAAAAAGCTTTTAAGAACTACAATGGGATAAGGATGGAAAAAAGAAAGAGCACTTTTTTTTTTTTTTTTTACATACACAGCATTTCCCCCCAAGGAATTCCTATATCATTATATCCTTTAGTAAACTTTAGGAACAACCCTGATTTATATCCATTTACTTTTGCACTAATTTTAAAGTGAAATCTACTTATATTTTTGCCATCAAATATCTGGGTTTTGTTTGTTTTTGGTTTAGTCTGAGTTTTGTTTTTCTTTTTTTTTTTACTATTTTTAGTTTTCTCCAAAGCAACATTGACAAATGGGGGTGGATGTGGGTTCTGAATCTCAAGGAATCATAAGCAGAAGCCTCAACCTAGAGGATGGACCAAATCTAGAGAACAAATCCAAAAACCTAGGAAAAGCTAAATGTAGATTCCTTATCTGGAATATTTCTCTTCAAAGCCTATGCTTGCTACTCTTCAGAAATTCATACAACAGGGCCACCCAAACTGCATTTTCTAAAATGCTGTTTCCCAAATTCCCCATCCTCCCCCACCCCAAAAATAAAAATAAAAAATAAAACAAAAAACCATTGCCATCGAGTCGATTCTGACTCATAGCGACCCGGGGAAACACCAGACCCATGAGATGCTTTGTGAAAAAATGCAGTCTGTGATCAAATCAGTGTGCAAAGCTGTGTTTTCTGACAATAAGGATAAAAATAGTAATTATAACAGCTAACACAAACGTGTGGCCCTAGCAACATTATTATTTGCAGCTAAAATAAGAACAATTATCACTTTGCTCAGTCCAATTGCACAACCTAAGAGGAAAGGTTAAGCTGATATCATCACGTAGCAGGGAGGAATTGTTCAGTAGTGTTTGCCACAGAGGAAGTAACCAGAACAGTATCTCCATCTGTATTTGCTGCAAAAGGCATCATCTTCCTCTTGGAGCAACACGGGGGTCAAGGTTCTCCCACAAATTCTCTCCAGCACGTTTTTCCCTTCCTTCACAGCATTTAATATTTTGTAATTGTTTTCTTTCATTTTACTTATTTTCACTGTTTGTAATTATTTTCTTTCTTTATTTACTTGTTTATTGTCTACCTCTCCCACCTAGAATGGAAGCTCCAAGAGGGTAGAGTCTTATCAGTCCTATCCACAGCTGATCTAGGAGCCTGCTTGACACATCACAAATCCAGTTGCTGTTTAGTTGATGCGGACACATGGTGATCTCACATGTGTCAGAGTAAGCCTGTTCTCCATAAGATCTTCAGTGGCTGATTTTTCAGAACTAGATTGCTGAGCCTTTCTTTCAAGGCACCTCGGGGTAAACTCAAACCTCCAAACTTATGGTTAGCAGCCAAGCACATTAATTGTTTGAACCACCCAGAGGCTGACACACCATAGGCATAGATATTTGTTAATTAAGTGAACGAGGGAAGCTCCCTGATTAAGGCCTACTTCTAGGATCTAGAGGTTGCTAAAAACCATTAAAGGGATGGATTTTCAAGGGTACCTAGAAAAACACCTCATGCAAATCCCCCAAATTATACCTAAAAGATACCAGTTTTTCTCTATAATTCCTCTGCAAGCCCACCCTAACCTGTGTTAACCAAATCTTCTCTGTCCCTCTGTGTCTCATGGAACCATATAAAGCTAGGCCACTGAAGGGTCTAGCAGGGGTACACGGACTTCCAATTCTGCCAGCTAAGTCTGGATCGCTTTATAACTTAAATACTGATCATGATTCAACCAGACGGGGCATGCGGGCAAAGCTCGGGTAGAGGACTGGCCCCTTGTGCCCTCTCTGGTCTGGGTGAGCCTGTGCTCTCAGACCTCAGGGTGCTGACTCACATACTACACCTGCTTGAACTGATTTCTTGTCTTCCAAAGTGGAAATTTCACTTGAAGCTCAGGGTCTTACCTTGGTTTTGAACAATCCCCTTGAGAGCAAAGGAACTCAATACAAAGACCACAGTGCTGGTGTAACAATGAAAGTAAAAAGGAGTAAGTGTAACAGCCAACATTTATTTGGCGTTTACTGAGACTCTGCACTGTGTATGCACTATCTATGGATTATCATTGCATCTAATCCCCTCAGATACCCTGTGATGCAGATTGCACTGCTGTTCCCATTTTACAGAAGAGGAAAGAGAAGTATGACACCGATTTAACCAAACAATGGCAACCCGAGGCAACAATCATTTTCATGGGGCATTACAAGCCCCTTTCTGCCTTCCCGGAGATCCAAAACTACAGCTTGGAGTGACAGTGACCAAAAGACTAGCACCAGGCAGTAAACACATCCTCCTTTCCCGGCCACCCACTGGCACTTCAGAAAGACCTTATTTTATTGTACTGATTCAGCCCATCTCAAATGCATATACCATAGGTCCAAAGAGACTCCTACAACTGTATTAGCCATTCTAGGCACTTCAGTCCTTACTTAATGCGTTACTCAGCTCCTGGTATCAGTCAAGGAATGGCAGGAAATCAGGGTCTGCTCTACATGGGTGAAAACAATAACAGTCTTGAAAACACCTGCACCTGTGAAGAAAGAGTCACAGTCTGGAAACATCTGACTGTGTAAATGTTTTCCAATTTATCATTTAAAAGGCTTGCCATGGATCTTGTTTTTCAGCACATAGTATCTTTGTATTAGTGATCAAATCTTAAGTAATCATCCTCTAATTAGAGTAACCCCCATTCAAAAATGAGTCACTGCCCTTTTCCTCTGTGTTTTGTTCCAGTAAGCCAGAATAAACACATGAAAATGTTACCATGGAGACTAAAGGTACTGAAGGGACCCAGCCTCTCATTAGGAAATCGACACGCCAGAAGGAAAAAAAAGAAAAAAATGATGGATGTGGTTAGTTATTTTAAGGAAAATCATGTCCCAAATGTTGAGGTTAAGTCAGCCACCCCTTTTCCTCCAGAAAAAAAAAGTTTCCGATGCAAATGGTTTGAATTAATGCCATGGTTATTTATAACAACAGTCTGGTTAGGGAATTTATTTGCTATTCATCAAGCAAATGTCCCCTAGGATTAAAGGAGCCCAAAGAAAATATTTTTAAAATAATAAATGAAATGTCTTCTGGGGTGGGAAGCAGCTATATTCATATTCAGCACCATGACTGCTGAATTGAGTCCTCAGAGCGCAGGGCCACTGGGACGGGACAATTTCATTGGCCTTTGGAACGGATCGGAGGGACACATGGGTGCCAGCTGACTTGCCATACAGACAGTGTTTTCTTAAGCTGACACCTCTAGTAGTAAATAAGGGAAACTAAAAATGGCCCAATACAAAGATCTAAAAATGGAAAGGCATTGGCTGTCTCTCTTTTTCAAAGAACTCCTTTAGTCAGGTTTTATACAGAAAAGGTAGAGAGGAAGAGGTTTAACTTTTTTTTTTTTTTAAACATATCATTGGATAATCTGACCCTCACCTATTAAAAGTTGCACTGAATGAAGAAATACCACTTTGGTGATGCTTACAAAAGAGTCCCTGGGTTGTGCAAATGATTAAGGGCTCCACTGCTAGCCAAAAGGTTGGCAGTTTGAACCACAGGTACTTCAGAAGAAAGGCCTGGCAATCTGCTTCAGAAAGCCTTCAAACCCAATAGAGTGCAGTTCTAGTCTTCAACACATGGGGTCACCATGAGTTGGAATTGACTTGAAGGCAATTTGTTTCATTTTTGGTTTGATGTCTACCAAAGCACTACCACGTGAGCTTCTCTTGCCTCATGATGACTCTGTAAGAGAAACCTGCATAGAGAGTTGGACAGAGTGGGTGGACTGTTGCTAAGGGCTCAAGAAGGCCCTGCAGAGGGTGAAGGCAGCAATGTGGCCATAAGCTGAAGGCCAGCACCAGGCTCACCCTTCTGCCTGGACACCCAGCTGACCCAGCCCTACACTGATCCTGCCTTTTTGTAATTTTGTATTTTGTTAATTGCTGATCTTTTATTGGATTAATTTTGCTTTTGCTTTTAAAAAAATATTGCATTAACCAAAAGAGACCTACATAAATGGAAAAGCATACCATGCTCATGGACAGAAGACTCAGCATTGTGAAAATGTTGATTCCACCCAAAGGGATCTACAGATATAATGCAATCCTAAACCAAATGCCAACAGCATTCTTTAATGAGATGGAAAAATTAATCATCAGCTTTATATGGAAAAGAAAGAGGTCCCAGACAAGTAAACATTATTGAAGAAAAAGAACAAAGTAGGAGGCTTCACACTACCTGATACAACGAAAGATACATAGACCAATGGAACAGAATCGAGAATCCAGACATAAATCCATCCACCTATGGTCAGCCGATCTTTGACAAAGGACCAAAATCCATTAAATGGGGAAAAGACAGTCTTTTTAACAAATGGTGCTGGCAAACTGGATGTGAATTTGCAAAAAAATGAAACAGGACCCATATCTCACATCATACACAAAAGCAAACTCAAAATGGTTCAAAGACCTAAATATGAAATCTAAAACGATAAAGATCATGGAAGAAAAACAGGGACAATGCTTGGGGCCCTAATACGTAGCATAAATACAATAAAAACCATAGCTAACAATGCACAAACACCAGAAGATAAACTGGGATCTCCTAAAAATTAAACACTTACGCTCTTCACAAGACTTCACCAAAACAGTGAAAAAAGAACCTACAGACTGGGAAAAATTTTTGGCTATGACATATTCGACGACAGTCTAATCTCTAAAATCTACAAAATACTTCAACACCTCAATAACAAAAAGACAAATAATCCAATTAAAAAACTGGGCAAAGAATATGAACAGACACTTCACCATTCAGTTCATTCAGAAAGCTAACAGACACATGAGGAAATGCTTGCAATCATCAGCCAGTAGAGAAATGCAAATCAAAACTACAATGAAATACCAATTCACCTCAACGTTACTGGCATGAATTTAAAAAAAAAAAAAAACAGAAAATAACAAATGTTGGCAAGGTTTCAGGGAGATTGGAACTCTTATGCACTGCTCGTGGGAATGTAAAATGGTAAAACCACTACGGAAAAGGATACGGTGCCCCCTTAAAAAGCTAGAAATAGAAATACCATACGATCCAGCAATCCTACTCCTAGGAATATATCCTAAAGAAATAAGAGCGGTGACACTAATAGACATACACACTCATATTCATTGCAGCACTGTTCACAATAGCAAAAAGATGGAAACAACCTATGAATGGATAAACAAATTATGATACATACACACAATGGAATACTAAGCTGAGTGAAATAAGTCAACCACAAAAGGACAAATATGAGATCACTATTATACAAAAAACAAGAAAAGGTTTACACACAGAAAAAAACAATCTTTGATGGTTACAAGGGACAGGACGAGTGGAGAGGGGAAATGACTAGATAGTAGACAAGTGTTAACTTTGGTGAAGGGAAAGACACAATATAGAGGAAGTCAGCACAACTTGACCAAGGCAAAGCCACAGAAGCTTCCTAGACATGTCCAAACACCTTGAGGGACCGAGTTACTGGGGCTGAGGGCTGGGGACCATGGTCTCGGGGGACATCTAGGTCAACTGGCATAACATAGTTCATAAAGAAAATGTTCTACATCCTACTTTGGTTGCTAGTGTTTGGGGTCTTAAAAGCTTGCAAGCAGCCATCTAAAATACATCCACTGGTCCCACCACATTCATAGCCAACGGTGAATGAAGAAAACCAAAGGCACAAGGAAAATATTAGTCCAAAGGACTGATGGACCACATGAACCACAGCCTCCACCAGCCAGAACCCATAAGAATTAGATGGTGCCTGGCTACCACCACTGACCTCTCTGACAGGGATCACAATACAGGGTCCCAGTCAGAACAGGAGAAAAATGTAGAACAAAATTCAAATTCACAAAAAAAGACCAGACTTGCTGATCTAACAGAGACTGGAGGAACCCCCAAGATGATGGCCCCCAGACACCCTGCTAAGTCAGAACTGAAGCTACTCCTGAATGAAGTTGACCTTTCAAACAAAGATTAGACAGGCCTATAAAACAAACAACACATGTGAAGAACGTGCCTCTTCGTTCAATCAAGTATACAAGACCAAATGGGCATCTCCTGTTCAAAAACAAAGATGAGAAGGCAGGAAGGGACAGAAAAACTGGACAAATGGACACAGAGAACCCAGGGTGGAAAGGGGGAGAGTGCTGAAACATTGTGAGGATTGCAACCAATGTCACAAAACAATTTGTGTGTAGATTTTTGAGTGATAAACTAATTTGTGCTGTAAACTTTCACCTAAAACACAATAATTTTTTTTTAATATTGCATTAAAATGTTATTTATCTTGATATTGAATTTTGGGGTCCATGTAAATTTTGCACAAGGCAAATGACTCACTTGCCTCACGCTAGTCCTGTCCCTAGTATGGGGGTCTACCAGGGTCACTCAAAATAAGAATAACCTGCTTTTCAGGACAGGCAGTAGGAGAAGGCTGTTCAAGGAGGACCCAGTGTCGAGGAGAGTGGGTTTCCCAGTTTCCCCCAGCTCGAGGCAAAGCCCTCCACTTTGAGGGGCTTTCCCTCTCTCAACAATCAGTTCAAACAGAACCTACAACACACCACTTCTAAACACCAAACTGAAAGGCAGGATTGGAACTCTGACTTTGGACTCCTGGTTTCAGTCCCTGCCATTTAATTTCTATCAGACCTAAAAGCTTCAGTTTGCTCATATATAAAGGGGGGACATAAGGAATCCCAACTCCTCAGATTGTGAGGATTCAGTGATTCAACGCCTGTCAATAGCTAAGAAGCATGTAAAATCGGATAAATATTAGCCATTATTATTGTTCTTGCTATCTTGATTCCGTCACTAGTTACTTCACCGCTCCAAGTCTCAGTTTCCTCTTCTTTAAAATTGGGAAATAATAGTACTCTCTCTTAAGGTTGTTGTAGATTAAATAGTGGGAATTCTCGCCTCCTCTGTGGGAGACCTGGGTTCGATTCCTGGTCAATGCGCCTCATGCGCAGCCACCTGTTGTCTGTCAGTGGAGGCTTGCATGCTGGTACGACGTTGAACAGGCCTCCATGGAACTTCTAGACTAAGACAGACTAGGGAGAAAGGCCTGGTGATCTACTTCTGAAAATCAGCCAATGAAAACCCTATGGATCACAATGATTGGATCCCCAGCTGATGATGGGGATGGCTCAGGACCAGGCAGTGTTTCATTCTGTTGTACACAGAGTCATCATGAGTCAGAGCCAACTCCGTGGCAGCTAACAGGAACGACAACAAAGATTAAATGAATTACTCTATATGAAGTGCCTAGAACAGTGTCCACACACAGTGTTAGATATTATTGTTATAACTACTACTACGACAGCTATTGTTGTTATCATAGTATCTTATTCTTCCTCTTCTTTCTTTTCCTCCAACTCGTCCTCCTGTAACTACTGCTGCTGCTACTCCCCTCTTGGTAGCTGGGTAGTTAATACAGTTGCACGAGATCTAGAAACAGCACTTCCCTCCACTATGCGAGGGATCCTTAGGCTGTGTTTAAACACTCAAGTCAATTTACTACATGCTGCACTTTTAAAAATGTTTTAAGCTATTCAAACATTTTTATTTTCTACACGTGATGCCTAATAACCTGCTGAATTGATTTTTCCATTTTTCAGCTTAGTTGTTTGGGTATGCTGTAGAAAGCAGCAGAGACAACAGAAAAGTCAGTGTACCCCAAGTGTTTATAAAGCAGCCGCATAAAAATAATCTTTAAAAGCTAAGGGAATGTTAATATTTAGATCCGTCTAAGGGAAAATAATAACAGTTTGTGACTCCCTCCCTCCTCACTCTTAGAGCAAATATTTTTAAGGGAGGATTTTATTTTGTAACGTAAATTGTTTTCTATATAACCCCAAAGACATAAGTGATTAATAGTGAGCTATAGAAAGAGATGCTCATAATTAGCAGCTTGGGTACCATCAGATACAAACATATATTTTGTTTGTGAAACATGTAGCTTGAAAAAAATCACATCTTGCTAGATGTCACAATAGGGTCAAAATGCCAAGGGAAAAGTCGTGACACAAAGACTTTAAAATAAAACTGAAATCAGATCTAATACACACGCACATACTACACTGTAGCACACAAGCCTGAGACAGAAATTATCCAGCTTCATTTCTTCTTCATCATCATCATTGTAATTGTTGTTAATTGTTGACAATTACTGTCAATTTTGGTATAACATTGTGATTCTGATTTTAATTTTAACCCATAGACCAAATACATAGAAATCACTCAACACATAGTAACCACCCTGAATTCAGACAAATAGGTATTTTTCATATAATGGGTCAATAACTTTTAATGACTGTATAATTCATATGGCTTATTATCACTACTATATCTCTGGTGGTGCAAAGAGTTAAGCACTGGACTAGGACCTGATAGGTGGGCGGTTCGAACCCACCCAGAAATGCCTGAGAAGTCAGGCCTAGCAATCTGCTTCTGTTTTCACAGCCTTGAAAACCCTATGGAGCAGTTCTGCTCTACACATATGGGGTCACCATGAGTCAGAATCAGCTCAATGGCAATTAACAACATGAGGTTTTCACTGATAATAGAACTAATGGCATCCAGAACTTACTGGGCACTTAAGAAACATCTCCACTGGGCTATTTTCTTTACATGCATTGTCCCCTTTAATCCTTATAACAAGCCCTCAAGGGGAGAAATTATCATTCCCATTTTATCGACGAGGACACTAAGACTTAGAGAAATCAATGACTTGCCCAGCATCACATCTTATAAGCAGCTTGGGATTTGACATCAAAGCCTGTCCTCTAAAGCACTGTGCAAAACTGTCTCCCAAGTACACAGGGAGCCACCCAAGTTGATAAGGTAACCTTCCTCTGATGACCATGAATACTCACACATGCTGAGGTCAGCTCTTCTAGTCCTGCTCCATGCACTCTAGGGCCACTCAACATATTTTAGGAAGAGTTCCACTCTTGTCAGAGAGCAACGTCGGTAAGTTCCACCATTTTATTGCATTTGTCAGACAGATAGCAGGGCTCCTGGCCAGAACCATTGAGTTTGGCCACTCAGGATAGGACATGCACTACGCACATTCTCAGTTTGGGAGGTATTCCCAATCCACAGAGCACTATTCTATTGGACAGGAGCTCCTGGAGTTGTGCAATGTGGCATCCCTGCCCTTGCTTCTCTAGATGTGATTTGTGGCCCACATCAGCACCCAAGCTGGTGACTGGACCAGAGCAGACATCTGATCCCAAGGGAGCCTATCAGATTCTTTCTTTCTTTCTTTGTGGACATTGGCTGAAAGATACAAAGGAAGGCTGTGGGTACTGCATCTGGCCTGGGGTGGGCCGCCACAGACTCTGCTCAGGCTATGTTGGCAGAAGTACCAGGACTGAAGAGAGAAGGGAGACACGTAGGGAGAGATGAGAGAGCCCATGTGGCTCCTCAGAGACAGAGAAAAAGTCTTATTTTCGACTTTCCAAAAATCCCTGCAGACCCAGCTATATTTTCTGCTCATGGTTTCTCTTACGGATTGATTTATGCCCCCCCCCCCCAAATTTGTATTGAAATCCTGGCCCAGCACCTGACTACTAACCAAAAGATTGGCAGTTTGAGCCACCCAGAGACACCATGGAAGAAAGGCCTGGTGATCTGCTTTCAAAAGGTCATAACCTTGAAAACTCTACGGAGCACAGTTCTACTCTGCACATGTGGGGTCGCTATGAGTCAGAATTGCCTTGACAATAATGGGTTTGGTTTTTTTTGTATACCAGTAAGTTTGATCCTGTTTTGAAATAGAGTTTTCTTTGTTTTGTTAAGAATCATACCTGAGTAGGATGGGTTCTAAATCTAATCATTTCTGAGTTGTAGAAGGAGCAGAGTAGACACAGATACTCACACACATGCAGGAAGACAGAGGCCATATGAGGATAATCTACAGGCAAGGAAAACCAAGAACCAAGGAACGCCCAGGACCACCAACAAGGAAGGATTCAACACAGCCAAGGCCCTGATTTGGACTTTCAGCCTCCAGGAGTAAGAGAAAATAAATCTCTGTTCTTTAAAGTCACCCACTTGTGGTATTTGTGTTACAGCAGCACTAGGTAACTAAGACAGTTTTTAAGAGATCTTTTTGTATCCTTTCAACAAGCCCCTCTCTGTGTCTGCCTGAACTTAAGGGGATTCTAGTCTTTGAGAACAAGAAGGGCCCATTCTGGACCAAGACCACTTGCTCTCAGGTCAACTCTGACTCATGGCAACCCCATGTACCTAAGGATAGAACTGTGCTCCATAGGGTTTTCAATAGCTGTAATCTCTTGGAAGTAGATTGCCAGGGCTTTCTTCCAAGGCACGTCTATGTGGACTCAAACCTCCAACCATTTGGTTAACAGCCAATCACTTAACCATTTGAGCCACTCAGGGACTCTCATTCTTGACCAGACTTCATCAAATGAATTTTTTTTTTTAATCATAGAAAAATCAGGCTTGGACCTCAGTCCACAGATCCGTGTGTGCAAGAAATTCAACACTATTTTTCTATAAAAACCATTGCCATCAAGTCAGTTCTGACTCATAGCGCCTCTATAGGACAGAGTAGAACTACCCCATAGGGTTTCTGAGGCTGTAATATTTACAGAAGCAAGCTGCCACATCTTTCTCCCCCGGAGCAGCTGGTGGGTTCGAATAGCCGACCTTTCAGTTAGTAGCCTAGTGCTTAATCACTGTGCCACCAGGCCTCTTTTTTTTTTTTTTTTTAAATAACACAACTGAATTTGTATTCTGAGAACTCAGTCCTTTTGATATTCTGCTGGGTTTGAGTCGTACCAAGGCAACAGGCAGGAATGCGGATGTTGGACATTGAGCTCTCAATCATTATCCATCCACAGTGGCATCTGCTGGGACTGCCTCTGGCTCGCCGAGTCCTGATATCATCCAGCAAGCTCACGGCTGCCCAGCCACGTTCCCACTCGCGCCTCTGCTCTTGCCTCTCCCGTGCTCCTCTCTGGGATTGGCTTCCATCCCGCTGCTCCCACTCCATGCGGGGCTGTGAGGAAATGTGTGGCTGTCCAAAGACTCATCCACTTGGCTCAGAGAATCATTCTTCCCACACTGGGCTGTGGGAAGCCCATGCCGTTGTCTACAGCCCTTCCTTCCCTTCCAGCTATTTCTCTTCTGGACACTCCCCAGAAAGCAAGGCCCAAGTCCCGTCTGCACCAGCTCCCAGAAATTCATATGCGGGAGTCTTAATCACCCCTCCCCTGGGCAGAGTCCTCTCCCTCAGGGACCATCCACACACAAGTATCCAAGCGTGCCCCACAGCTCCCTGATGCTTTTGCTCCATAGAATTCTTTCCTCCTCTTGCCAAGTATTCTAACTCAACTATTGTTCATGCCCCCAAGGTTTTTCTGTTTCCTGAGAGAACTAGGTTTTTGGAACTCGAAAGCTAAGAATTTACTTTTTTTCCTGTGCTAGCACTGAGACCCACCTTCCCTAAGGCAATGAATCCAGACTGGCCTGGTTTATGGAATAGAAGCAGAACCAAGGAATACAAGGAAATACCAGAACGATCATCCATGGATATTTCTAAATATTACCCCACCACACTGCCTTGGGAGTCCCTGGGTGGTGCAAATGGTTGATACGCTTGGCTACTAACCAAAAGGCTGGAAGTGCACTTGGCTGCAAAACAAAAAGTTGAACCCACCCAGATGCACCTTGGAAGAAAGGCCTGGCAATTTACTTCCAAATTTTTGTTTACGGGGATAGAAAATTTGGCAAAGGATACCGGCAATGGTAGCACATCATGATTGATATAATCTATCTCACTGAAGTGTATACATGAAAAACGTTGAATTGGGAATTGTTGTGTAATCTATATGTGCACAACAATTTTTAAAAATTTTAAGGAAGAATGATCTAGGGGAAAAACAAAAACTCTACGGAGCACAGTTGTACTCTGACACACATGAGATCGCCATGAGTCAGAATCAACTCGGCTACAACTGGTCTGAGACCGTTCAGCGTCACAAAGCAGGACGCGTTGTCCTAGACATTGGCCTTGCTCTCTGTGTCCATTTCCTCTAGGTGATGTTGGCCAAGCTCAGGTGTGGTCCCTCCACCTTCAAAAACTAAATTGATGGGTGTACAGTTCTGCCATTTTAAATGTAATAATGGTGATGATGTATGCTGAACTATTTGTCTAGTTTTCCTCAAGATTTGCTTTTAGAGTGAGTCCTGCATTGTGAAATCTCGGAGCAAAGTAAATGGTAAATGGAGATCAGTCTTCTTGCCTTGTTTCACCTTTTCTATGAAAGTCGTGACATACATGTCATGGTTTGAATTATGTCCCCCAAAAAATGTGTGTATCAATTTGGCTAGGCCATGATTCCTGGTACTGTGTGATTTTCCTGTATGTTGTAAACCTGCCTCTATGATGTTAATGAGGGAGGATGGGTGGCAGTTGTGTTAGTAAGGCAGGACCTGATCTACAAGACTGGATTGTGTCCTGAGGCAGTCTCTTGAGATATAAAAGACAGAAGTGAGCAGTGAGACAGGGGGACCTCATACCATCAAGAAAGCAGTGCCAGGAGCAGAGCGCATCCTTTGGACTGGGGGTCCCTGTGCCGAGAAGCTCCTAGTCCAGGGGAACACCGAAGAGAAGGTCGACAGAGAGAAAGAGCCTTCCCCTGGAGCTGACGCCCTGGATTTGGACTTTTAGCCTACTTTCACTGTGAGGAAATAAATTTCTCTTCGTTAAAACCATCCACTTGTGGTATTTCTGTTATGGCAGCACTAGATGACTAAGACAATACATTGGTATTTCTGTTATGGCAGCACTAGATGACTAAGACAATACATTAAGAAAAATGTTCTTTTACTGGCTAAGATAATTGTCAATCTACACCAAAAGTCTCACAATGTATCATCCCTAACTCACGTCTCAGGAGTCGTTGGGTGGTGCTAATGGTTAAGCGCTCGACTACTAGCTGAAAGGTTGGTGGTTGGAACCCCCCCAGAGCCACCTCAGCAGACAGTCCTGGTGATCTGCTTCCGAAAAGTCACAGCTTTGAAAACCCTATGGAGCAGTTCTACTCTGCACACATGGGGTCACCATGAGTTAGAATCGACTCAGCGGCAACTAACAACAACTCACCTCTCTATCTTTTAAAATATATTAAATAGTACTTCCCTTATAAATGTATTAACTCATAAAAGAAAGAAAACACTTAAATGCGAACTAAAGAACTTGTTGGTGATTTGTAGAATATACAGTGAGAGCTGTGTCTAAACCTGACTTTCTTGTTTTCTAGTCACTAAGAATCTTGCTTTTCCTAGGTTCCCAACAAGACTCAGACCTTCCTGATAAGGTCATTCTTAATCAGAATCTCTTAACCAAATAGTCATCCACTCATCTGTCAATTGATCATACTGTGATAACTTGTGTGTTGCTGCAATGCTGGAAGCTACGCCACCAGGATTTCAAATTCCAGCAGAGTCACCCGTGGTGGACAAGTTTCACCAAAGCTTCCAGACTAAGACAGACTAGGAAGAAAGGCCTGGTGATCTACTTCTGAAAATTAACCAAAGAAAACCATATGAATCACAACAGAATAATGTCTGATATAGTACTAGAAGATGAGCCCCCTAGGTTGGAAGTCTCTCAAAATATATAGCGGTTACAACAATGGACTTGAGCATACCAGCAATCATGAAGATGGCACAGAACCAGACACTGTTTTGTTCTGTTGTACATGGGGTTGCCATGAGTCGGAGCTGCCTTGATGGCAACTAACAACAATAACAACAACCAAACAGCTACAATAGCTCATTCTGTCATTGATTCATTCAGCATGTACTTATTGCAAACCTACTGTGTGTTGGGCACCAGGGCGTGAAGACGACTAAGACAAGAACTCACAGGCCAAAGGAATCACTTAGTATTGCACATATTCTGCTTCCCTCAACAACTGTGAACTTCCTGGGCTTCCTCTGTGTAGCCTCAGCATCCAACACATTGTCTGCCACATAAATGATTTTGTACACACTGACAATTTCATATTCATTTTTCACACACTTGGAAAAACTCTCTTATTTCTTCTCAAGCCACCAGAAAAATACAAGTGTGAATTTGGTGTATACCTTTCTCTTAAATTTAGATTCTATGTTTGAAACAGGGTTCTTATCAATAGACAAACATCTGTGATTACTGCATAGGTATTCTTATTGGAGCTCCTGAATGATGCAAATGGTTCTCATGCTTGGCTGCTAACTGAAAGGTTAGTAGTCCACCCAGAGACAACTGAGAAGAAAGGCCTGGCAATCTACTTTCAAAAAATCAACCATTGAGAACCCTATGGAGCACAGTTCTACTCTAACACACATGGGGTTGCCATGAGTTGAAGTCAACTCTGGCAACTAGAAAATTCTTAAGTCACCATTACATCTTACATTTTTTTCTTCTGCCCAATTATAAAATTACATGTCATTAATTTTTATAAAAAATACTTATAAAATGTTAATAATATGTTGTTCCGCCTCCTACAAACAAAAAAAGGAGGGAGGGGGAATATACTTCATGCCTTTAAATTTATTGCACAGTGTCTGGCACATGGTTGTTGTTAGGTGCCATCAAGTTGATACCAACTCATAGTGACCCCACATACAACAGAACGAAACACACTGCTCAACTGTGCGCCATCCTAACAATCATGGCTATGCTTGAGCCCATTGTTGTAGCCTCTGTGTCCATCTATCTCATTGAGGGTCTTCCTCTTTTTCCCTGACCCTCTACCTTACCAAGCATGATGTCCTTCTCCAGAGACTGGTCCCTTCTAATAACATGTTCAAAGTAAGTGAGATGAAGTCTCACCATCTTCGCTTCTAAAGAGCATTCTGGCCGTACTTCTTCCAAGACAGATTTGTTCATTCTTCTGGCAGTCCATGGTATATTCAATATTCTTCACCAACACCATAATTCAAAGGCATCAATTCT
>NW_004443980.1:2860531-2870632 GCF_000243295.1 Trichechus manatus latirostris
GCCGTACTTCTTCCAAGACAGATTTGTTCATTCTTCTGGCAGTCCATGGTATATTCAATATTCTTCACCAACACCATAATTCAAAGGCATCAATTTTTCTTCAGTCTTCCTTAATCATTGTCCAGCTTTCCCATGCATATGAGGCAATTGAAAATAAAATGACTCGGGTTAGGCGCACCTTAGTCCTCAAAGTGACATCTTTGCTTTTTAACACTCTAAAGAGGTCTTTGTGCAGCAGATTTGCCCAGTGCAATATGTCTTTTGATTTCTTGTCTGCTGCATCCATTGGCATTGATTGTGGAACCAAGTAAAATGAAATCCTTGACAACTTCAATCTTTTCTCCATTTATCATTGGTCCAGTTGTGAGGATTTTTGTTGTCTTTATGTTGAGGTGTAATCCATACTGAAGGCTGTAGTCTTTGATTTTCATGAGTAAGTGTTTCAAGTCCTCTTCACTTTCAGCAAGCAAAGTTGTGTCATCCGCATTTCACAGGTTGTTAATGAGTCCTCCTCCAATCCTGATGCTGCATTCTTCTTCATATAGTCCAGCTTCTTGGATTATTTGCTCAGCATACAGATTGAATAAGTATGGTGAAAGGATACAACCCTGACCTCCACCTTTCCTGATTTTAAACCATATAGTATCCCCTTGTTCTGTTTGAAAGACTGCCTCTTGGTCTATGTACAGGTTCCACATGAGCACAATTAAGTGTTCTGGAATTCCCATTCTTTGCAATGTTAGTTATAATTTGTTATGATCCACACAGTCAAATGCCGTTGCATAGTCAATAAAACACTGGTAAACATCTTTCTGGTATTCTCTGTTTTCAGCCAGGATCCATCTGGCATCAGCAATGATATCCCTCTTTCCACATCCTCTTCCGAATCCAGCTTGAATTTCTGGCAGTTCCCTGTCAAGGTGCTGCTGCAACTGCTTTTGAATGATCTTCAGCAAAATTTCACTTGCGTGCGATATAAATGATATTTTTCCATGATTTCCTCATTCAATTGGATCACCTTTCTTTGGAATAGGCACAAATACGGATCTCTCCAGTCAGTTGGCCAGGTAGCTGTCTTCCAAATTTCTTGGCATAGATGAGTGAGCACCTCCAGTACTACATCTGTTTGTCGAAACATTTCAGTTGGTATTCCGTAAATTCCTGGAGCCTTGTTTTTCGCCAATGCCTTCAGGGCAGCTTGGACTTCTTCCTTCAATACCATTGGTTCTTAACTATATGCTACCTCCTGAAATGGTTGAAGGTCGACCAATTCTTTTTGGTACAGTCACTTTGTGTATTCCTTCCATCTTCTTTTGATGCTTACTGTATAGTTCAATATTTTGCCTATAGAATCTTTCAATATTGCAACTTGACGTTTGAATTTTTTCTTTAGCTCTTTCAACTTGAGAAATATCAAGCATGTTCTTCTCTTTTGGTTTGTTAACTCCAAGTCTTTGCACATGTCATTATAGTACTGTACTTTGTCTTCTCGAGCCGCCTTTTGAAATCTTCTGTTCACCTCTTTTACATCATCCTTTCTTCCATTCGCTTTATCTGCTCTATGTTCAAGAACAAGTTTCAGAGTCTCTTCTGATATCCATTTTGGTCTTTTTCTTCCTGTCTTTTTACTGACGTTTTGCTTTCTTCTTGTATGATGTCCTTGATTTTATCCCACAACTTGTCTGGTCTTTGGTCATTCATGTTCAATGCATCAAATCTGTTTTGAGATGGTCTCTAAATTCAGATGGGATATACTCAAGGTCAGATTTTGGTTCTCATGGACTTGTTTTAATTTTCTTCAGCTTCAACTTGAACTTGCATATGAGAAATTGATGGTCTGTTCCGCAGCTGGTCCCTGGCCTTTTCTGACTGATGATATTGAGCTTCTCCATCGTCTCTTTCCACACATGTAGTCTATTTGATTCCTGTGTATTCCATCTGGCGAGGTCCATGTGTATAGTCCCCATTTATGTTGTTGAAAAAAAATATTTGTAGTGAATAAGACATTGGTTTTGCAAAATTCTATCATGTGATTTCTCGTGTCATTTCTATCACAAAGGCCATATTTTCCAACTACAGATCCCTCTTCTTTGTTTCTAACTTTCAATTCCAATCACCAGTAATTATCAATGCATCTTGATTGCATGTTTGTTCAGTTTCAGCCTGCAGCTGTTGGTAAAAATCTTCAATTTCTTCATCTTTGGCATTAGTGGTTGCCAACAAATATTTGTTGGAAACATTTTAAACAGTTTAACTCTCTGTGAGAAAATATAACCCCATCCCAAGTCCCAGTTGTCACCCCCCAGTCCAAAGAGCCGCCCATGAGCTCCCTGCTGCTCCCTGGGCTCACCAGGCTTTTTCTCTGCGTTTTCTTTCTTTTATATTTTCATCTACCTCCTAGTTTCCAGGCACCTCCAGAATATCAGGGAAACTGCTGGATCGTGGCAGTCTGGACTCACTTCCTCCGTTGCTTGTCCCATTGCCTCCTCTCCTACTTCCTCCTTCTCTCACAGGAACTCACAGAGAATTTCATTATTTTGCCAGCAACTCTCAAATACTTTCAATTCTGCGAAGAGGTTGACTTTTTTATTCCCTAATGGAAAAAGAAATGTGACATTCTTCTCATTACTAAAACACCACTTTTTCTTACTACAAAAGGAAAATTCAACATGGTATACCCCCAAATGTTTCAATTTTAGTTAAATGATGCCTTTCCTCTGTGTTGTTAAACCTTCCCTGACATGCATGCCCTGTGTGCATGCGTGTGCACACACACATGCACACACATGCACTCACATGCACACACGTTACACATACAGTTTCTCACAGTGTTCTAAACAACTCAGTTGTGTATCCCAAGTTCTTCCTCATCAGCCCCTCCCTGACAACCACCTCTTCTTTCCCGCACACCCCAGCTCTGTGGTCCTGCCACTGGCAGGCTGTATACCTGGCAACACTACAAGCTCTCCTCTCAATGTCTTTGTTCCTGTGAGTTCTGCCCTTATCCTTCCAGGCTTCCCCAAACACAGCTCAGATGTTCCTCAGAAGTCTTCCCTGATTACAGGGTGCACAGCAGTCCTTCTCAAACCCACGCGGTACTTTTATGCTCTGGTGACCACAGCAGCCTTCATTCAAAAATTGTCTAGCCTTATGTTCAGTTATCTGTGTTAGGCTTTGAGTCGCCAAGCAGCCAGGCAGTGATGTGGAGAGATAAGGGCTGAATCCCAGTTCCTGAGCTGTACCGAAGGCCCAGTTTCACTACTTGCAAAATGAAGAAACTAGCACACATACATACATACCCTTGCAGTTGAGGGTTGCTGTGAGCACTAAATGAGGTCTCTTGTGTGAAACCCCTGGCATTCTTAGCCTTCACAAACTGTCTTACTGCCTCCTTGAGGACAGAATCATATTCCCTGCATCCCTGCACAGCTCCTGGTTCCATACAACGCCTAGCACAGTAATGAGCAGGACAAGATCAGTAGCAATTGTTGAAATGCCCCAAATTAACAAAAGGCCAGGAACGGTAATCCCAGTTGGCAGGGAAAGGAGACAGACTTTTAACCATTCAAGACCACTGCGCGACTCAAATTTAGACAGAAAATGAGATAGTATAAAAGAGCAGACTGGTGCCGACACACAGACCACTTGTGTGCTTAGATGGATATTTTACTGAACACACAGAGAAAAACAAACGTCCTGTTTCTAACACCTTTGGTAAAGGCTGCCTCTCAGGGTTATGCAATAAAAAGAATATCTCTCTCTGTCTTTTTAACTGAGTTCTGATTAGGTCCTACCATATATTAAGTCAAAAGACAGTGATTTAAAATACTACACTCAGATATGAACTATGTTTCTTTGATTTCTGTGTGAGCACAGAAAATGAGGCAAAGTTAAGCTATGGGTGTTTGCCAACTAAGCCTGGCTCTTAACATCACAGGTCAGAACGAAAACTACAGGCCCTGAGTTTGAGGCTCTCAGTTCCACAGTGGGTGTGGGGAGAGTGAATATCTCCAACTTACATGATTCCTATAATTCTCTAGCACCCATCCACATGAGAGGTTCCGCTGAACAGCGAAGCACTTCTGTTTACTTAAGCGTGGAGCTAGAATGTGGAGAAGCACAAATTCTAAACACGGTGCACATCTGGTCCAAAAACCACAATCATTTTATTGCTGCATCTGAAACATTTTCAGTGACCGTCATATAATATATTTTCACATATTTCTAACAAGACATTTTCTTGGAACTAAAATAGACAGGTATATCTGTCAGTTCAATTTCTTGCAAACAAAACAGAAAAAAGTTTGGCTCAGATGTCTGTACTGTCTTTGGAGTGGTATGACTATCCTATGAGAGGCGTATTAGTCAAAGATGCCAGAAGCTCAGCAATCACTTCCGAAGAGTAGAATTACTAGCTACACAGGAAAATAAAAAGATATATGCATGTACATATGCACCTTCCCTTTTTTCCCATTCCAACAGACTATTTATTGCACTTACTTGAAAGAAATGTACCAGGGTCCTGTTAAACCCATTTATCTCCCAGTACTATAATACTGGACTCCCTATTAAATGGAATCTTTTGATCCTTGTGGCTCTTTAAACAGAACTTTATTAAAAGTTTTATTAAAAATTAAAATGCAATTGAAATCTCGTTAAAATGCTTAAAAGCTCCAAATTTTCACTCTAACCCCTCATGGGCATTCACAAGGAGAGTCACAAAGCTATCCAATAGCCAGAAAGACCCAAGCTCAATAAATAGGATTGCCAAAATGCCCCCAAAATTGGCCCCAGTGAAACCATTTACTGCCTCACTGCTGGCTGCGGAATCTGTCTTCAAGCATGTTCTCCTCTGCAAAAATCCCAGGGCTCCTATAGCACACAAAACTTTCAAGTGACACCCCCTTCCCTCCCTCTTCCAAGCCTCAGACCCCAGCCCTTCACATGAGCCACACAGGCTTCAACTTCTCCTGATGACCCAGTCAGAGCAGGTTCTGCTTACAGGGCTGGCATGAAATGCATAAGAGCAAGGCAACTTGCTCTTTGGCCAGGTCAGTAAACAGAATGGACATCAATAAGACCTTTCCTTCTTCTGAGTCTTTGCCTGTGCCATTCTCTCCACCATGAATGCCTTTCCTTACTTTGCCTGGGGCACTCCTAATCATGCTTTGCAACTTGTTCAGCTACGGCTATTTGATGATGCTTTCCCTGACACCCCTCCCCTTGCCGAATTAGGCAGTCCATTCCGTGACATGGAATAGGGCATCCCATACACATCCTCCAAGTCCACCCCACGATATTATTTTCCCATAAAATGTAATTTCACATAGTCAAGAACACAGAGTTCTATCAAATCTAACAAATCACAGATAACATTGGGAAGAACTGGAATTTCAGAACACTTAGTTGTGCTTATGTGGAATCTATACATGGATCAAGAGGCAGTATTTGAACAGAACAAGGGGATACTGCATGGTTCAAAACTGGAAAAGGTGTGCAGCAGGGTTGTATCCCTTCACCTTACTTATTCAATCTATATGCAAAACAAATAATCTGAGAAGCTGGACTACATGAAGAAGAACATAGAATCAGGACTGCAGGAAGACTCATTAACAACCTGCGATATGCAGATGAAACAGCCTTGCTTGCCAAAAATAAGATAATTTGAAGCACTTACTGATGGTCAAAGATTACAGCCTTCAGTATGAATTATACCTGAAGGTGAAGAAAACTAAAATCCTCACAACTGGACCAATAAACAGCATCATGATAAATGGAAGAGAAATTGAAGTAGTCAATGATTTCATTCTCCTTGGTTCAATAGTCAATGCCCATAGAAGCAGCAGCCAAGAAATCAAACAGCATATTGATTGGCAAATCTGCTGCAAAAGATCTTTTGAAAGGTTTAAAAAGCAAAGATGTCACTTTGACGACTAAGGTGCACCTGACCCAAGCCATGGTGTTTTCAGTCACCTCATATGCATGCAAAAGCTGGACAATGACAAGTGAAGACAGAGAAAAATTAAAGCATTTGAACTGGTGTTGGCGAAGAATATTGAATATACAGTGGACTGCCAGAAGAATGAACAAATCAGTCTTAGAACAAATACAACCAGAATGCCCCTTAGAAGTGAGATGATGCTTACTTTGAACACATCATCAGGAAAGACCAATTGCTAGAAAAGGACATCATGCTTGGTAAAGTAGAGGGTCAGTGAAAACAAGGGAGGCTCTCAATAAGAGGGGTTGGCACAGTAGCCACAGTGCACTCAAACATACCAACTAACATGAAGATGAGACCAGACCGGGCAGCATTTTGTACTCTTGTATATAAGGCCTCCGTGAGTCAGAGCCAACTCGACAGCAGCTAACAGCAGACTGTAATTATGTGTCGTGATGTCTGTCTTCCATACCAGACTGACAGTCCCTTCTGGACAGGGACCGTGTCGTGTTCTCTGAATCTGCAGCACCTAGAATACTGTCTTGCATGGAAAGCCGACTCAGCAAACATTTGCTTAATTAAAAAACAAAATCAGCAAGCCAGAGAATCCCTGACAATCCATACTGGTTGAGAGCTTCAACAAGTTCTACAAGAGCAAAAGGGAGAATCTTAGAAATGGCCAATTCAGAGTTTTCAGCCAAAAAGAGCTAATAGTAAGGAAAGTCCAACTGATCATACTGAAATAAATGAGGAAAATATATGCTTTTCCAACCAAGACCTGAAGTTTTGCTATTAGAATTAGAAAAACATGGAAAATACCAAAGAGAAAGGAATCTAAGGGATACTGGTTAATAGCAGAATGAAGAGTGAGACCTCCTCATGCTGAAAACACAACAGCTGAAAAAACAGGATCAAAGTAAGGAAACTAGGAAGGGTATGAATGGGATGAGTAAGGGTCTGGAGGGACAAATGATTTATTAGCCAAATTAGAGCACCCTACAATGGCAAAGTGGGGGGCAGTGGTGGTTCAGTGGTAGAATTTTTGTCTTCATGAGAAATACTCAGGTTCGATTCCTGGCCCATGTACCTCATGTGGAGCCACCACTGGTCTGTCAGTGGAGGCTTGTGTACTGCTATGATGCTGAACAGGTTTCATCAGAGCTTCCAGACTAAGACAGACTAGGAAGAAAGGCTTGGTAATCTAATTCCGAAAATCAGCCAGTGAAAACCCTAGGGATCGCAACGGTCTGATCCTGTTGTCTATGAGGTTGCCATGAGTTCGGGGCCAACTTGATGGCAGCTAACAACAAGAATGACAAGAATGGGGGGTGGGGCCAAGATGGCGGAGTAGTCAGACGCTCCTGGTGGACCCACTGACAACAAAGACCCGAAAAAACAAGTGATTCGATTACATATGGCAATCTAGGAGCCCTGAACAGCAAAGGCAGAGTTGAGGAACTAGACTAAGTGGCAGGGGGAGGGAGAAACAGTTCGGAAGCAGGGAGGAGTTGCCAGACCTGACCCAGCGAGAGCCTGAGCCCTTCAGGCCTGAGCAGCTAGTGGGTGAGCAGTGAGGTAGGCAAGTGACGGTGCTCGGGAGGCGCATTTTCTGCACCAGGAGGGACCCAGCACCAGAGAGTCTTCAGGGCCACCCAGAACCAGTGAGAAGCAGCCCTCAATTGGCAAAAGATAAGTACTTGCATACAGCTTACTGCACAGATCAATAATACCCCCTTAGAGAAAAACCTTTCTCCCATTTACCTCCCCACTCCCTGCTCTGCACTGCATCCTAGGGCGGCTTCAGCAATTACCAAGTCCCCTGGGCCAGAAGTAGGATACGTCACACACCCAGAGCCATTCTCTCTGCCTTGGAGAGTGAACAAATTAACAAACGGGGGAAAAACTAAACTGCCGGCTCCCCTAAGCCAGGAAGCTAGGGTAGGCACAGCTCCTTTGCCTAGGCACAAGCATAAGGGATCCATGAATTTCAATGCCTTCCCCCTGCACAGATTTGTTTGGGCCCATCTCAACAGCGTAGGCCCTCATTACTGCAGTACAACAGGGTATATCCTGGAACTCTAACTTCAACTGTTTCAGCTGTGAAGTGGCAAGTTCATGACATTTGACACTGCTCTGCCCATTAAGCAGGGTCTTCACCTACCCACATCAGGGGCCTGAGGACTGGTGGCTCCACCCACACACCTAGCCACCTGTGATAGGGGCCCATGAATAAGAGGTGCACTCCAGTCCTTACAGCCAACAGCATTAGGTGCTCATAGTATGGCTGCAAAACCCGCCCACCTACGCACTCCAGGGAACAGGGACACGCCTTCCTCCTGGACACTCGGGGGTGGCCATCAGCCCACTGCCTTACTCAGAGTCTGTCCCGCTGCTGCAGCAAGATTCCTCTGCCTACACCAATCACCCATGCCTGTCTAGGACTCTAAGTGAGAACCTACACCACACACTTGGTGGCTATCTAACTGGGCACCTGAGCTGAATCCATACAGGAGGAGTAGGTGGACTCCTGAGCTCACATATCTAGAAACAGATCTAACCACCTGGTGACAGGACATTAGAGCTTCAAAGATGCCAATAATCAAACCAGCTCATAAGAACAGCCTATTTGGACATATCAAAACAAAACAAGAAGCTAAGACACAGTAAGCAAATATAAAATAAATAAATATAATAACTTATTGATGGCTTGGAGATGACGGTCAATATCAAATCACATAAAGAGGCAATCCATGATGGCTTCAGCAAGCTTCGAAAAATCAAGAATCTAGAAATTTTCCAGAGGAGGAAAATTTCTGGGAATTATCAGAGGCAGAATACAAAAGATTAATATACAGAACTCTTCAAGAGATTCAGAAGGAAATTAAGCAAAATGCAGAACATCCCATAGAGGAAATTAAAAAGATTAGAGAACAGCATAATGACAAATTTAACAGGCTGCAAGAATCCATAGAGAGACAGCAATCAGAAATCCAGAAGATTAACAATAAAATTTCAGAATAAGACAACTCAATAGAAAGTCATAGGAGCAGAACTGAGGCAATGGAAGTCAGAATTAGTGAGACTGAAGATAAAGCACTTGACACCAACTTATTTGAGGAAAAATCAGATAAAACGATTTAAAAAAATGAAGAAACCCTAAGAATTATGTGGGACTCTATCAAGAGGAATAACCTACGAGTGACTGAAACACCAGAACAGGGGGGATAACAGAAAATACAGAGAGAATTGTTGAAGATTTGTTAGCAGAAAACTTCCCTAATATCATGAAAGACGACAAGATATCTATCCAAGATACTCATCAAATGCCACATACGGTAGATCCCAAAAGAAAGTCACCGAGACATATTATAATCAAACTTGCCTAAACCAAAGATAAAGAGAGAATTTTAACAGTGGCTAGGGATAAACAAAAAGTCATCTACAAAGGAGAGTAAATAAGAATAAGCTCGGACTACTCAGCAGAAACCATGTAGGCAAGAAGGCAATGGGATGACTTATATAAAGCCTTGAACTTGAAGGAAAAAAACTGCCAGCCAAGAATTATATATCCAGGAAAACTGTCTCTCAAATATGATGGCAAAATTAGGGCATTTCCAGATAAACAGAAGTTTAGAGAATTTGCAAAAACCGAACCAAAATTACAAGAAATACTAAAGGGAGTCCTCCAGTTAGAAAATCAGTAACATCAGATAACAACCCAAGACTAGAACACAGGACAGAGCAACCAGTATCGACCCAGATAGAGAAGTGACAAAAGGAAATCAAAGCTAAAACACTGAAAATAGGGAAACAAATGTCAATATGTAAAAGATGACAACATTAAAACAAAAAACAGGGACTTAAAAAATGTAGACATAGATTTTTCATATGGAGAGGAAGTCAAGGTGATATAAAGAAAGAAAAGACTGGTATAACCTTAGAAAAACAGGGTAAATATTAAGGTAACCACAAAGGAACTAACAATCCTACAAGTCAAAATAAAAACTAGAAAAATATAAAGACTCAGCAAACACAAAATCAACAAGGAAAAAGATGAAAAGAAAATACATAAAGAAAAACGACTCAGCACAGAAAATTAAGTGGAACAAAGAAACTGTGAACAACACACACAAAAATACATCAAAATGACAGCACTAAAC
>NW_004443980.1:2872080-2874002 GCF_000243295.1 Trichechus manatus latirostris
AGAACGGGAACCAGACAAGGATGCCATTTATCACCACTGTTATTCAACATTGTGCTGGAGGTGTCAGCCAGAGCAATTAGGCTAGAAAAAGAAATAAATGGCATCCAAATTGGTAGGGAAGAAGTCAAAGTATCTCTATTTGGAGATGATATGATCTTATACACAGAAAACCCCAAAGAATCCACAAGAAAACTACTGAAGTAATAGAAGATTTCAGCAGAGTTTCAGGATACAAGATAAACACAATAATCAGTTGCATTCCTTTACACCAACGAAGAGAACCTTGAAGAGGAAATCACCAAATCAATACCATTTACAATAGCCCCAAAGAAGATAAAATACTTAGGAATAAATCTAACCAGAGACGTAAAAGACCTATACAATGAAAACCACAAGACACTACCACAAGAAACCACAAGAGACCTGCATAAGTGGAAAAACATACCTTGCTCATGGATAGGTAGCCTCAACATTGTGAAAATGTCAATTCTACCTAAAGCGATTGCCATAGATTAAGTTGTGTCCCCCAAAAAATGTGTGTATCAATTTGGCTGGGCCATGATTCCCAGAATTGTGTGGCTGGCCTCCATTTTGTGGAAAGGGAAGCCAGCAGAGAGTGGGGGACCTCATACCATCAAGAAAGCGGTGCCGGGAGCAGAGCGCATCCTTTGGACTGGGGTCCCTGCACCGAGAAGCTCCTAGTCCGGGGGAACATTGATGAGAAGGCCAACAGACAGAAAAAGCCTTCCCCTGGAGCTGATACCCTGAATTTGGACTTTTAGCCTACTTTGACTGTGAGGAAATAAACTTCTCTTCGTTAAAACCATCCACTTGTGGTATTTCTGTTATGGTGGCACTAGATAACTAAGACAGCGATCTACAGCTACAATGCAATCCCAATCCAAATTCCACCGGCATTTTTTAATGAGAGGGAGAAACAAATCACCAACTTCATACGGAAAGGGAAGAGGCCCTGAATAAGCAAAGCATTACTCAAGAAGAAGAACAAAGTGGGAGGCCTCACACTACCTGATTTTAGAACCTATTAGACCACCATGGTAGTTAAATCGCCTGGTACTGGTACAACAACAGATACACAGACCAGTGGAACAGAATTGAGAATCCAGAAATAAATTCATCCACCTATGAGCAACTGATATTTGACAAAGGCCCAAAGGCCATTAACTGGGGAAAAGACAGTCTCTTTAACAAATGGTGCTGGCATAACTGGATATCCATCTGCAAAAAACTGAAACAAGATCCATACCTCACACATAAACTAACTCAAAATCGATCAAAGACTTAAATATAAAATCAAAAATGATAAAGATCATGGAGGAAAAAACAGGGACAACGCTAGGAGCCCTAATACATGGCATAAACACAACACGAACTGTAAGTAACAATGCACGAGCACCAGAAGAGAGACTAGATAACTAAGAACTCCTAAAAGTCAAACACTTATGCTCATCAAAAGACTTCACCAAAACAGTAAAAAGACAACCTACAGACTGGGAAAAAATTTTTGGTTATTACAAATCCGATCAGCATCTAATCTCTAAAATCTACAGGATACTGCAAAACCTCAACAACAAAAAGACAAATAACCCAATTAAAAAATGGGAAAGGATATGAACAGACACTTTGCCAAAGAAGGCATTCAAGCGGCTAACAGACACATGAAGAAATGTTCAGGATCATTAGCCATTACAGAAATGCAGATCAAAACTACAATGAGATATCATCTCACCCCAACAAGGCTAGCATTAATCCAAAAAACCCAAAATAATAAATGCTGGAGAGGTTGTGGAGAGACTAGAACACTTATACACTATTGGTGGGAATGTAAAATGGTACAATCACTTCAGAAATCAATTTGGCACTTCCTTAAAAAGCTAGAAATAGAAGTACCATAAGATCCA
>NW_004443980.1:2875072-2879542 GCF_000243295.1 Trichechus manatus latirostris
AAGTAGATACAAGAAACTAAACGGGCAGCTTCTGTCCAGAGGTGAGGTGGGAAGGCAGAGAGGGTTAGGAGCTGGTTGAATGGACATGGGGAATCAGGGGTGGATAGGAGGAGTGTGCTGTCACAGTATGGGGAGAGCAATCAGAGTCTAATTATAATATATGTATAAATTTTTGTACGGGCAAAAGTAAAAAAATTTTAAAAAATGAAGAATGACAGGAATGGCAAAGGATCTCTTGAATATAAAAAACGGTATATTTAGGGGAAAAATTTAGACTTTTCTATGTTAGTAGATAAGAAAGGAGGGAAAGCAAAGAAGAGGACAGGAGGGCAGATGTATTGAGGCCCACCAAATGCAGTGACCCCACGTTGTGCTCAGCTGAGTTGGACAAAGAGAACTGCACTGATAAATAAACAGGAGGCTGTTCCTGCACTTAGGCTGGTGGTCCAGAGAATTCACACAGAAAAACAGACAACTTCAGGATAACACAGTGAGCTCAAAGGCATGCGCAGGCCTTCGAGAGCCCACAAACACAAGCTCATGGAAACACACCGCGTTCAGCCTGCTGTTGAGTGTCCTTCAAGCGGTGCAGGCGTATTTGAAGGGACTGCCTAAGCAGCTGAAATAACCAAAAACAAGGTGGTAAATGGCTGCCCTGGGCCTGTACGGGGACAACTTGGCAGGGTGGAGTGTTCCTCTGCAGCACTCTCCAACTGCTTGAGAATTCTACCTTCTCTCCTGAGGTGCCCTTGAAAAGGCTAAGTGGAAAGGTAGAGCCTTTTAAAATTTATGTGCTTTCTTAGCTTAATTTTTAATAAAAAGTTCTTAATAATGTTCTGGATAAAAGACTGTGGTACTTAAAAGATCATTTTTATAATGCCAAACTATGTGTGCAGTGTATGTATATATTTTTTAAAACACTATGGTTTGGCAAATGCTGACAGTCTTTAACATGTACTATTACTCTCCTTCCATTTACTCTACTGCTTAATGCTGTGGCCAAAGGCAAATCCACCCAGTTGTCTGCCTTGACTTTGCTTCATTTATAGGTGAGGTGTTTAAAGTGAAATGTAATATAGTGGTAATTTCCAACAGCCTTAGCACCGAAATGTGTTTGCCCAGCTGATATTCTTTAACACTGGCTTCCGACACACCATGTTAGTCTCCTAGGACTGCAGTAACAAAGTGCCACAAAGTGGGTGGCTTAAAAGAACAGATATTTATTGTCTTAGTTCTGGCAGCTAGAAGTCCAAAATCAGGGTGTCGATACTGTTGATTATTTTCAAGGACTCTGAGGGAGAATCTGTTCCATTCCTCTCTCCTAGCTTCTAGTGCCAGCTTGCAATGCTTGGCTTTCCTTTGCTTGTATATTCAGCACTTCAAATCTCTGCCTCTGTCTTCACATGGCCATCTTCCCTCTGCATCTATGTCTCTTCTCCTCATTTATAAGGACACCACTCATATTGGATTTGGACCCACCCTCTCCAGTATTCAACACTTTAAAGTGTTGAAAAGCAAAGATATCACCTTGAAGACTAAGGTGTGCCTGACCCAAGCCATGGTGTTTTCAATCACCTCATATGCACGCGAAAGCTGGACAAGAATAAGCAAGACCGAAGAATTGACACCTTTGAACTGTGGTGTTGGCGAAGAATATTGAATATACCATGGACTGCCAAAAGAACGAACAAATCTGTCTTGGAAGAAGTACAACCAGAATGCTCCTTAGAAGCAAGGATGGCGAGACTTTGTCTCACATACTTTGGCCATATTATCAGGAGGGATCAGTCCCCAGAGAAGGACTTCAAGCTTGGTAAAGTAGAGGGTCAGTGAAAAAGAGGAAGACCCTCAATGAGATGGACTGACACAGTGGCTGCAACAATGGGCTCAAGCATAACAACTATTGTGAGGATGGCACAGGACCGGGCAGTGTTTTGTTTTGTTGTACATACGGTCACTAACAGTTGGAAATGACTCGACGGCACCTAACAACAACAACTCTCCAGTATGACGTCATGTTAATATAACTGATAATATTTTCAAAGACCCTATTTCCAAACAAGGCCACATTCCCAGGTACTGGGGTTTAGGACTTCAACTTATATTTGGAGGGACACAATTCAATCCATAATACACACATTCCATAATGCCCAAGCATATCAAAGGCACATTTTTGGGGGGATGGTTGCTATCTGGGGGTTGGCAACCACAGCCAAATAAGACACCTGCCCATGAGTGTAGAATGGAATCCCTGACACCCTCCTGTCATTTGATCAATTCTTTGAAATTTACAAAGTGCCTTCTTTGAGGCTCAGAGAAGTTATATGACTCACCAAGACTCCATGGCTTGATGCCAGAGCCAGAACACTCACAGATTTTCTTACTCCAGCTCCAGGCTCCGGCGCAACCTGACTGGAACACCTGTGCCCAGGGTTGGTTCAGCAATAAAGTATAGTGATTGACACACAATTCTAGAGTCACTCAGAAGAGTGGTCTTTGACCTAGTTGAGGAGGAAACTACCTGAGCAAAAGCATCAAGGATAGATGGAATGCTGTGTTCAAAAAACAGACGGGAAACCTGCCTCAACATGGGAGGCAAGTGGTAACAGAGCATAGTCAGTAATGTGTAGTGAGACGCCATATTGCAGAAAGACAAATATTCTAGGAAGAAAAATTTGCATGAAAATGAGTCAGTTGCTTCCATCGTGTTGCCTTTTATCTGAGGAGGAAGTTTAAAGGAGAGAATGAAGGTCCCTAAGTGGTGGAAATGGTTTCTGCTTGACTACTAACCTAAAAGTTGGCAGTTCAAATTTACCCAGTGGTGCCAGGGAAGAAAGGCCTGGAGATCTTTCTTCCACCCAAGAAAACCCTATGGAGCGGTTCTACTCTGTAACACATGCAGTCTCCATGAGTCAGAATTGACTTGATGGCAATGAGTTTGGTTTTGTTGGTTCGTTTGTTTAGGAGAGAATGGGAGTCCCTGAGTATGCAAAGAATGAGCCCACTCAGCTACTTTTAGCTTCTTGAATTCATGTTGTGGGTTTCAAAACTCTCTTCTGAATTTGAAATTTGACTTTTCTTCAAAGGACTAAGAAGTTACCATATCCTGCCAACACAAGAGAAAAGCACACCAAACTTGAAGGAAAAAAAAACAAATGGTAAGGAAATGGGAATGTTCACAGTTATTTACATACTTGGAATTTGACTCATTCTCTAAATGAATGACACATTTATCCTATATTGCAGTTTAGCCCCTTTCTGCTTCAGTGTTCTCATCTGCACCAGAGGAATAATAGTAGCACCTGCCCATGGGTTGCTGTGAGGATTAAATGAGTCAAAGTGTACAAAGTACTTGGCACAGTGGCCAGCATAATAAATGATAAATCAGTGTCAGCTACTAGCACTTCGGTTTCTATAAATCATCGTTTCTATAAAACGATCCTTGCACACACGTGTGCAAGTTTCCAGTGGTTCATTAGGACTATGAAATTTGATCTTCCTTGCCTTTCCTTGACAGGAATCTTAACTAGCTCGGATTATTGATCCAGATAGCAAAATCCTCAGCTCTACATGACTGGTTGCACTCACTGAAAATTTCCAGAAAGTAATCATTTCAGGCTGAAATTGCCCACATTGGTCTCAACCCAATGGAAACTCACTTGCATTGGAAGATGGAAGCAGAATCTACTCCCTGTTTTGGAGTGACTGGAGTTGAGGAACAAATTCCAATCCCAAAATAATGCCTTGTAGCTGAACTTCTAAAAATCACTAAATATTATAAGCTTAACTTTCTCTTAGCCCTGTGCACAGGAAGTGTAGAGCCACCTGCTTTGCCTGTGATTATGACACTTGCTTTGAAGCTCATGCTATTTCTTAGAGTCTGTTCTTTTTTCCCCCCTTTTAAGACAAAATGGTCCCAAGCTGAAAATTTGCTTTTTCATGTCCCAGTGTTTCAGCTGCAATAGTTTAGATATTAATAACTACTCCTCTCATTTTTTTCTCTCACTTATCTTCATATTTTACAGCTCTTTGAGATGCTGATAGGATGGTTTTGGAAAGTATTTTTAATATGGATAAAATGCCGCTGACACAACATGAGCTCCTCCCCTCTACCCACCCATCATATGCAGCCACAAGTCTGGTGCCAAGACATTCAGATCCAGTGTTTGGAAATATCAGTTTATCGACTGACAGGCTGAGCAGGGCCGCAGCTTAATCAGCAAAGTACACCTAGCTCCTAACACAGTGCCTGCCACAATGGATGGGTGAATGAATGAATGGACGTTGTGTGGGCCAAACTGGCAGACGATTTACTAAATTTTTTACTTATCTGGATATTTTTAAGAAACATTATAAGGTTTTTAAAATTATAAATACTTCGGACTCCGGCAAGATGGCGGTCTAGGCAGAAGCACCACGCCGTCCCTCCACAACAAAGATCCGAAAAACTAAGCCAAACAGAGAATCAAC
>NW_004443980.1:2889538-2908937 GCF_000243295.1 Trichechus manatus latirostris
AATTATAAATACTTCATTTCTCTGACACGAGGGCTTCTTCTCTCCTCACCCGTACGTGTAGCCACCAGCAGCCAAGTTACAGAAGCAGCAGCTGTATACATTCTCGAATCCATGCTGTGCAGGGTTAGGGTTGTCTTGACTGAATAGCTATCATGGTCCAACCTGCCCGAAGAAAAGTAAGACTGAAATGAGGGCTCTCTGAACTTCTTCCCCTCCACCACACTCTCATATGCTAAAGAATCACTTCTGAGCCTAATTACAAAAAGCTTAGAAAAACGGAATGAGGGAGGGAGGGATCCAAGATCTGGTGTAGGAGAGAAGCCCTCGAGCCCCTCTCTCACTTGATTCTGAATCAGAGCAGCCCTTCCGTGCTGAGTAGCTGATGCTGAGTAGGCCCCAACTCATGGCGACCCCATGCACCATGGAACCAGACCATCGTGATCTACAGGGTTTTCATTGGCTGGTTTTCAGAAGTAGATCACCAGGCCTTTCTTCTTAGTCCATCTTAGTCTGAAAGCACCACTAAAACCTGTTCAGTGTAGCCACTAGTGCCTTGTAACCTCCTAGGGATCAAGAATGAAGAAATGATGGCCCAGAAAATGTGTGCTGCAGCTCCACTTTGACAACTCTGGAGGGCTGGTGAGCCTTAAGCTCCATGCCATTTGCTTCTCTGTGTTCTGAGGGGCCTTGTGCAGGGATGGAATAAAGGAGGAGGCATTCAATAAGTGTTTGTGGGGGAAAGAAAAAAAAAAGAATAAGAAAGGGAGGAGGGAGAAAGGAAAGAAAGAAGGAAGGAATAAATTAAGCCTCCTTACAGCTCTCCTTTTGCTACAATATTCTACCAACACAAGCTGTTCAGAAATAACCAACCAACTGTACCCTCCACCTGATACCTAAACCATGTTAGCTCTTTCTCCCTTTTGTACCCACCCATCCATCCCTGCATTCATTTTCTGGGACTGCTATGACAAATTACCACAAACTGGGTGGCTTAAAACAACCAGAATTTATTCTCTCACAGTTCTGGAGGCTGGAAGTCTAAAATCAAGGTGTCAGCAGGACTGTGCCCTCTCTGAAGTCTCTAGGAGAAGATCCCCCCTTGCCTTTTCTAGATTCTGGTAGCTCCCGGCAATCCCTGGCATTCCTTGGCTTCTAGCTGCATCACTCCAATCTTGGCCTCCATCTGCACATGACCTCTTCCCTGGGTGTCCCTGGGTCCTCTCATCTTCTGATAAGGATAGTAATCATTTGATTTAGGCCGTACCCTAAATCCAGGATGATTTTACTTCGAGATTCTTAACGAATTACATTTGCAAAGACCCTTATTCCAAATAAGTTCACATCTGAGGTTATGAGTTGAGGTGAATTTTGGGAGGACACTATTCAATCCACTACAATCCCTTATCTTCATCTTTTTAATGCTCCTTTTAGAGCATTAGAGCAAAAGGAGACAAACTGTCAGCAGTGACCTGATCTAAGGATATAATGTGTTTTCCAACATTTGTTGCCAACATTTTAAAATCTAGAGATTTCAAAAACACATTCAGATTTCCAGTTTCTCCTAAAGAATCAGCGTATTTGCAGGTCATCTGCCCACGTTACCACTGGATGTGCCTCCGTTGGGGAGAGCATGCCCTCTCCAGCTCCCAGAGCCAACAGGACTCCCTCATGTTTTATATCCACCTGTTTCACTAATTTGCGCCGGAACCATTTTGCATCTTCTGAACAACCTGGACCCGGAGGAGAACCTGGAAATCATGTCAGTGATAAAGTTTTGAAAACCAAGTTGGTGAATTATTCTTGTGTCTCTCCTGCATGTGTGGTTTACTTTAAATGCAGGGTACAGTTGGGAGGGGTGGAGCACAGAATTCTATAAAAACATGGCATCATCAAAGGCCTCTACTAGAGCTTTCGAGGTTAGTAGGCATGAGACATTAGAGCTCTGGAATATGTCATTCTTTCTCTGAACCAGAAGACCAGATTCGTTGATTATGCTTCAGGTTCTTGGAATCTCCTGATTGTTCTTCTCTTACTAATGATCTGGGAGAAATACTAGAAGGCAAGTTAATGATACTTGCTGCTGACTTGGAATTGGAAGAGAGCCACCTGAAATATCAATGATCGGCCAAAGTAAAGAATTAATTACAGGCTGACTAGATTAGAAATTTAATCTCTACAGTATTTTCCCATGAGTAAATGAGATTCAATGTATAAAATTTATGAAGGAAAAAGAGCTATCACACAGACTCATCACTGCGTACTTTAGAAAACTGGCTATATCTGGACCCCCAGCCATGCTTCCTCAGAGCTACATACCAGAGGGGTAACCTCCAAACAGGAGATATTTAAAAATGTAAGTCTGCAGCCCCAGCCTACCAGAGTTGAACACTCTGCCATGCCTACCACCCTTCATGACCCAATAAACTTTGAGCACACATCATGAGCACCCACTTGTGGTAAAAATCAATTGTTATTGAATCAGATCCAAATCATAGCAACCCTGTAGGACAGAGTAGAACTGCCCCATAGGGTTTCCAAGGCTGCCACATCTTTCTCCCACAGAGTGGCTGGTGGGTTTGAACCGTCAACCTTTTGGTTAGCAACTGAGCATTTAACCACTGTGTCACCAGGGCTACCACTTGTGGTAGACACTAGGAATACAGAGTTGAGGAAGATCCCATCTCTGGTTCCTCCCTTGGAGGAAGACAATAGGGAACTATACTCCTAACCATGAAACTTCTGGGCGAAACTTGGGTTTCCATGCTAGAGAGCCTTGCCTCAGTGTGAGTTCCTCTAGCAGATCTTTGGAGTCAGAGAGCACCCAGCTAGGTCAGGAGAGGCTGGGAGGCCTGTAGAAGGTGGCTGGCCTTGCCCAACCTGTCAGAGAGGAATCTGCCATCCATACCCATTGCCCCCCTTTCTCCTTTTTCCCCCTACAGTGGTCCCAACACGCCACACAGCAGAATCACTGACAACACTTTTTACCAATACAGATTCCTGACCCTACCTCCATCTTACACAATCAGAATCCCTGCATTGGGTGGAATGTCATTTTAAACAACCTTCTCAGGAAATGTTTACTTCAAATTAGGGAAACACTGGGTAGTATAAAGAGCACAGGGGTAGCAGCTAGATAAACCAACATTTGAAATCCAGCACTGACACTTAATTAACATAATTAACCCTAGGGGACATTGGGTTAATTACTTAACTTCTTTGTGCCCTAGTTTCCTGTGCATAAAATGGAACAATGTTGGGTGTTGATATAAGCTTAGAATAGAGAAAGTAAACTGCCCAACACTGAGCCACTGCAATCACCTCTTTCCACTTCCAAAATGCCTCTCCCAAGAAAACATCTTATATCAGTACTTTACAATCTGGTTCAAATTTAAGTCAAATTTCTCCAGAATTGTTGTGGTAATATCTCTAGCTGTGGAAAGAAGAGCTTTGTTCACTAATTTTAAAACTACTGGAAGCAAATTGGAAATAGGAAAGATTCAGGGGATTGAGTTGATTTTAACAATAGAGGTGAGCTATGGTTATGGGTACCTGAGCAACAAAGCCAATTATATCCTGAATAACTGGGTGCAAGTAATACAAATCTGGTGAGAATGATGAGGAAAGGAGAGAGGTCATCATTCTTTCCCCTTACATTTCTATACGGAGCTGCTCTTTACTGTATGATGAAGACACAGTATACAAAGAACACTGGACTAGGAAGCAGAAGACCTGGGTTCAAATCCCATGTGACTTTGGATAAGTTAGTTCTCTCTAAACCTCAGTTTCTTTGTTCATAAAATGAGGAATTTAAAGTGCTAAAATCCCACTACATTGACTTATGGGTTTCAGATCTTTTCAAAGTACAGAATATTCAACCAACAGTCACAGAAACAAGGCAAAGAGGTTCTGGTAAGCACCAGGGTACTGAATAGCAGGGAAGACCCTCCAGGGAGGCGAGGGCCCAGGGAGAGTAGATCTAAACCGTCTCACAGGAGTCTGATTCCGGACAGTGTTTACCTGAAGATGGCCAACCCTGGACTACTTTAGAGTTCACAAGAGTTGGGTTCAACCCAAGGTTCTCAGTAAAAACAGGAGCGGGCAGAGTGTCCATATACCACCTGTCCCTGGATGCTCTACAGGTAGGAAACAAAAAACAGTCACTGTCCAGTACAATCGATTCTGACTCATGGCAATGCCATGTGTGTCAGAGTAGAACTGTGCTCCATAGGATTTTCAATGGCTGATTTTTTGGAAGTAGATTGTCAGGCCTTTCTTTCGAGGTCCTCTGGGCAGACTCAAACCTCCAACTTTTGGTTAGCAACTGAGGGTGTTAACTGTCTGTACCACCCAGGGACTCCCTCACAGGCCGAAGGCAGCCAGAAAATACTTGATGCCAAACCATAGAATGGGCTATATCCAAGGCAACAGATAAAAACTGAACCTACTTGGTTTTCCAAGAAAATTTGGAGAATGTCATTGGGGGTGAAGATTCACCCAACAGACCACGTGAGAGGCAGCAGTGTGCAGCACAGCCTCATCACCAAAAGCCTTGCAGAGGCTCCATCCTGCCCCTCCCTGTCAAGGCTCCAAGGTTATGGAAGAGCCCAAAGCTGGGCGACTCTCAACTGAGGTGCTCTTACTTGAGCACTGCCTGAGTAGGGCTATTAATGTGATACTTTGGGAAGGAAGGCATTAAACCAGAAAAAAACCCAAAGAACATTCTACTTCCCTAAGAGTACACAGGCCAGGGTGTGACCTTCCTCACCTTTACCTCTTCTCCACTTTCTAATGTACCTGCCTTGCCACCCATCTTTCTGTCCTTCTCTCCTCTTAGAGGACAAGATGTCACCTAACTTAACAGCTCTGCATCATTCGATCCTGATGACTCCTGCCTCTTGGATGACCACTCACCAACCTCTCCAGTGGTGATAAAGATGGGCTCTTCCTCTTGGACTCCAGTATTAGCTTGTCTTCCTTACACTCCCCTCACATGTTGGTATCCAGGGATTCAGCCTCAGCCTTTTTACCTCTTTGGTGCACCTTCTCTCCTTAGGTCCATCTCATCCACACCTATGGCCTCAGCCACCACCTTCATGCCGCAGGCCCCCAAATCAGTATCCGAATTCCCAAATTCAGTCTTAAGATCTTGACTCTCAGATCTCAATTGTCCCTTTGGTCTTTCTTTTTAGGACTAAAATAAAATGGCTTAAACAGCAAGAAGGAGCCTATAGGGGGATGCTCCTCAGAAGGCCTTTTCCCTAGGAAAGCCAGGACTTCTCCTGTGTTCCTATTCAACCCTCTCCCCCTTCCCAATCCCATAGTGGTATAGGAAGTGCTGCAAAGGTTGGTGTCTGCACCTAGATTTGAATCTTACCTCTACCCTTAGGCAACTTACCTAACTTACCAACCTCTCCAAGTCTCACTTTCACCACCTGTCTTAACAGGTTTGTAATAATATCCACGTCATTGAGTCATTATTAGCATAAAATGAGATACCTATGAAGTACCTAGCACTTACAAAGAGCTCAATGATATTAGCTATTATTATATGGCTGTGGTTCATGTAAGGAGCCCTGGTGGCACAGTGATTAAGCGGCCAGCTGTTAACCAAAAGGTCAGCAGTTCAAACTCACTAGCCACTCCACTGGAGAAAGATGTGGCAGTCAGATTCTGTAAAGATTACAGCCTTGGAAACCCTATGGGGCAGTTCTATTCTGCCCTATAAGGTCATTATAAGTCAGAATCAACTCCACAGGCAATGGGTTTGGGTTTGGTGGGACACATTCAAACTTCTGCTGTCCCAGTTGTTGCTGTTGTTGTTAGGTGCCATTGAGTCACTCCCGAATCATGGTGACCCTAGGTACAATAGAATGAAACACTGCTTGGTCCTGCGCCAACCTCACAATCTTTGCTATATTTGAGCCCATCTTTGAAGCCACTGTGTCAATCCATCTCGTTGAGGGTCTTCCTCTCTTTCAATGACCCTCCACTTTACCAAGCATGTTGTCATTAAGGTTGACTCTCTTTGAGGAGGCAGCTCTTCTCCAGGACGGGAAAGCCTTTTTAAGTTTTTTTTAATCCTTTAACCCTTTCTTGCTCTGCAACTACATATCATCCAAATGGTGCGTGCTAAATCTTGAGGCATCTGATGGAGGAGGCTGACTGAGGGGAAAGGGCTTCACTTCTTTTTTGTCCCATTGTTTAAGCCTAAGCTTTTCCTATCACCTAGGATGAGCTCCTTCATGCCCAGCATCCTCCAATCCAGGGTGAAGCTGAAAGCAAAGACACGGGTCTGAATTCAAACTTCAGTGAACAAAAGGGATGGACATCAGGCAGAATCGGGGAAACAGGAAACGTTTTCATGTATGAGAATTTACTTTTGCCAAGTTTTCTCTGCTCTAAAACTCCTTGGCTTGCCCTATGAATAAAATTCCCTTACTCCCACTCCCAATCACAATGGGTGGGAAAGAGTAAGCTTGAGACCGACCCCATAAGAAAAAAGTGACAGGAGAGACAAATTCTTGACCAGTTAAAATACTTCTGTCACTTATACCCCCTTTCCCTGGGGGAAAAAAAATAGAACAATCTTCCTGTAGCTTCATTCTCTGGGGCTCTCCTGATGCTGCACGTTTGTTTGACTCATTGGGCATGCACCTTCCTTCCTGATGAAGTTCTGGCTGTCATTCTTCTTTAGAAAGCAGCACTTAGATCACTGGAGCCTGCCCAGATGAATCACAAAACCAGGCAGATCACAGAGATACAAATTGTCTGCATTGTGTCTTATGCCCACATTCACCTTCTCATATGGCCCCTTTCCCAGCATCTCTTTCCTTAATTACCTCACCCACACCCAAAGAACCATTAGTACATTCAGGCACTAGCTACAGCAAATAGTGCAAGGGAGAGTAAAGCAAGCAACATCCTGATTCCTAGAATCTGGACACAAGACAAAAGCAAAAGAAGTAAAAACAGTGATAGTATCGCTGATTCCAGCAGCTGCCAGGAGCACTGACTGCTGATGGCCCAGCTGAGTCCTTTTCCAGGTAATGTTCTTGCCCAGGGGAGCCACTTCTCCCGTGTTACACCTCCTCCCTAAAGACAGACAGCATCTAATACCTGGTCAAGGTGGAGGTTCAAAGGCCTGATTTCTCTGCGTCAATTCAGAGCAACTCTGAATGACTCTGTTATGGATTGAATTGTGTCCTCTAAAAATATGTGTTGAAATCCAAACCCTTGTACCTGTATATATGACCCCGTTTGGAAATAGAGGTTTTCTTTTGTTATGTTAATTAGATCATACCAGAGTAGGGTGGGTCCTAAACCTAATCATTTCTGAGTTATAAAAGGAGCAAAATAAACACAGAGACACACACACACAAGGGGAAAGGGAAGACAGACAAGGGAGAAAGATGCATCTATAAGACCTGGAACACCAAGGACTGCCACAGCTACTAGAAGCTGAAACAGACAAGGAAGGACCTTCCTCTAGAGTCTCCTTGCTGTGAAAAAATAAATTTCTGTTCTTTAAAGCCACCCACGTGTGGTATATTTTGTTACCACAGCACTAGGGTAACTAAGACACCATCCCAGGTCCACAGCTCCCCATAGCCTTTGTTCTGATTATATTGCTGTTCAACTTCTGTCCAATCCTTTCCCCCTCAATCTCTCATAGATATTGTTCCTGAGAGAACACCCCAGTAAAAATCTCCTGCTACCAAATCTCCAACTCAGGGTCTGTTTGCCATTGAACCGGACCTAAAACAGTAACCCAGACAGGCTACCATTTCAAGTCTGATTCTTCTGAAACTTCCAACAAGGCCTGAAGCACTCCTTAAGATTTCTGCAAATAATCATGTGGTAGTCCATAGAGTCACAGGTCAGCCATCAACTTGGCTCCTCATTAGTTGGAAGGTCAAGTTGGGCTCAGAGGACTAGGAAGAGCCCAGGATTGGAGCCAAGATACCTTGGGCTCAGTCTCAATGCTTCTACTGCGTGCCCTTAGGCAGTTGTTTTAGAGCAGTGCTTCTCAAATGATCAGTGGCCTAGGATCTTTTTTTTTTTATTTTTAATCTATCACAAACCAGTATTTTTATAAAGTACAATAAAATAAATTATAACTCCCTACTGCTTAAGTGTGGGCTGCACATAATGGCTTCTTTCCAAAGAGAACAGCATGGAAAGGGGGTAAAAAGAGTAACTTTACAGTGGAGAAACCTGAAAAATACTACCTCAAGCAGATGATCAAGGTCAACATCATCAGTGGCAAGTCATGTTGATAATATGTAGCCTTGGTATGATATGATGGAAATGGAATTTTACCTCTGTCGTCTTCCTCCCAAAAACCCATAACCCCAGTCTAGTCATGAGAAAAACATCAAACAAATCCCAAATGAGGGACGTTCTATAAAATACCTGACCAGTACTTCTCAAAATTGCCAAGGTCATAAAAAATTAGGAAAATCTGAGAAACTGTCTGTCACAGCCTATAGAATCTAAGGAGACATGATGAGTGTCTTAGTTTCCTAGTGGTGCTGTAACAAAATACCACAAAGTCGGTGGCTTTAAAGAACGGAAATTTATTGTCTCACAGTTCTGGAGTTTAGAAGTCCAAATCAGAGTCTCAGCCATGTTGATTCCTTCTGATGGCTCTGAGAGAGAAACTGTTCCATACCTGTTTCCTAGAATCTGGTGGCTCCTGGCAATCCTTGGCATTACTTGGCTTGCATCTGCCTCCGTAGCCACATGGCCGCCCTTCTTCTGTGTCTTTTTGTGTCTGTTCTCCTGTTTTATAAGATACCACGCAGATGGGATTAGGATCCATGCTACTCTTATATGACTTCATGGTAACCTAACTGATAGCACCTCAAAGACTCTATTTCCCAAGCAAAGTCGCATTCACAGGTAAGGGGTTAAGACCTAAACATATCTTTTTTGGGGATGCAATTCCCGTAACAGTGACTAACAGTAATGTGTGATCCTAGAAAAGAAAAAGAAAAAAAAAATTAAGGAAATCTGAATAAAATATGGACCTTAATTAGTAATAATATATAAACGTTATTGTTAATAGTTGTCATCAAGTTGGCTTCAACTCATGGTGACATTACGTATAACAAAATAAAATGTTGCCCAGTCCTGTGACATTTTCATGATTGTTGGTATGTTTGAGTTCATTGTTGCAGATATTGTGTAAATCCATCTTATTGAGGGTTTCCCTCATTTTTGTTGGTCCTCTCCTTTACCAAGCATGATGCCCTTTTCTAGAAAATGGTCTTTCCTGATGATGTGTCCAAAGTCAGTCTCATCATTCTTGCTTCTAAGGAGCATTCTGGTTGTTGTATTTCTTCTGAGACTGATCTGTTCACTCTTTTGGCAGGTCAGTTTTCTTTGCCAACACCCAGTTTGAATTCTTCATCTTCCTTTTGCATTATCCAACTTTTGCATGCATATGAAGCAACTGAGAACTATGGCTTGGATCAGATGCACCTTAGTCTGCTTAGTTTAGCTAGCAATGTATCAACATTGGCCGATTCATTGAAATAAATGTACACTACTAATGTAAGATATTAATAGTGGAAACTGGGTGCAGGGTCTATAGGAGCTGTCTATACTATTGTTACAACTTTTCTATAAATCTAAACTTGCTCTAAAATTACAGTTTATTTAAAAAATGGAATAAATTTCAGGATAAATGAATTTTTTAAGGCATACAAAATGTAAGCCTAGATTTTTTTTATTATTAACGTTAATAGACTTAAAATTTCTCTCAAATTGCTATAAAAGTTTCTAAATGCTCATGCTTGCTTTCTGTACCTATATTGCCACCAATCACTAGAAAATAGTTACAGGCACTGGCCCGAAGACCACACTTTAAGGAACTCTATTGTTTTTTTTTTTTATTGTACTTTAGATGAAGGTTTACAGAGCAAACTAGTTTCTCATGAAACAATTAATACACATATTGTTTTGTGACATTGGTTGCCAACCCCACAACATGTCAACACTCTCCCTTCTCAACCTTGGGTTCCCCATTACCAGCTTGCTTGTCCCCTCCTGCCTTCTCATCCTTGCCCCTGGGCTGGTGTGCCCATTTAATCTCGTTTTGTTTTATGGGCCTGTCTGATCTTTGGCTGAAGGATGAACCTTCAGGAGTAACTTCAGTACTGAGCTATAAGGGTGTCCAGGGGCCATACTCTTGGGGAGGAATTATCATTTTGATTCTAGGACTCAGTTTCCTCATCAGTAAAATGAGAGCATGGGAACAGAAGATAAGATTTCCATGTTCCTTCATAGGTAAACATGTGGAATGGTATAAGTAATCACCTTTGCCAAAGCCAGCAGGTGCTCAGACCAGATGATCAGAACGAAGCACCTTATGTATGGCAATGACAGGAGAGCCTCACTGTCCAGCTTTGTGGACAACTGTTCACTCCAAAACCTCAGGAACTCAAGCAGCACAAAGGGTACTCTCTCTAGACTTTTTTTTTTTTTTTTTTTAATTCAGAACTAGAAAAGGGAGAAATGAAATGTAAAAATAATGCTATGTGTTTGGCCACTCTGGCACTTCTTGGCTTGCCTCTATCTCTGTAGTTACATGGTCCTAAAGCCAGAGTGGTAACTGTCCCCTTTCTCTCTTTCTTTGGAATCCCCAGGGAAGCCAAGAGAAACCTCTTGTGCCAGGAGATTGACAGAATCACAAGCCAGCTGCAGTTGGCCAGGAACCAGAGCTGTCAGCAGATCGTTAATTGTCATAGTAGAGACACAGCACAGTATAAAAGAAGACACACCATAGATGAGGACATTGGTAAAATGATAAAAGGCAAACCTTTCAAGGAGGAAAAGAAAGCAGCTGGAAAACAAATGGTAGCAACCTGTCCTGTGGAATGTGTCTTTGAGAGGTGAGTGGTAAATTTCAAAACAACCCAGAGAGACAATTATACAGCAGAACTGGCCATAAATAATTCAATATCTTGTAAGTCTTGGGAAACCTAGAGCTGATGCCTACAACTGAAGCTCCAAGAAACAAGAAGCACACACAGCAACAGCCAATGGAGAATTTGAAACAAGAATATATGCCACTACTCAGCCACCGTGAATGAGATGAAGAATATTTAAATATTGGAATTTTGTTAGCATGAAACATTTAGGGTGTGCCATTTATATATTATTTCCTATTAACTATATATTATTTCCTATTAATTAAAATTTTACTCCAATAACTTTGTTGTCCATCTTCTAGCAAGAGAGTTGACCCATATTACAGAAATTCCTAGAGATGGGATATGTCAGTAAAAATAATATTCCACAAGAAGGTACGCTAATTACTGTAATAAACAATCTCAAAATCTCAATAGCTTAACACATAAAAGATGGGCCAACGAAGGTCAGCAACAGGAGCTCTGCTCTAGATGGTCATGCCGAAACCAGGCTCCTTCCATATTGTGGCTCCTCCATCTTAAATGCAGGCCAGCAGATGGGCGTGGAGGGAGGGGAGTATGGAGAAAGCCCACCCACTCTCACCCACTTTGGCCTAGAAGTAACATTGGCAAGACCTACTAACATGACCTCACTAGATACAAGAAGCCTGGGAAATAGAGTTTGACTGTGTGCTCAGAAAGAAGAAACAGACTGGGTGAGCATCAAGCCCATTGTAAGGAGTAACGACAGGAGGAAGTCACCGGAAATGGCCCAAACATGTTGGTCTTCAGTAGCTTCACACATCTCAGATAGTAACATCCTAGAAAACACAAGCAATGTTAGACAACTTTCTTCTTAGTACTTGAGTCAGTGCCCCACATGTTAGCATTTACTTGTAGGATTAGAAGTGTGGACTTTGGAGTTTGACCGATTTTATTCAAACTCTCATTCTACTACTTGCCTCCTGAACAAACAACTTTAAATAAATTATACATTCTCTTTGTACCTCACCTATCCCATCTGTAAAATAAGGATATTGATTCTTATTTCATAGGGCTATGAAATTCAAATGAAATAATTCTTGCAAAGTACTCAATGCAGTGCCCAGCACATAAAAACTTCTGACACATGTTAAATACTTCTTTTATGCCAGGGAGTATTATAAGGGCTTTATATTAATAATCTAATTTAATGCTCACATCAACCAACGAGCAGTAACTGCTTTCTCCATTTTCTACAACATGAAAACAGAGGCCTAGAGAGGTCAACCAATCCAGTGTTACACAAGTTGTAAGTGGAAGAGCCAAAATTGGTGCCCCAGGCATTCTGGCCTCAGAGCGTAATCTCTTTACATTATCATTTCCTGCCTCTCAACAAATATTCTCTACTATTATTGCTATTTTAGCACCTTTATTGAGGTATAATTGACATGGAATAAACTGCATATATGTAAAATGTACAATTTGGTAAGTTTTGACATATATGTGTGTATATATATATATGCCAAATTTGGTAAGTTTTGACAAATATATATATAGGTGCAGAGGTTAAGCGCCCAGCTGCTAACTGAAAAGTCAGCAGTTCCAACCCCTCCAGCCGCTCCAAGGGAGAAAGATGCGGCTGTCTGCTTCTGTAAAGACTGCAGCCTTGGAAACCCTATGGGGCAGTTCTACTCTGTTGTATAGGGTCACTATGAGTCAGAATTGACTTGATGGCAATGTGAAACAATCAAGATTATAAATATATCCATCACCCCCAAGAATTTCCTCAAGCCCCTCCCTCCCACCACTCCCTAATCCCCCAACGCTGCTTTCTGTCACTATGGATTTGTCTGCACTTTCTAGATTTTTATATAAATGTACATACACACATACACTATGTACTTACTCATTTTTACCTACTTATTTCAATCAGCATAACTATTTTGAGATTCATTCATGTCATCTCATTTACCAATAGTTCATTCTTTTTTATTGCTGATTATTCCATTTTATTCCAGAATTTGTTTTTCTATTTACCTGTTGATTAGGTTGTTTCTAGGTTTTGTCTATTACAGTAAAGCTTCCCAGAATAATAATACACACATCTTCACATAGACATATGCTTTCATTGCTCTTCAGCAAATACCTAGGAGCACAATGGCTAGTTCATATGGTAGGTGTATGTTTACCTTTTTAAGTAACTGTCAAACTGTTTTACAAAGTGCTTGTACCATTTTTGACTCCCACTAGCAGTGTATGAGAGTTCCAGTTGCTCCATGTTCTTGACCACACTTGCCATGGTTAGTCTTTATTCTAATAGGTGTGTATTGGTATCTCACTGCGGTTTTCAATTTTCATTTCCCTTATGATTAATGATGCTGTGATGATTAATTTTGTGTGTCAGCTTGGGTAGGCTATGGTGACCAGTTGTTTGGTAAAACTCTAGTATAATTGCTGTTATAATTACATGTGGTTAAATCAGCTGACCTAAAGTAAAGCAGATTACCTTCCATAATGTGGGTGGGCCTCAATCACTTGAAGGCCTTAAAAGAGAGTTTCCCCAGGGTGTGTTCTGCCTCGAGACTATAAATAGACATTTTGCCAGAACACACTCTTCACTCTTCTCATCACCTCACTTACAGATTAGGGACTTTCCAGCCCCCTACAATTGTGTAAGCCAATTCCTTAAAGTAAATTTATTTCTTTGATATATATGTGTGTGTGTGTGTGTGTGTGTGTGTGTGTGTGTGTATAAATCTCACTGGTTCTGTTTCTCTAGAGAACCCTAAGACAGATGTTGAGCATCTTTTCATGTGTTTATTTTCCACCCGTATATCTTCTCTAGTAAAGCACGTATTCAAATCTTCTGCCCATTTTTTATTGCTTGTTTATTTTTTTATTGCTGAGCTTTAGGAGTTCTTTATATATTGTGAATGCAAATCCTTTATCAGACATGTGATTTTGAAATATTTTCTCCTGGTATGTGAGGTTTCTTTTCATTCTCTGAACAATCTCTTGCAAGAAGTAAACCCAAAGCCAAATGAAACCCACCGCTGTAAGTCAATTCCTACTCATGGCAACCCTACAGGGCAAAATAGAACTGCCCCAAAGGGTTTCCAAGGCTATAAATCTTTGCAGAAGCAGACTGCCACATCTTTCTCCCATAGAGCTGCTGGTGGGTTCAAACTGCTGACTTTTCAGTTAGCAGCTGGGCACTTAAACACCGTGCCACCAGGGCTCCCTCTTGCAAAAAGTAGAAGTTTTTAGTTTTGTTGAAGTCCAGTTTACCATTTTTTCTTTTCTCAATTGTGCTTTTGGTACGAAATCTATAAAATTTTTACCTAATTCAAAGTCATAAAGATTTTCTTCCATATTTCGTTCTGTAAGTTTTATATATTTAGGTTTTACATTTAGATCTATGATCCCTTTTGGGTTAATATTTTTTATATGTTGCAAAGTTTGGATCAAATTCTTGTTTTTTGTTTTTGCATATGGCTGCCCAGTTGTTTCAGCTTTTGAAGACTATTCTCTCTTCATAGAATTGACTTTTCACCTTTATCAAAAATCAATTAACCATATCTGTATGGATCTATTTCTCAACTCTCTGTTTTGTTCCATTAATATATTTGTCCATCTGGACATTGTTATCACACTATCTTCACTACTGTAACTTTATAATAAGTCTTGAAATTTGATAGTGTAAGTCTTCCAAACTTGTTCTTTTTTTTCAAAGTTGTTTCAAAGTTTTTCTAGGTCATTCACATTTCTATATTAATTTTAGAATTATGTTCTTAAATTCTATGAGAAGAAAATCCTCCTGTGATTTTTATTGAGAATGTTTTGAATTTGTAGATCAATTTGGGGGAGAATTGACGTCTCAACACAATTGAGTCTTCCACCTCAAGAATTCAGTGTATCTCTTAATTTATTTAGGTTTTCTTCAATTTCTCTTAGTAATGTTTAGTAGTTTTCAGTGTACAGATATTGCTATTATTTTAATAACTTCTTTCATATTTATAGTATTTCCCCACCTAGATTGTATCCAAGAGATTTGTGTCATTTATATTCCTCTTACATCCTCACTGAGCTTCCATTTCCTCATCTGTGAAGAGGGAATAAAAGCATCTGCTTCACAAAATTGCACATGTAAAGGACCTAGCGGTTATGCCTGTTACATGATGTTACCTGTCTGATTATATGGTTAATAAGTTGTATTAAACAAAAAGAGAAATAGAGAAGTTGTAAAGGTGAAGCAACAAATTCCAGGTCCAAAGCAAAAGATATATGTACTGGTAAGAAGGAAACCAAAGAAAGAACCCATGACAACTGCAGCAGGAATTACTCATATATTAACCAAAGGTCTCCGTAAGAATTGCCCATATATTAACCAAACAAGGTGCTGTTGTGGCAGCAACACTGATACACTTGGCTAGACAGAGAATGCATAGTAAGAATCTTTTGCGGGCATATACATTAAGAGATTAATAGGTGATGTTTCAAGTACAGGAATGGGACTAAGAAAGGATTAGAAAGTCAGCAAGGGTAGGAGCCTGAATATATAGTACTGCAAACCCTCTGCATATCTGGGCTGGGCAGCCTGAAAACTTGTGCATGCCCAGGCAAAAACTGAATATAGCTGGCCTGATATGCTTTACAATACCTTCACCTCTATCCATCTGGTGATGAAAGACAGGCTACAACCACCAGGAAAGAGATTCCACTCACTGAAGTGGGCACCCAATAACAATACACCCAGCATAATGCTAAGTGAATAGTAACCAACAATAAATTCTTAATTGATCAATCTTTTTCCAAGTGGTGCAAACAATTAAGCACTTGGCTGCTAACCAAAAGGTTGGTGGTTCAAACCTACCCAGAGGCTCCTCAGAAGAAAGACCTCCAATCTACTTATGAAAAATCAGCCATTTAAAACCCTATGGAGCACAGTTCGACTCTGAAACACATAAGGTCATCATGAGTCAGAGTTGACTCGATAGTAACCAGGTTCTTTGTTGTTGTGTTTTAAGTACAAGGTGAGCATTAACAATCTCTCCTGGAGCAGTCCAGATAAACCTAATTCTTTCACCCATCCCCATCCTTTTCTCCACTCCAGAAGTGGTTTTTGTTGTTGTTGTGTGCCATCAAGTCGATTCGAACTCATAGCGACGCTACAGGACAGAGTAGAACTGCCCCATAGGGTTTCCAAGGAGTAGCTATGGGATTTGAACTGCCAACCTTCTGGTTAGCAGCCTAAGCACTTAACCACTTCGCCACCAGGGCTCCATCCAGAAGTGGTAGGGAAGCAAATAGATAAACTATTTAAGCAAAGAATCTGCTTACAGATATGTGACATGGGCAGGGATTAAAAAAAAAAAGATGGAGATCAGGCCATGGTGGTGAGGGAGACTGCTGTGGGAGGAATTCTAGAGGAGTGCTCTCAGTGACAGTATTCCTATACCCAAAGTTTGCAACCAAAAAGTTAGGAATATGTTCCAGCACCCTCAACATATAACTAAGCGGTAGAAAGAGGAGAGATTTTACTTGTCATAACTTCCAGTGATCTACCAGGGGATTTTGTCCTTCTTGTCCCACCAACTCCAAGCTCTTCAGAGTGGGAGACCTTGGCCCTAAAAGGGCACACTCTTGCCAAAGGACACAGCAATCGTGTGTCCCATTGAACTGTAAGTTATGACTGTTGACAGGACACATTAGACACCTAGTGCCAAGGACACACAGGCAAAAAGAGTAGTCAACATACTGTCAGGAATTGTTGGCTCTTGGGGGTGAGGCAAAGATGGTAGAGTAGTCAGATGCTTCCAGTGGACCCTCTTACAACAAAGACCCGAAAAAACAAGTTATTCAATTATATATGACAATCTAGGAGCCCTGAACATCAAAGGCAAAGTTGAGGAACCGGAATGATTGGCAGGGGAAGGGAGAGATGGTTCAGAAGCAGCGAGGAGGTGCCAGACCTGACCCGGCGAGAGCCTGAGCCCTTCAGGCCTGATCACCTCAGGGCTGAGCAGTGAGGCAGGCAAGCAGCTGTGCTCGGGAGGCGTATTCCACACAGGGAGAGACCCAGCCACTGAGAGTCTACTTGGCCACGCAGAACCAGTAACAAGCAGCGCTTGATCGCCAAAAGATAAGTATTTGTGTCCGGCCTACCACAAGAATCAAAAACACACCCCCTTCAGGGAAAAATCTCTCTCCAATTTACCTCCCTACTCCCTACTCTGCACTGGGTCCCAGACCAGCTTCAGCAATTGCTGAGTCCCCTGGGCCTTGGAGAGTGAACGAATTAACAACAGGGGAAAAAATAAACTGCTGGCTCCCCTAAGCCACGTACTCAGGGTAGGCACAGCTCCTTTGCCTAGACACAGGCATAAGGGATCCATGGACTTTGAGTGCCTTTCCCCCTCATAGACTTGTGTGGGCCCATTTCAACAGCATAGGACCTCATTACCGCAGTACAACAGGGGATATACCTGAAGTCTAACTTCAACTGTTTCAGCTGTGAAATGGCAGGTTCGTGACATTTGACTCTGCTCTGCCCATTAAGCAGGGTCTTCACCTACCCATATCAGGGGCCTGAGGACTGCTGGCTCCACCCATGTCACCTAGCCACCTGCGATAGGGGCCCATGAATAAGAGGTGCCCTCCAGTCCTTACAGCCAACTGCACTGGGTACTCACAGTCCGGCTGCAAAACCCACTCACCTACATGCTCTAGGGAACAGGGACACACCTTCCTCCTGGACACTCTGAGGCAGCCGTCAGTCCCCTGTCTTGCTCAGAGTGTGTCCCCCTGCTGCAGCCAGATGCCTGTGCCTACACCAATTACCCATGCCTGTCTAGGACTCTAAGTGAGAGCCTACACCACACACTTGGTGGCTATCTACCTGGGCACCTGAGCTGAATGGGTGGACTCCTGAGCTCACATACCTAGAAACAGATCTAACCACCTGGTGACAGGACATTAGTGCTTCAAAGTTGCCAATAATCAAACTAGTTCACATGAGCAGCCTATTTGGGTATATCAAAACAAAACAAGAAGCTAGGACATAGTAAGCAAACATAAAATAAATAAATATAACAACTTATTGATGGCTTGGAGACAACAGTCAATATAAAATCACATAAAGAGGTAGTCCATGATGACTTCAGCAAGCTCGCAAAATAAAGAATCTAGAAATTTTCCAGAGGAGGAAAATTTCTGGGAATTATCAGAGGCAGAATACAAAAGATTAATATACAGAACTCTTCAAGAGATTCAGAAGGAAATTAAGCAAAATGCAGAACATCCCATAGAGGAAATTAAAAAGATTAGAGAACAGCATAATGACAAGTTTAACAGGCTGCAAGAATCCATAGAGAGACAGCAATCAGAAATCCAGAAGATAAACAATAAAATGTCAGAATTAGACAACTCAATAGAAAGTCACAGGAGCAGAACTGAGGCAATGGAAGTCAGAATTAGTGAGACTGAAGATAAAGAATTTGACACCAACTTATTTGAGCAAAAATCAGATAAAAGGATTTTAAAAAATGAAGAAACCCTAAGAATTATGTGGGACTCTATCAAGAGGAATAACCTACGAGTGATTGGAGTTCTAGAACAGGGGGGATAACAGAAAATACAGAGAGAATTGTTGAATATTTGTTGGCAGAAAACTTCCCTGATATCATGAAAGATGGCAAGGTATCTATCCAAGATGCTCATCGAACCCCATATAAGGTAGATACCAAAAGAAAGTCACCGAGACATATTATAATCAAACTCACCAAAACCAAAGATAAAGAGAAAATTTTAAGAGAAGCTAGGGAGAAACGAAAAGTCAACTACAAAGGAGAGTCAATAAGACTAAGTTTGGACTACTCAGCAGAAACCACATAGGCAAGAAGGCAATGGGATGACATACACAAAGCCTTGAAGGGAACAAAATTGCCAGCCAAGAATTATATATCCAGCACAACTGTCTCTCAAATATGGCAAAATTAGGGCATTTCCAGATAAACAGAAGTTTAGGGAATTTGCAAAAACCCAACCAAAATTTACAAGAAATACTAAAGGTAGTCCTCCAAATAAAAAAGCAGTAACATCAGATAACAACCCAAGACTAGAACACAGGACAGAGAAACCAGATATCAACCCAGAGAAGTCACAAAAATAAACCAAAGCTAAAACACTGAAAATAGGGAAACAGATGTCAATATGTAAAAGATGACGGCATTAAAACAAGAAAGAGGGACTTAAAAAACATAGACTTAGATTTTTCATATGGAGAGGAAGTCAAGGTGATAGAAATAAAAGACTGGTATAAACTTAGAAAAATTGGGGTAAATATTAAGGTAACCACAAAGGAAACTAACAATCCTACAAGTCAAAATAAAAAACTAGAAAAATATAAAGACTCAGCAAATACAAAATCAACAAGGAAAAAGATGAAAAGAAAACACATAAAGAAAAACGACTCAGTACAGAAAATTAAGTGGAACAAAGTAACT
>NW_004443980.1:2909667-2925296 GCF_000243295.1 Trichechus manatus latirostris
GGTTTACAACATATAGGAAAATCACACAGTACCAGGAATCATGGCCTAGCCAAATTGACACACACATTTTCTGGGGGACATAATTCAAACCATGACAATATATAATCTGGATTTGACTTGTTAATATTTTGTTAAATATTTCTGCATTTATATTCATGAAGGATACTGTTCTGTTGTTGTTACTGTTGTTTGTTGTTAATTTTTGTGATGTCTTTATTAGGTTTGCAATCAGGGTCATTCTGGCCTCATAAAATGTACAGAAAAGTGTTCCTGACTCCTCCATTTTATGGTAGAATTTATGTAGGATTGGTGTGGTAGACAGAATAATTGCCCACCAAAGATAATCTGTGTTCTAATCTACAGAACCTGTGAATGTGTTAGATTACCTGGCAAAGGGGAACTAAGGCTCCAGGTAGAATAAAAGATGCTTATTATTGTTGTTTGCCATCAAGTCAATTCCGACTCATAGTAACCCTATGGGACAGAGTAGAACTGCCCCATAGGGCAATAAATCTTTATGGGAGCAGATTGCCAGGTCTTTTCTCCCACAGAGCATCACCTTTTCAGTTAACAGCTGAGGTCTTAGCCATTGCACCACCAGGGCTCCTGGTTGCTTATCAGCCGGAGATTATCCTTTATTATCTGGGTGTGCCTGATATAATCACAACATTCCTTTAAATGTGGAAGAAGGAAACAGAGGAGTCAGTATCAGAGTGATGTGATGTGAGAAAGACTCAATGAGCCATTACTAGCTTTGAAGATGGAAGACGGCCACAAGTTAAGGAATGTGGGCAGCCTCTAGAAGCCGGAAGGGAAGAAAACACATTATACCCTACGGCCTCCAGAAAAGACCACAGCCCTACTGATGCTTTGATTTTAGCCCATTTCAGACGTCTAATGTCTAGAACTGTAAGAAAATTAATTTGCATTGCTTTAAGCCATGTGATGGTTGATTTTATGTGTCAGCTTGGCTAGACTATGGTTCCCAGTGGTTTTGCCAAACACTAGACTAGTTCCATAATGTAATCTAATTCAATGGAATGAAATCACCTTCCATAATCAATCAATCAGTTGAAAGGGAGTTCCTTAGGGTATGGTCTGCCTTCAGACTATAAATAGATATTTTGGCAGAACTCACTCTCAACTTTGCACTCTTCCCGCCTGTCGCCTGATGTACAGATCTTGGGATGCAAGCCTGCGGAAGTCTCCAGACTGTTGCTTGACCTACGGATTTTGGATTTGCCAATCCCCCACAATTCTGTGAGCCATTAGAAGTCCCTAGCCTCTTGCCTGACTTACAGATTTTGGATTTTCCAGTCCCCACAAATGTCTGAGCCAATCCTTTGAAGTAAATCAATCTCTTTTTCTCTGTGTATTATACATGTATATGTACGTGTGTGTGAGAGAGACAACAGATTCTCTTAGTTTTATTTTATCCGAAAATGTTATTTCACCTTTATTCTTGAAGACATTTTGCTGGATATACAATACTGCTGCAATGGTTTTTGCTTTTACCACTTTAAAGATGTTGTTGCACTATCTTCTGGCCTTCATGCTTTCTGATGAAAAGTCAGCAGTAATTCAGATTGCTGTTCCCCTGTACATAATGTGTTATATTTCTAAGTCATTTCAAGATTTTCTCATTACCTTTTGTTTTCTACAACTTAACAATAATATTCCTAGTCACGGTTATTGGTTATCTCCCTATTCATCCTGCTTGGGGTTCACTGTGATTCTTGAATTTCTCAAATATACTCTTTTCATAAAATTTGGAAAAGTTTTGCTACTGTTTTCTCAAAAAGTTTTGCAATAGGACTTTTCTGTCCTATTCTCCTTTTCCTCTCCCAGGACTCCAATTACACATATGTTAGGCCTTTTGTTATTATCCACTGGTCCTTGAGGATCTTTTTTTCCCCCTAATCTTCTTCTTCTTTAGTCTTCAGATAATTTCTGCTGTCTTCAACTTCACTGCATTGTTTGTATTTCTCTATATCTCTCTCTTGTCTTCTTAAGCCTATTCAATGACCTTTTTATTTCAGACACTGTATTTTTTTAGTCCTAGAATTTAATTTCAGTCTTTTTTATAGTTTCTATTTCTCTTCTCAGATTTTCTATTTTTGTCCTTTACCTCACTGATCATATTTATAATAATTGGTTTAAATTTCATATCTTCTGATTCCAACATCTGAATCACCTCAGGATTAGTTTACATTGATTCTCTTTTCCCTTGAGAATAAGTCAAGAATCCCATTCCTTTTCTTTACATGTCAAGCAACTCTGAATGGTATCCTGGACAGCGTGAATGTTTTTTGCAAAGATTCTGGATTCTATTATACTTCCCCCAAAGATTATGATGTTTTTGTTTTGGTGAAATGCAAACTCTGTCTTTTGGGCAAAAACTCATATCTCAGCGCAGTTTATTTATCTTTAACTGAGTTTCTTACAGTCTAATACATGTATACACAGTTCAAGGGTCAATCAGAAATTTGGGAATTTTATACACAGAATTTGGGCTTCCCCTCTCTGGTTTTCTCCTTTTAGAGATTTCTCTCTCACTTTCCAATGGCTTTGATTATTCTCAACTCTTTCCTCTAGTTCTTCAGGCCAGAAAGACTATGGACATCACCTATGGCCTGCCTTAGGCTAAAATCCACAAGTAAGGAGAAATTGACTCTGTACTGTCCTTTCATCCAAGTGCCAACTGTCCACCATAATCTGTTTGTGATTGTCCACTTCCCAATACCTTCAGGTAGTTGTTCTTTGTATTTTTCATATGTGGTCACTCTGGTGGAAACTTAGCCATTCCAGAAGCAAAACTTGGGATGCATTTTTAAAAATAATAATTAGACATAAGACATTTAATTAATTGATTTTACTATTTTTTCACAACAAGAAAACTTAGATGAGCAAGCAAACACAAGATACCTTGGAAATAAAAAAAAATCTAGAAATGGAGAAAATATAAAAGGAGAGGTAGAGCCATTAAAAACATCATAATTTTCCATTAATGTTGATTCTGGACCACTCTGACAAAAGTAATGAAGAATACTGGTTAACATACTTGGAGGGTCACATGGATGTGATCAATACCTTTGGTTTGCTCCTTCTGACCTACTCTCCATTCTTCTCCACCTGCTTTCTGTCCTAGAGGCCAACCTGTATGGGCCACATCAAGAGCTTTCTTGCCCTTGGCTTCCATTTGGACTCAACTAATGGTGAGTACCTGCAAAAGATCAAAGGAAAAGAGGAAAGTGAAGCCAGAATATTCCACCCCCCAAGATATATCCCTGCTGAATTTCCATGAATTGATTGTGTCTCTCCATGAGAGGCCACCATTCCTGTCAGGTAGTCCTCTCCAAGAGCTCTCTCTCTAGGTAAACATTCTCTCTCCTCCCTTTACCCTTCCAGGCTTATTGTTGGTAATAACTCCCCACTGGGGTACTGCAACATCCCTTGTTGCTTTTCCTAAACCCTGCACACACCTTTGTAAACAGTCCTTTGTTAAACTCAACCCAGCATGAGTGCACCATCTGTTTCCTGCCAGGATCCTGATTGATAGAGAACTCATGGAAAAATGACTTTAACAGGCCCTTAGAAACAGAGGATGGGAAAGTACCAGCCCACATGTTGTCAAACAGTGGAGGAGACCTTAAATACCTCCAGAAATAACAACTCCTAAGATTCTTTCATATATATTATCTAATTTAATGGTAACAATACTCAAGTTGAGTAGGTATTTATATTATTTCCAGTATAAAACTGAGACTCCAAGGCAGGGTAGAGCCACTGGAATTCCCTGAACTTCTGTAGGCTACAAATCCTATGATCTTTCCATTAACCCTGACACTTTCCTTTAGACAACACACACCAGCAATGCTGAAATTCAGAGATCTCCTACCTTTTGGGAAGGTGGAACAATTTTAAAGTCCTGCAAGGCCAGGGAAGGGAGTAGTCATTCCAACTTTGCTCTCTGTTAAAATCCAAATCCTAGAGAAATAACACACAGTAAACTTAGTCAGCTTTGAGACCTGAGTTTATTGGTCAGAGATCCCTCTTGTGATTCTATATTTTAAAGAAACTATAATACAACATAGGAGTAGCAGTGTGTACAACCCACTTAAACATCACCCCATGGCTCCCCAGGATATCCCAAACTTCAGTTTGTGACATTTGTGATATAGAAGGAAGGTAGGATGTCTTGCAGAATAGTGATTAAGATCTTAGCCTCTGGAGATAAGCAGAACTGAGTTCCTCATATAATATTTGCTGTGTCCTAGGGAAGCTACACAACTTTTCTGATCCTCAGTCTCCTCATCTGTAAAATGGGGATAATAATAGTATCTGCAGGGGGCAATGGTGGATCAGTAGTAGAATTTCCACCCTCCGTGCAAGACACCTGGGTTCAATTCCTGGCCAATGCTCCTCATGCACAGCCACCACCCACCTGTTAGTGGAAACTTGCATGTTGCTATGATGCTAAACAGGTTTCAGTGGAGCTTTCAGACTAAGATGGAGTAGGAAGAACGGCCTGGTGATCTACTTCTGAAAATCAACCAACAAAAACCCTATGGATCACAACTATCTGATCCACAACCCACTGAAGAGATAGTGCAAGACTGGCCAGCATTTTGTTCTGTTGTGCATGGGGTCACCATGAATTGGGGCCAACTCGAAGGCAGCTAGCAACGATAACATCTATGTCATAATGTTAAGCAAGTTAAATATGATAATGTATGTGAAGTGCTTAACACAGGGCTTGGCTCACTATAATCACTCAATAAAACACGGTTATTATATAATTAATACCCAGATTCAAATTCACTGCAAAGATTCATCCTACCATTAGACAGCATGTAAACATTAAAAGGAAAAACAACAAGAACAACCTTTAAGACACACACTAAGGCTCCCCAGTTTGCAAAGAAATAAAAAACTAAGCACAAAGTATATCCAATATTGCTCCTATTTCCATTTCAATAAAATAGAGACTCCAGAAGCTGCTGGCTCTCTAAATAAGCCTGTCATTTCCTAAAGTATACTATATGTACCACTGAGGATAAAATGTAACAGAAAGCTATGTGCTCAATTTATTTTATAGTCTCTTACTTGTTGTTTTCCATTTCCTGTTTTAAAGCTGTAAACATCCCTTGAAATGCAGCTAAAATTATTATTGTCATGGAATTACCTGATTTCTTAGTATAGAGTCTGGATTGGAGGACACTCCCTCTCCCAGTGAGCCACAAATGGGGATAATGCAAAGCTGAGACTGTTGCAGTTTGCTGTTGTACATGGTTATGGCCTTGCCATTTGGTGTAACTTAGTTCTTTCTACATATAAAATTGCTGTAACAGGCAATTTTGGATCCATGTTTTGACTATAGGAAGCATTATATAAATATTTGGGGATTGACTGATAATACCAGAAATGGAAATATTTTAACAGTATTTGGTCATCTTCCACAGGGAGACCAGAAGTTCCCCCTTTTAAAGGTTTTTTTAACCTTTTAAATATTTTATCCCAAAATTTCATCAAGTCTTTAAGGAACCTCCAATCTACCTTCTCCCTTTTGGTAAGAGTAAGGGCGGGCCAGGATTACTGAACCCCACCCTCCAAGACTTGCTCACAGGAAGGTTCAGGGCAACCTACTCCTCAGGCCTTGACTGTCAGCCACAAGCAAGGCCTCTGGAAGGCACCATCCTCCAGAGCTGGGTTCAAGGTCAAAGTCTTCTCTGGTTTGGAATCAGAGACCTGGGTTCGATTCCTAGCCAATGCACCTCATGTGCAGCTACTACCCCTCTGTCAGTGAAGGCTTGCGTGTAGCCATGATGCTGAACAGGTTTCAGCAGGACTTCCAAACTAAGACAAACTAGGAAGAAAGGCCTAGCAATCTACCTCCGAAAATCAGTCTCGCTGTGTATGGGGATTCCGTGAGTTGGGGGCTGACTTGACAGCAGCTAACAAAAACAAGAAGTGTACGTGTATGAAGTCCCTGGGTGATTCAAACAGTTAATACACTCAGCTGCTAACCGAAAGATTGGAGGCTTTGTGCAAATGGATTCTGAATGGACTGCAAGATCCCAAAACTTAAGATTCGATAAGATTGTGACAATTTTTGTCAATAATTAATGAGTATAATCTAAACCATAATGGCTTTTGGCATCCCAAAACTTGGCTCAAACAACAAGTTTATCTCTCTTTGGGGAAAAAAAAAAGTCTGATTTTAATTTAAAACATTATAAGAACTTCAGTAACTCTGCAGGCAGATATTAATCTTTCCTTAACAGGACAACAGACTAACAAGACAGACGAGACTCCTGGAATCACTGATATAAAAGTAACTAAATTGTTTCAGTCTTCAGGAAAAAAAAAAAAATTCAGTTTTCAGTAACCCAAAATAGTACATTGGTCACTATTGTCTTCTGTATTTCAACCACTGATTAGGGTTGTTGAGTTGTTAGCTGCCATTGAGTGGGCCCTGACTCACAGTGACCCCATGCACAATCGAATGAAGTGCCAGTTCCTGTGCCATCCCCATGATCGATCGTTGATCGGACCATTGTGATCTGTAGGGTTTTCATTGGCTGATTTTAGGAAATAGATCGCCATACCGTTCTTCCTAGTGCCTCTTAGTCTAGAAACTCCGCTGAAACCTGTTCAGCACCACAACAGCATGCAAGCCTCCACTGACAGACGGGTGGTGGCTGCGCATGAGGTGCATTGGTTGGAAATCAAACCCAGGTCTCTCACATGGAAGGCGAGAATTCAACCACTGAACCACGGATGACCCCACTACTGGTTAGGGTATCATTAGAAAAAAAATGGAAGCAACTGAGCTCTGTGGTGCTGCCTCAGGCACTGTGAACCACCAAGCCTTAATGGCAGGAAGTCTGGATATCATGCCTCATGGCCGGAAGGCAGGTACCTGTTGCACAGTGGAGGACTGACGGTGTCATCAGGCGTTCTGCTCTATCCACCACAATCTAAATACCAGCAGATGGAATACATACAGCTCCAGCTTCCACTGGTGAAGTGGCTCTCACTGTCTCCATCATCAGACACACCCCCAGGCCCTGGCAACTAGGAGGTGTCCCAGCGGGGGCAGGTGGGGCTCACCAAACACAGGAGGCTCTTTCAGTTTCTGCTCTAATTCACTTTGAAAACCACCACTGGATACTGAAAAATCAAAACTTTGCAGCAATGATAAGAAGACTGAGAAGAAACAGACTTCCTGAGTCTCGAAAGGGAAGACCACTGAAGATATTTTTCTCACCACCACTGGTGTTTTCTTAGGCCCAATAAATTTCAAACCGGATCTCTCCTGGCCTTAGGCACTTTGCCGCTCTGGTAAACGGAGGGAGGGCAAGCAGCTGCTGAGGGGCGAGAGAACTTGCTGCCTAAGAGTGTGGCTGCCAGTCCAAGAAAAGGATACAAAACCCTCAGGAAGAAGGTGTGCAACACTTTTGTTGAATCAAATCATGATTTTGTAAGGGGAAAAAAAGATACACATAAAAGTCCATTTAACGTTTGGCAAAAGGGGAGAAAAAGAGCTTTCTGTGTTCAGTGCAAACTTACTTCAAAGGAGCTGTAGATCAAATTACCAGCCTGGGACATGTGGAGATTGGCTGAGCAGGCTAACAGTAACTCAAATTCCAACACCTCTGGACTGTTCCCTAGCCCATAAACTACACAGAAAATGATCCTGTTTGCTGAATCATTTTCAGTTGCAACAACCGCTGTAACAGCGTAGAGAATTTTAATATGCATATACAGGTCTGGTGAGTAACCACTTCAAATCTTCTGTGATGGGGTCCCATCTTTCCTATCTGTCTTTTTAGCTAGAGGTAATACAGCCACTTCGAGGGGTGCAGTGGAGTGAGCACATTGGTATCTGCAAGGGGTTCACAAAAAGAGCAGAATCAGAACTCGTTCCAAGGTGGAGGATTCAAAGGAGGAAAAAATGTAGTTTTTCCAATAAACATATACTCATGCATCACTTTTATAATTTAATAAGTGAATGTGTTTTTTTAAAAACCTGGGTAAACCCCATACAGCATCATGATAGAGAAACTCCATGATAAATAAGGCTACTCTTGGATGAATTTTCAATTTACCAAATCGGTTTGTTAATAGTAGGTGAATATGTTGTTGTTGTTAGGTGCCATCAAGTTGGTTCCGACTCATAGTGACCCGACAGGATAGAGTAGAACTGCCCTATAGGGTTTCCAAGGAGCGGCTGGTGAATTCGAACTGCTGACCTCTTTGGTTAGCAGCTCTAGCTCGCCATAGCTCTTAACCACCGCGCCACCAGGGCTCCGGGTGAATATAGGAATGGTATTTTTGAGTTGGAGTCAGTCCCTCAGTGGTGCAAATGGTTAACACAGTCGGCTGCTAACTGAAAGGCTGGAGGTTCAAGTCCACTCAAAAGTGCTTCATAAGAAAGGCCTGGAGATCTTCCCAAAAATCAGCCACTGAAACCCCTATGGAGCACAGTTCTACTCTGACACACATAGGGTTGCCGTGAGTTGGAATCGACTCAAAGGCAATTAGTTGGCTGGTTGTTGGTTGGTTATCATGGAGTCAGCAGAACAGGCTTGAGTGGCACAAGGATTTGTGAACCTCTTTCAATAACTCAAGGAAATGTGAAGATGAGGCCCAGATGCACACAGGTTGTCTCTGGAGCAAGGACCGTAATTGCCAGTTACTTCAGACAAGACAGTTCACTTGGGCTGGCACAGGGTTTTAAAAATATTAGAATCTGATTGCCTTTAAGTGGGGAATGTGCCCTTCCTTTGTCACAGTAACCACAAAACCCTGCTATCTTTCACCACAGGTTCACACATTCATAGGCCCCTGCCTGGACCCTAAAGACATCTGCGTTTCCAACACCCGCTTTGGAACTTTGTGCCCTTAAAAATAGGTATGTTAAAGTCCTAACCCCTTACCTGTAAATATGACCCTGTTTAGAAATAGGGGGTTTCTTTACGTTAATGAGGCCATAAAGGAGTAGGGTGGGTCCTAAACTTAATCCCTTCTGAGTGATGTCTTATAAGAAGAGCAGAATAGACACAGAGACACACACAGGGGGAAAGCAGATGTCATGTGAGGGCCTGACTACAAGCCGAGAAACGCCCAGGGCTTGACAAGGAGGGAACTTCCCCTAGAGCTAATGTTCTGATTTGGACTTCCAGGCTCCAAAACTGTCAGACAATAAATTTCTGTTCTTTTATAGCCACCCATTTATGGTGTTTTGTTACAATAGCCTAAGGAAACTAAGACAAACCCTGTCCCTTCAATTTCCAATCAGGAGGTCAAAAGTCAAAATAACATTGGTGAAAACTATGATGGAGAAAAAGTGAAACAAATTGGAATAACACAGTTGATAAGTACCATCCTAGTGGTCTTCAAGTTAATAACCAAAGAAGAAAGAGAAGTTGTCTGTACTATACGTATTCACTGTTGCTTCTGCTCTTAGGTGCCCTTGAATCGGTTCTGACTCATAGTGACCCTATGTACAACAGAACAAAACACTGCCCAGTCCTGTGCCATCCTCACAATCATTGCTATGCCTGAGCCCATCATTGCAACCACTATGTCAATCCATCTTGTTTAGGGTCTTCCTCTCTTTTGCTGACCATCTACCAAGCATGATCTCCTTCACCAGGGACTGGTCCCTCCTGATAACGTGTCCAAATTATGTGAGATGAAGTCACACTATCCTCAATTCTAAGGAGCATTCTGGCTGTACTTCTCCAAAGACAGATTTGTTTGTTCTTCTGGCAGTCCATGGTACATTCAATATTCTTTGCCAACACCATAATTCAAAGGCATCAATTCTTCTGTCTTCCTCATTCATTGTCCAGCTTTCACAGGCATATAAGGAGATTAAAAAGACCGTGGCTTGGGTCAGGCCCACCTTAGTCCTCAAGGTGATGTCTTTGTTTTTTAACATTTTAAAGAGCTCTTTTGCAGCAGATTTGCTCAATGCAAATCGTTTGATTTCTTCGTTGCTGCTTCCATGAGTGTTGATTGTGGATCCAGGTAAAATGAAAAACTTGACAACTTCAATATTTTCTCTGTTTATTGTGATGTTGATTACTGGTCCAGTTGTGAGAATTTTTGTTTTTTTTAAGTTGAAGTGTAATCCATACTGAAGGTGGAAGTCTCTGATCTTCAAATCCTCTTCACTTTCAGAGGATTTAAGTTCCTTAAATACTCTTCACTTTCAGCAAGCAAAGTTGTGTCATCTGCATACTGCAGGTTGTTAATGAGTCTTCCTCCAATCCTGATGCCCCATTCTTCTTCATAGATTTCAGCTTCCCAGATTATTTGCTCGGCATACAAACTGAAAAAGTATGGTGAAAGAATACAGCCCTGACACACACCTTTCTTGATTTTGAAACATGCAATATCTTCTTGTACTGTTCGAACGACTGCCTCTTGGTCTATGTACATGTTCCTCATGGGCACAATTAAGTGCTCTGGAATTCCCGTTCTTCGGAATGTTATCCATAATTTGTTATGATCCACACACTCAAATGCCTTTGCATAGTCAATAAAACACAAGTAAACATCTTTCTGGTATTCTCCGCTTTCAGCCAAGATCCATTTGACATCAGCAACATATCCTTCGTTCCACGTCCTCTTCTGAATCCTGCTTGAATTTCTGGCAGTTCCCTGTCGATGTACTGCTGCCAATAGCTTTTGAGTTATCTTCAGCAAAATTTTACTTGTATGTAATATCAATTATATTGTTCCATAATTTCAGCATTCTGTTGGATCACCTTTCTTTGGAATGGGTACAAATATGGATCTCTTCCAGTCAGTTGGCCAGGTAGCTGTCCTCCAAATTTCTTGACATAGACGAGAAGTCGTCTCCAGTGCTGCATCTATTTGTTGAAGCATCTCAGTTGGTATTCTATCAATTCCTGGAGCCTTTTTTCACCAATGGTTTCAGTGCAGCTTGGACTTCTTTCTTCAGTACCATCAGTTCTTGACCATATGCTACCTCCTGAAATGCCTGAACATCGACCAATTCTTTTTGGTACAGTGACTCTGTGTATTCCTTCCATCTTCTTTTGATGCTTCCTGCATCATTCAGTATTTCACCCCTAGAACCCTTTAATATTGCAACCCGAGCCTTGAATTTTTTCTGCAGTTCCTTCGGCTTGAGAAATGCCAAGACTGTTCTTCCCTTTTGGTTTTCTAATGCCAGGTCTTTGCACACGTCATTATAATACTTTACTTTGTCTTCTCAAGCTGCCCTTTGAAATCTTCTGTTCAGCTCTTTTGCTTCATCATGTCTTCCTTTTGCTTTAGCTACTTGATGTTCAAAAGCAAGTTTCAGAGTCTCTTCTGACATCCTTTTTTTTTTCTTTCTTCCCTGTCTTTTTAATGACCTTTTACTTTCTTCCTGTATGATGTCCTTGATGTCATTGCACAGCTTGCCTGGTGTTTGATCATTAGTGTTCAATGCATCAAATCTATTCTTGAGATGGTCTCTAAATTTAGATGGGATACACTCAAGGTTGTACTTTGGCTCTTATGGACTTGGTCTAATTTTCTTCAGCTTTAACTTGAACTTGCATATGAGCAATTGATGGTCTGTTCTGCGGTTGTCCCCTGTCCTTCTTCTGACTGATGATGTTGAGCTTCTCCATTATCTCTTTCCATACATGTAGTCCATTTGATTCCTGTGTATTCCACCTGGCGGGGTCCAGGCATATAGTTGCTGTTTCTATTGTTGAAAAAAGGTTTTTGCAATGAAGAAGTCATTAGTTTTGCAAAATTCTATCATTTGATCTCTGGTGTCATTTCTATCACCAAGGCCATATTTTCTAACTAATGACCCTTCTTCTTTGTTTCCAACTTTTGCAATCCAATCACCAATAATTATCAATGCATCTTGATAGCATGTTTGATCAATTTCAGACTGCAGAGGTTGGTGAAAATCTTCAATTTCTTCATCTTTGGCCTCAGTTGTTGGTTCATAAATTTGAATAATAGTCGTATTAATTGGTCTTCCTTGTAGGCATATGGATATTATCCTATCACTGACAGTGTTGTACTTCAAGAGAGATCTTGAAATGTTCTTTTTGACAATGAATGCGACACCATTCCTCTTCAATTTGTCATTCTCTGAATAGTAGACCCTATGATTATCCGCTTCAAACAGACCAATGTCAGTCCATTTCAGCTCACTAATGCCTAGGATATCTATCTTTATGTGTTCCATTTCATTTTTGATGACTTCCAATTTTCCTAGATTCATACTTCATACATTCCATTTTCTGATTATTAATGGATGTTTGCAGCTGTTTCTTCTCATTTTGAGTCATTCCACATCAACAAATGAAGGTCCTGAAAGCTTGACTCCATCCATGTCATTAAAGTCAACTCTACTTTGAGAAGGCAGCTCTTCCCCAGTCTTATTCTGAGTGCCTTCTAACTTGAGGGGCTCATCTTCCAGCGCCATATCAGTCAATGTTCTACTGATATTCATAAGGTTTTTGCTGGTTAATTCTTTTCAGAAGTAGACCGCCAGGTCCTTCTTCCTAGTCTGTCTTAGTCTGGAAGCTCCGCTGAAACCTGTCCACCATGGATGACCCTGCTGGTATTTGAAATACTGATGGCATAGCTTCCAGCATTACAGCAACTTGCAAGCCACCACAGTACAACAAACTGATAAACAAGTGAGGATATATTCAATATTGACCCATAAAAAAATTTTCCTCCCTATAAAGCCTTCCTTAGTCAAATTACTCATAACACGGAGCTTCCCAAACTCTTTCACTTGTACTTCTGGGAGTCTCAGGGGATATCTTAAAAGAGCCTTCTATAAACATAAAATTTCTTTGCATGCTATTCCATAATATGTTGTTGCTGTAGTTGTAGTTGGGTGCTGTTGAGTTGTTTTTCAACTTGTAGCAGCCCTATGAGACAGAGCAGAACCGCCACGTAGAGTTTTCTAGGTTGTAATCTTTACAGGAGCAGATTGCCAGGTCTTTCTCCCACAGAGCTGCTGAGCGAGTCTGAACCACTAACCTTATGGTTAGCAGCTGAGCATTTAACAATTTCGCTACCAGGGCTCCTATTCCAAAATATATTCCTGTTTAATTTAATATAAAAATAACTTTCTCAAATCTTAAAGTGCAATTCACACTTTAGGAAATTGCATTACATCCTGCCTGTGGCTTTGTGTTCCCTTTGACAAACCACAATGTTGCCTTGGGCAAGCTTTGAGCCCAGGCTCTGCAACAGGGAGCAAAGGGAACAGGAGGGAACTTTCTGCTGTCTTCTTGGCTCAGAGCTCCACCCACACCTGGGCCAGTAGAAATTCCTCCTGGGGTCTGCTGTTGCACTTTGCATTTCTGTTATTGTTATTGTTTTCCGGAGTATTTCAGTGGAAAGTTGGGGAATGGTGGATTTTGCTGTTCTAGGCTATTGAGTAATTTAAGAGAGGGATTTTACCCTGTGTTTTCCCTAGTTACATGGGAGTTTCACGGAGACCCAACAGGGAAGGAGTGGGTGGTCTGATAAGAGGGCTAGTCAGATGGCTGGAGAGGACACATGGTCTCCAGCCTTGATCTGATTATGTTGGTCAACATATGCATGCTGGTCGATCTGCTTTCATAAAGATTACGGCCAAGGAAATCTTATGGAGCACTTCTACTCTGTAATGCGAGGTGTCACCATAAGTCAGAATCAACTCAGTATCATTACCTGATTTTAAAAAACAAACCCCAAGAAAAATATAAAATAATAAGAACTAAAAATGCTAAACTAAAAATGCAAAAAAACATAATGTAAATAATAATATTTATGTTAGGAACAAAAATTGAAAGACATTAAAGATTTTTTGTTGTGTATTATTTTTTTCTAACTTTTATCATGAAAATTATCAGACCTACAGAAAAGTTAAACAGTAGTGAAATCAACTGTGTATCTTTCATTTACACGCAACAATGGTTGACATTTTGCCCTATTTGCTTTCTCCATCTCTCTCTCATGCGTGGCCTAAGGATAAGGACATTCTCCTACATAACCCTCTACCACTATCACACCTATGAAAATGAACAACTATTCCATATTATCTCATAGCCAGTGCATAGTCAAGTTTCTACAATTGTCCTACAAATATCTTTAATAGCTGCATTTTGTTTTGTTTTGGAACAAGGATCTAATGAAGGTTTACAAGTTATACTTGGTTAATTCTCTTTGGTCTCTTTGAATCCGGGACAGTTCTAGTCTCACCTTTTTTCTCCCATGACGTCAGCTCTTTCCTGGATTTGCCTAATTCTGCCCTTGTAGAATTGTTTAACTCTTCTCTGACAGCTGTATGGAAGGAGGAATTTTTAAAAGAAGAATTTAAATATGCAAAAAAAAAATCTAAGGCAGTAAAATAAGAAAATAAATGTAAAACATGTCAAATACAAAACTAAGAGAAAGGATTGAAAACATAGGAAAAATAGAGCTTAAAACAGCAAGATTTTTAGCAATAAAAGTTTAAGAATGAAATTTAAAAGAAACGAAAGCTTTGGGTGCAAAATTGGAAAAATCAGAATGAAAATATATTTAAAAAATAGTAAGAAATTTTGAGTACATATAAATATATGAGGGGGATGATAATAGACCTGTTAATATAAGTGAAGGGCCTAGGACACTGCCCAGTACACAATGATTGTTATGTACCTATTTTCTATCATCAGTATCACATAAAACGGATACTGAAAAATACAAGATAAACACAGGAAACTTAAAAGATTCATGTGAAAACAGAGAAGATAACATTGGGCAAGTATTCAAAATAAAGAAAATTAAGAAGAACATAAATTATAATAACAAAATATTCTCAAAAATACCTATTAAAATGTTTTAATTATATAAAAAGTAAGTTATTAGGGTGGGGCCAAGATGGCAGAGTAGTCAGATGCTTCCGGTGTACCCTCTTACAACAAAGACCCAAAAAAACAACTGAATCAATTATATATGGCAATCTGGGAGCCCTGAACATCAAAGGCAGAGTTGAGGAACTGGACTGAGTGGCAGGGGGAGGGAGAGACAGTTTGGAAGCAGCAAGGACTTGCCAGACCTGACCCAGGGAGAGCCTGACAACTTCAGGCCTGATCAGCTCACGGGTGAGCGGTCAGGAAGGCAAGCAGTGGTGCTCGGGAGGCACATTTTACCCACCAGGAGAGACCCAGCAACAGAGAGTCTACACGGCCACCCAGAACCAGTGAGAAGGAGCCCTAGATCGGCAAAAGTACTTGCGTATGGCCTACAGCGCAGATCAAAAACACCTCCCACAGGGAAAAACCTCTCTCCCATTTACCTGCCTGCTCCCTGCTCTGCACTGGGTCCCGGACTGGTGTCAACAGTTGTTGAGTCCCCTGGGCGGAAGTACGATCTGTCACACACCTGGAGCCATACTCCCTGCCTTGAAGAGTGAACAAATTAACAAACAGGAAAAGATAAACTGCCAGCTCCCATAAGCTAGTAACCCAGGGAAGGCATAGCTCCTTTGCCTAGGCACAGGCATAAGGGATCCATGGACTTTGAGTGCCTTTCCCCCTCATAGACTTGTGTGGGCCCATTTCAACAGCATAGGACCTCATTACCGCAGTACAACAGGG